>NW_023416333.1:918616-1470784 GCF_014108235.1 Myotis myotis | reverse complement strand
CCGGTTTGGCTCAGTGGATGGAGCGTCGGCCTGCGGACTGAAAGGTCCCAGGTTCGATTCCGGTCAAGGGCATGTACCTGGGTTGCGGGCACATCCCCAGCGGGGAGTGTGCAGGAGGCGGCTGATCGATGTTTCTCTCTCATCGATGTTTCTAACTCTCTATCTCTCTCCCTTCCTCTCTGTGAAAAATTAATAAAATATATATATATATTGAACTTTCTAGCATCTTGAAAGTGGCTGAAATGGCCATAAGTGCCTGAATGGGTCGCCAAGCCATCATACACACCATCATAGTAGGAAAGATGGAGATAGTATTGCCTCTGTACCTTCTCCACCAGGATCTGGCCCGTCTCTTGCACGCTGGTATCCGGCACTTGCTTGTCCAAGTAACCAACGGGGTACAGCGAGTCGCCCTGGCCACCGCCCCGGTCACTTCGCCCCTCTGCCTCCTCCAGGCCCGCTCAGCTCAATGGCCCACTTGAAGCGCCGGCCTCGGTTAGCCACGAGGCTGCCCTGGGCCGTCATGGCAATGGACGCCTCCTAACGCCGTGAAGCTGCCTGGTCTACGGCGTCACACCTTAAATGCTTTTTTTGTATTAGAATAATATGTGTTAATATTTTTTCCTTTATAATAAATATTTTAATTGATTTTTAAAAACATTTTCATTGATTTCATAGAGCAAGGGAGAGGGAACAAGAGTTAGGAACATCAACTCTGAGAGCACAGCTGGCATGGCTCAGTGGTTCCACGTGGACCTAGGAACCAGGAGGTCAAGTCGGTTCCATTCACAGTCAGGGAGGATGCCTGTGCCTCAGCTAGATCCGCAGTGTGGGGCATGCAGGAGGCAGTTGATCAGTGATTCTCTCTCAGCATTGATTTTTTTCTCTCTCTCTCTCCCCATTTCCTTTGAACTCCTGCCTCTTCCTGCAGAGACAGTCCCAGGACAGGCACTTCTCATGCCCTGAAACCAACAAGCACCTTTGTCTTTGGGTGCATTTTAGTGAGAAATGGGACCTATAAGTAGCCGCTGACTCTGCTGCAGGGAGGCGGGTGCTGTGGGCACTCAGGTCTCATTGTGGTGCGCCCCACCTGGGCATCTCCAGCAGACTCACTACAACTCCCTGAATCTCAGTGGCTGAATGTGACATGCAGATGATTGATGGCGCTTACTCTGGCCTTCCCAGATCAATAAAGGTAACAAGCTGAGTACTTGTTGCCAGGATTCCATGGATAGATATTTGAGCATTTTCTCTTAATTCTCACAACAACCTGGACAAGTGGAAACTCCTATCAAATTGCTGAAAACATTCAGTATCTGAGAAATGAAGTAAGCTCCCCAAGTTTACACCCCAGACAAGTGTGAGATTCAAGGGGCTGGATTTTCTTTAAAATATATTAAAAGAAAAATAAAAATTAAGAAAAAATAAAAAATAATAAAATATATTGATTTTTTACACAGAGGAAGGGAGAGGGATAAAGAGTTAGAAACATCCATGAGAGAAACACATCCATCAGCCACCCCCTGCACACCCCCCACTGGGGATATGCCCGCAACCAAGGTACATGCCCTTGACCGAATCAAACCTGGGACTCTTTAGTCCACAGGCCGATGCTCTAGCCCAGCCGTGGGCAAACTACGGCCCGCAGGCCAGATTTGGCCTATTTAAAATGAATAAAACTAAAAAAAAAAAAAAAGAACGTACCGTTTTATGTAATGATGTTTACTTTGAATTTATATTAGTTCACACAAACACTCGGTCCATGCTTTTGTTCCGGCCCTCCGATTCAGTTTAAGAACCCATTGTGGCCCTCGAGTCAAAAAGTTTGCCCACCCCTGCTCTAGCCACTGAGCCAAACTGGTCAGGGCATCAAGGGGCTGGATTTTAACCATTATTTTCTCCAGTGTCAGACGCTGTCTCTACCACTGATGTGCAGCTCTCACTGGAGCAGGTACAGTATGAGGACCAGGGTGGATCACCTGCAGCTCCTGTTTCCATGGTTGCAGTTATGCGTTTCCTCCCATCCCCTGTACATCTCAGAGCACTTCCCCTTGGCCTCCCCGTGTTCAGGGGAACGCCATCATTTCTCAGTGCAGTGGTTTCTCCAGGGGAACCTTCTTTCAGAGTGAGCTGCTATTTGTCTACCTTCCCTTTCATTCCAGCACTTGGTTTGACCCTCAGGAGACCTCGGTAATTAGTGCTTTGTCTCTTCACCTTTCCCAGGTGTTGGGTGTTGGGTGTCATGCTGTGATCCCATCCACTGTGATGAATTTCTTGCCTCAGTTTGACCCTTCAAATGATGTTCCTATGTGGCAGTGACATTCACCCTGCAGGAGTGGATACAATTGGACAGGAATTTGGGGACCTAATGTTGGAAGTGATGCTGGAGTCCTACATGATCCTGGGCTCATTGGACGGGTGCTCACGTCCTATTCATGATAGGACCCCTTGCCAGGTGATACTCTCCTGTATATCCCTACTGGCTGAATGAGACAATGGCTCTCACCATGTTTTCCCTGCAGCCCGGATCATGTTCTGGTCTCATGTCCTTCTTTCCAGTCTCCTGTGTCTGCACCCTGGGTCTTTGGTTTGGAACAGAGTCCTTTTGAGTACAAGCCCTCACCGCAGTGCACAGCACACTGGGCCACAACTGAGGTCTTTAATGTGCTTTTCCTGACAATCCACCCTAACTGACTCTCCACACACAACATTTTCTGACTATAAGTGAAGGTGGCTTTTCAGATGATGGTGTTTGCCATTTTGGCCAGTTACTGTTTTTCTGAGTCATTTCCATATATACAGCAGGTATACATGTTAGTAAATTTTTTATGGTTTTTCAACCTGTATTTTATCAGTTTAATTTTCAGGCCAACTAAAGATCCTAGAAAAGAAGAAGGAAATATCATTTTGCCTTGACACTCTCATTGCCCTCATCTTTCATAGTCACTCCTCTTAACTATTTAGAAGAAAGGAATACCCTTAGGGTTTGGGCTGTGATGCTGGCTGCGAAAGATTTCACACCTACAAGAAGTCATGCAGAGGGAAAGTTAATTTTACTTTCCAAGGGACGGGCCAAGTATTGCTAGTCACTACAGGGCAAGGAAGGAAGTGTGGCTTCTGCTCTTCAGCAGTGGCTGGGTTTTTTTGGTTTTTTTTTTAAAATATATTTTATTGATTTTTTACAGAGAGGAAGGGAAAGGGATAGAGAGTTAGAAACATCGATCATCGCCGAAACCGGTTTGGCTCAGTGGATAGAGCGTCGGCCTGCGGACTGAGGGGTCCCAGGTTCGATTCCGGTCAGGGGCATGTACCTGGGTTGCGGGCACATCCCCAGTGGGAGATGTGCAGGAGGCAGCTGATCGATGTTTCTCTCTCATCGATGTTTCTAACTTTCTATCTCTCTCCCTTCCTCTCTGTGAAAAATCAATAAAATATATTTAAAAAAAAAAAAAAAAAAAGAAACATCGATCAGAGAGAAACATCAATCTGCCTCCTCCTGCACACTCCCTACTGGGGATGTACTGGCAACCAAGGTACATGCCCTTGACCGGAATTGAACCTGGGATCCTTGAGTCCACAGGCTGATGCTCTATCCACTGAGTGAAACCAGTTAGAGCTCAGCAGTGGCTGTTGCTAAGGGACAAAGAATGGAGGGCCTTGGGCTGAGCTGAAGTTGAGTAGCTATGAGGGGCTGTCTTTAAAAGTTACAGTTTGTTTACTTTCCAGGAGACAGTATTCCAGATGCGCTATGTAAGTGTCTTATCAGTATTTTCCCCAAGCCTATAAAATATGACGAGAGCAACAGCTACGAAGAGGTCAAAAGAGGCTTGTTTGAAGGGGCAGAGGACAGAGAGAAGGAAACTTTCTACTAACTAGAGACCCCTTGGTCCAAAATATCCCAGAGGTGTGACAGCAGCAGGAAGGAGGGGCATGTAAGACTGAAGCATTGAGAGTAGCTTATCTTGTTCAGCAGTTTGACCAGAGGAGCTGTTTCAATTAGAGGAGCCAACAAACTTGGGGTTTAATTAGCAGCTGCTTCTGCTAAATTGTGGAAGGCCACAGCGAAGAAACAGACCTTTTTCTTGTCCTTACAAATACCTCCACTACATTTAGAACCTAAGGCTTTATTGACCTGAAGAGTGAATTCTTCTAGGAGACCAAATAAAGGGACACCAGCAATACTTGGGGCATTTGTTCAGGAGGACACAGCAATGGGTCCCAGAGTTAATAAACCACTCATTGAATTTCCTCCTCAACCCACAGTTTCTAACTCCCCAGTATGGACAAAAATGATGGCACACAGTAAACCTAGCAAGCTCAGGGAGCCTGGCATGGCACGGTCAATCTTGCAAACTCAGAGGCTAAAAGTAATCCATATAGGATGCTTTGAAGTTAAAACTTTCCAAGTAAAAGCTAGTCACCTGGGTATGTATGTACTAGCCTCTTTTTTGTTTGTTTTTGGAAAGGACAAATTTTACCTTACTGAACCTGTCGTCTTTTTGCATCTGAGATAACATACCTTTGGATTTTTACGGACATTTCTGTTTCACAGACTCCTACGAGCACAATCTCCCAGCACAGAAGATCACAGAGCCCCAATTATTATTGCTCTCTCGGGTTAAATATTAACTGTTAACTAATCGATAAACATGTAAAAATAAGTGTGTGTCTATTTTTTATTGTTTACCCAATACCAGGGATTTCTCTCCTTAGCTCTCCCCTCTAATTTATCACCAGTTAATGTCATGTAATCCCCTTATGTGTTCTCCTTTGATTCTAATGTATAAAAAGGTGCGAAACTGCCATTCTCCTGAACATTACTCAACCTGTTGTTATTTTCCTTCCTGGAAAATGTCACTGACTTGAGTCAAATAAACTAAGAAAAATTCTCAACAGGTTTGGACATTTCTTACAACTACACCAAAAGCAATTGACTCATGTGAAGCAAGACAAGGTTACATGGAGGGGTGTCAGCATTTCCAGGGACTCAACTGACGGAAGACAGATTTATAAACACAAATGTAGAGCAGACCCAGAACCCAGCAAGCAAGAGGTTTCCCCTTGCTTTCAGAGAACAGAAGAAATTGCTCAAGGCCCAGGTGAATTTGTTTTCCTGTGTGTGTGCATGTTTTTAATCCTTACCTGAGGATGTTTCTTTTTACCCTAGCCCCACTTTTCTTCTGAGATTCTGCAGTAATTTCCATGCTTCCATGTCCCTGAATCCACTCCATCAGTTTTTTGTTCATTAGATTCCAAATGTGAGTGCGATCAAGTGATACTGTCTTTCTCTGACTGACATATTTCACTTAGCTTCATGCTCTCCAGGTCCCTCCATACTGTGTGAAAGGGTATGAGGTGCTTCTTTTTTAATGCTGCATAGTATTCCATGGTGTAAATATACCACAGTTTTTTATCCACTCCTCTACTGATGGGTACCTAGGCAGTTTCCAGACCTTTCCTATTGTAAATTGCTATGAACAGAGGGGTGCATACTTTCTATCTGATTGTTTCAGGTTTCTTAGGATATATTCCTAGAGGTAGAATCACCGTTTCAAATGCCAGTTCCATACTAAATTTTTTGCAAAAACTCCAATCTGATTTCCATAATGGCTGTAGAAGTTTGCATTCCAGCAGTGAAATGGGTTCCCTTTTTTCCACATCCTCCCCAGCACTTGTGCCTTATTTTTTAAAAATATATATTTTTATTGATTTTTTACAGAGAGGAAGGGAGAGCGATATAGAGTTAGAAACATCCATGAGAGAGGAACATCGATCAGCTGCCTCCTGCACACCCCCTACTTGGGATGTGCTCGCAATCAAGGTACATGCCCTTGACCGGAATCGAACCTAGGACTCTTCACTCCACAGGCCGATGCTCTATCCCAGCTGTGGGCTAACTACGCCCGTGGGCAGGATC
This sequence comes from Myotis myotis, assembly GCF_014108235.1. Taxonomy (NCBI): domain Eukaryota; kingdom Metazoa; phylum Chordata; class Mammalia; order Chiroptera; family Vespertilionidae; genus Myotis; species Myotis myotis. Next base: position 1,464,867 of record NW_023416333.1, on the reverse strand, counting down.
CGGCCCGTTTGAAATGAATAAAACTTAAAAAAAAAAAGACCGTACCCTTTTACATAATGATTTTTACTTTGAATTTATATTAGTTCACACAAACACTCCATCCATGCTTTTGTTCCGGCCCTCCGGTCCAGTTTAAGAACCCATTGTGGCCCTCGAGTCAAAAAGTTTGCCCACCCCTGCTCTAGCCACTGAGCCAAACTGGTCAGGGCATCCTTTGTTTATTTGCTGATGACAGCCATTCTAGCAGTGGTGAGGTGATACCTAATTGTTGCTTTAATTTGCATCTCTCTAATGATCAGTCACTTTGAGCATTTTTTCACATGTCTCTTGGACATCTTATCCATACTGCAGCCCAGGCAGAGCTGACACTTCCGGTGGCATCAGAAGCAGATGCTCTTAAGTATGAGTGTCTGTTTTGTGACATAAACTTTGTATAATGGATTCAATGGAGGCAGGTTGAGGCAGTTACAGACTTGAACAACCTCCTCCAGCTACATATGGCCTGAGGGAGACACATGCCAAAAGTCATGAATGAACAATGAATGCCATTCAGAAAGAGCAGGTCCTGCCCTGACCCATTTGGCTCAGTGGATAGAGCGTTGGTCTGAGGACTGAAGGGTCCCAGGTTTGATTCTGGCCAAGGTCATGTACCTTGGTTGCGGGCACATCCCTAGTGGGGGGTGTGCAAGAGGCATCTGATCAATGTTTCTCTCTCATCGATGTTTCTACCTCTCTATCCCTCTCCCTTCCTCTCTGTAAAAAAATCAATAAAATATATTTAAAAAAAGAAAGAAAGAAAGAAAGAAAGAAAGAGCAGGTCTTGTAAGAAAAATATTCAAAACCAGCCACAGGTGCATTAGAAAGAAACTTGCCCCCGGGGTCACCTCCACTGAAGGCGCGAGAGGACCCCTAGTATACTTGGTGTATTTTGGGCTATTTGCCCCTGAATCCAGTCCTTTAGTCAACTCAGAAATACAGGATCCTGGCTTTGGAGCGTAGAAACTACATTACCCACAAGGCCACGCATGGAATGCCACCAGTCTGAGCCAATGGGAACTCAGATAAGGTATTTCCCTTTGGCCGCTTCCGTAGGGCGGGACTAGTAGTCCTCTTTGCTGGTTTTGTGTTAAGTTTTTGTCTCAGTCGCTCAGTATTTTCCTGTCGCGCAGTCCCGGGGAGAAGGCTGGAGAGCGGTGCCCCCCGTCTCACAGCCCATGGTCGGAGCCTCCAGTGGTGCTCACAGCTCACACTTGGGATTGAAGCTCGGAGTCGCCACCCGAACCCACGTCTGGGCCGGGACAGGGACCGCCATTCCTGCAGCGGCTTCTACTCCCGCCCCGCTCAGCCCACAGAGGGCAATGGCGGCGCCCCCGCTGAGGAGATTCGCTGAGGTGAGTTCTTGTCTCCCGGGGCCCCCACCGCCTCCTTACGCTGAAGTGGACAAGCCCGGGTGTGGGCGATTGTTACGTCCTGCAGCTCAGTCCCGCGTGGGGGACCGTGAGGAAGGTGGAGGGGAGAGAGGAGTGTTGTGGCTTCTGAGGACACAGCAAGTGCAGGGCAGAGAGGACGGGGGTGACTTGCATCTGAAGGTGCCTGAGGATGTGGCTGTGAGTATTGACGGAAAGAGCAGAGGTTGCAGGGAGGACGGCACAGCCTCATTCGGGGCTTTCCCGGCTGTGGGTCCATCAGGGGACAGGGGTGGGCCTGGATCCGGCTGGACTACAAGCTCTCTACACGCCATATGCCAAGTTCATGGGTGAGTCCAGCGAGATCCTGTGGCATTGGAGCGGGAAGGGGGCAGAGCTGAGGGAGTGAACCTGGTGTATGAACATGGGAAGGGGATAAACATTACCCAGTGGTGAGCACATCTGGAGGAAGTGTGAGCTGATGGTCCGGACCTGGTGTGGGGACTTAAAGGGAAGCATAAACCCACGCTTGGCTTAGTCTTGGAGGCAGGATCTAGGAGCCTGCAGTGGTGTTGCCTGGTAGAAAGCCTGGGGCCCAGACCTTAAATGGCATTGCCCTCTACCCTACCTTCCCCCAAACCTTCCCACCCACCCAGCTGCTCTGCTGAGGGCCATCACAGTGAGTAATGGGACTGTGATGAGAGAGCAGCCTGCACTGGTATTAGGGCCTGGCGTCCACACTAACCGGGTGCCCTGGAGGAGGTTGAGGACGTGAAAGGTGTGTAAGGAGTAGGATTACAGGTTCTCAGAAAGCCAGGTCTGGTTAGAATTGTCTCCATTCTGACAGGTTGGCGTGACCTTTGAGGACATTGCCCTGTACTTCTCCAGGGAGGAATGGAGCCTCCTTGATGAGGGTCAGAGACAGCTGTACCTGAATGTGATGCTGGAGAACTTTGAACTTCTATCCTCCCTGGGTAAGACCCTCACTCTCACCATTGAGCTGGACTTGGCTTTGCGAATTCCCAGGGCCCATCTACCAGGGTGTGCTCTGTCCTCCCATGTAGACTGTGGTACTGATTGATTTTCCAGTTTTCTGGGTAGTTGCTGTCTTGGGGAGGGTTGGTCTGGTTCCGCTGCTCCCTTCTATTCCTGAAGTCCCAATACTCCCCGCTGCACTACATTCACAGGGAAGGACTTGTGGTTGGTAGTGTTGCAGGAACCTTAAAGGATTCCCTCTTGATTAGTGAGGAAAGCATTTTCTATATTTCTATTGGTCCTATGTATATATTTTTGAAAAACTGGCTTCACAACCTTATCCTGTTTATTAACTGTATTTTTTATTAGGGTCTTTTGAATACCTTGTATATTTTATATATTAATTGCTTATGACATACAGGAACACATATTTTTGCATGTGCTTAATTGTGCTTTGCATATATTACTCCCCCACATCAGCTTTTCTACAAAGTCCATGTTGTTGGCAACCCTGCATTCAGGCAGGTCTAGTGCCACCATGTTTCTAGCAAGCTCAGGTGCTTGTTACTAGTGTTTAGCAATTAAATATTGTTAGTGAAGTTGTATAGACTTTTTAAAAAATATATATTTTATTGATTTTTTTACAGAGAGGAAGGGAGAGAGATAGAGAGTTAGAAACATTGATGAGAGAGAAACGTTGATCAGCTGCCTTCTGCACATCTCCTACTGGGGATGTGCCCTCAACCCAGGTACATGCCCTTGACCAGAATCGTACCTGGGACCTTTCAGTCTTCAGGCCGATGCTCTATCCCAGCTGTGGGCAAACTACGGCCGGTGGGCCGGATCCGGCCCGTTTGAAATGAATAAAAGTAAAAAAAAAAAAAAAGACCGTACCCTTTTATGTAACGATGTTTACTTTGAATTTATATTAGTTCACACAAACACTCCATCCATGCTTTTGTTCCGGCCCTCTGGTCCAGTTTAAGAACCGATTGTGGCCCTCGAGTCAAAAAGTTTGCCCACCCCTGCTCTATCCACTGAGCCAAACTGGTTTCGGCTGTATAGATTTTGCTTTTGTGACAGAGTCACTGCAGTGTTACTAGCCTGCAGTATTGTGTTAACATACCTTCATTATTCCTGGGGCACTCCAACTAATTGTGTGAGTTTTGGTCTATGTCAGAATATTCGCTTTATTGTGCTGATCAGAGCGGAATCCACAATATCTCCAAGCGATTCCTTCATATGGTTTGCAAGTATTTTCTTCTGTTCTCTAGATTGCCTTTCATTTCATTTTGTTTATTGCTATTATGCAGTGAAGAAGCTTTTTTTCTTTATTTGTTGCCATCTGGACTGTTTATGTTTTCTATTTTGTGTGTTGGTTGGTGTCACATTCAGAAAATTCTGTCTAAAACAAACCTCTAAAACTTTTTTTCTAGGTTGTCCTGAGGAGTTTTAAGTTTTAGCGCTCACATTTAATTCTGTCCTGCATGTTGAGTTACGTTTTATCAGTGCTGTCCATTTTTGTTGTTATACATGGGAATGTCCGTTTATACCAGCACCATTCATTGAAGAAACTATCTTTCCCTTCTTCTGTGGCTTGCAGCTTTGTCAAAGATTACTTAAAAGTATGTGCCTCAGTTTTTTTTCTGTTTTCCGTTCTGGTCTGTTGGTATATGTGTCTGTGTTTCTCCAGCAACACACTGTTTGCTTGCTTTCTCTTTGTAATAAATTGAAGTCAGGAAGTGTGATACCACCAGCTTTCTTCTTGCTCAAGATTGCTTTTGTTGCCGAAACTGGTTTGGCTCAGTGGATAGAGCGTCGGCCTGCGGACTGAAAGGTCCCAGGTTCGATTCCGGTCAAGGGCATGTACCTGGGTTGCGGGCACATCCCCGGTAGGAGATGTGCAGGAGGCAGCTGATCGATGTTTCTCTCCCATCGATGTTTCTAACTCTCTATCTCTCTCCCTTCCTCTCTGTATAAAATCAATAAAATATATTAAAAAAAAAAAAAAAAAAGATTGCTTTTGTTGCCCTCCAGTGGTCGGCAAACTGTGGCTCGCAAGCCACATGCGACTGTTTGACCCCTTGAGTGTGGCTCTTCCACAGAATACCGACTTCAGAACATGGCAATGAAGTTTCAATCGCACTGTATGTGTGCGCCGGCACGTGGTAGTTTGTGGAAGAGACACACTCAAGGGCCCAAAGAGCCGCGTGTGGCTCTCGAGCCGCAGTTTGCTGACCACGGCCCTAGCCCATTTGGCTCAGTGGATAGAGCCTCGGCCGGCGGACTCAAGGGGTTCAGGTTCGATTCTGGTCAAGGGCATGTAGGTTTGTTGCGGGCACATATCCAATATGTAGTGTGCAGGTGGCAGCTGATTGATGTTTCTCTCCCATCGATGTTTCTAACTCTCTATCCCTTTCCCTTCCTATCTGTAAAAAATCAATAAAATACCTTTTTTAAAAAAGATTGCTTTTGTTGATGGAAGTCTTTTGATTCCATTTCCAGATTTTCTATTCATTTCTTTGTCAATACCACTGGAGTTATTGGAATTGCATTTAATCTGTAGTTTTCCTTGTGTACTATAGCTGTCTCCAGCATATTTCATTTTCAGATCCGTGAACACAGGTTGTCTTTCAGCTTATTTATGTTTTCTTCCATTCCTTTCTTCACTGTCTTATAGGACTCACTGTACAGATGTTTCACATTTTGGTTGAATTTATTCCTTTGGGTTTTATTGTTTTTTATTCCTTGATAAATTTGATTACATTCTTCATTTTTCCATCAAAGAATTTACTATTAGGTTGTAGAAATTGAACTAATGGTTGTATGTTTATTTTGAATCCTGTAACTTTTCTGATTTTAATTCTTCATTCTTCTTTTATCTTCACCCGAATAGTGAGGATATTCTTTCCACTGATTGTTTTTTAAGAGAGAGAGTAGGAGACAGAGAGAAAGAGAAACATCGATTGGCTGCCTCCCACATGTTGCCTCTACTGTGATTCGAACGGACCTGCAACCCAGGTATGTACCTTTGACTGGGAATCAGACCCTAGCCCTCCAGTGCACAAGGCAGCACTGTCATCAGTGAAGCACCGTGGCTAGGGACATTTATTTATTCTTTAAATTATTTATTTATTTGTTTAAATATATGTATTTTTTATTTCCTAGAGGAAGAGGAGAGAGAGTTATTGATCCGCTGGCTCCTGCATGACCCCCCACTGGTGATTGAGCTCACAACCAGTGCAGCTGTCCTAACAAAGAATTGAATTGTGACCTCCTAGTTCAGAGATGGCGAACCTTTTGAGCTTGGTGTGTCAGCATTTTGAAAAACCCTAACTTACCTCTGGTGCCGCGTCACATATAGAAGTTTTTTGATATTTGCAACCATAGTAAAACAAAGACTTATATTTTTGATATTTATTTAATATATTTAAATGCCATTTAACAAAAATCAACCAAAAAATTGAGTTCACGTGTCAACTCCGACACGCGTGTCATAGGTTTGCCATCACTGTCCTAGTTTATGAGTCAATGCTCAATCAGTGAGACATACCGGGAAGCATTTATTTATTGATTTTAGAGACAGAAAGGGAGAGAGAGAAACAAAGAGAGTGAGGCATTGATGTGCTGTTCTACCCATCTATGCATTCATTGGTTGTCCCCTACATGTGCCCTGATGGGTGATCGAACCCACAACCTTGGGGCATGAGGGCCACACTCTCAATGACTGAGCCACCTGGACAGGATTCTGAACTTGTTCATTAATTTCGGGAGCTCATAGTGGGATCTTTTTTTTTTTTTTTTTTTTTTTTCTACCTGCACGAACAGCACTTTGCATAGTGGGATCTTTACAGATTTCTCTATGGAGGGTCATGTCGTCTCTTAACATCAACATCTCTCATGATTCTTTGTGGTTCATAGTGACAGGTGTAATGTCTTATCTTTAATTTCTTTTTTTACTTATTTGAAGCTTGGGTTTTGTTTGTGTGTTTTTGCTTTAGTGTAGCTAACAGCTTGCACATTTTTATATCTTTTTTTTGAAATATACCTTTTAGGTATTCCTTTCTTTTGTCTTGTCTCTCTTTTATTTATGTTTGTTTTAATATTTATGGTTTCTTTCCTTTGAAACCTTTGGTTTACTTTCCTGTTGTGTTTCTAGTTTCCTGAGGTGCCAGGTTAGGTTCTTTGAGATTTTTTTGTGACAATGTAGTCATTTATCTCTGTAACATTTCTCCTTAGAATTATATTTTCTTTTCTTTTTTTTAAATATATTTACCGATTTTTTACACAGAGGAAGGGAGAGAGAGGGATAGAGAGAAACATCAATGATAGAGAAACATCGATTCAGCTGCCTCCTGCGCACTCGCTACTGGAGATGTGCGCGCAACCACAGTACATGCCCTTGACCGAAATTGAACCTGGGACCCTTGAGTCCTCAAGCCAGTGCTCTATCCACTGAACCAAACCAGTTAGGGCTACATTTTCTGAATGTTATACATAAGCTTTGGTAGATTGTCTTGCCTCTAGCCTTTTTTGAGATTTTTTTTTTTTTTGTTACCCTGAAAATCTTATGTTTTTATTTATTATTCCTTTTACATAGAGAGGAAGGGAAATGGGGGGAGAGTGATGAGGGAGAAACATCAATCGGCTGCCATGTGCACATGTGAAAACCGGGTATGGAACACACATTCTGATATGTGCCCCAACTGGGAATTGAACCCTCGACCCTTCAGTACACAGGACGCTGCTCCAACCAACTGAGTCACACTGGCCAGGGCATTGTGTGGTTTTTCGAAACAAAAATTTCCAGGTTTTTGGCCGAAACCGGTTTGGCTCAGTGGATAGAGCGTCGACCTGCGGACTGAAAGGTCCCAGGTTCGATTCCGGTCAAGGGCATGTACCTTGGTTGCGGGCACATCCCCCAGTAGGAGATGTGCAGGAGGCAGCTGATCGATGTTTCTCTCTCATCGATGTTTCTAACTCTCTATGCCTCTCCCTTCCTCTCTGTAAAAAATCAATAAAAAAATATATTAAAAAAAAAAAACTTTAAAAAATAAATTTCCAGGTTTTTGGAGAACAGGTCACTAGGATCAATGAGAACAGAAGCACAGTGGCTGATAGTGGTATCGCTGACCCTTTATTTTTATTTTTCTTTACAATATATTTTTATTGATTACAGACAGCAAGGAAGAGGGAGAGAGAGATAGAAACATCAGTGATGAGAGAGAATCATTAATTGGCTGCCTCCTACATGCCCCCGAGCTGGGACCGAGCCCGCAACCCAGTCATGAGTCCTTGACCTGAATGCACCTGGGACCCTTTAGTCCCCAAGTGGATGCTCTATCCACTGAGCCCAACCAGCTAGGGCTGGCCCCTTTTTTAAAAAATATATTTTTATTAATTTCTGAGAGGAAGTGGGGGGAGAGAGAGAGAGAGAGAACCAATCATGAGAAAGTGTCACTGATCAGTTCCCTCCTGCATGCCCCCTACTGGGGACTGAACCCACAAAAAACTGGGCATGTGCCCTTGACTGGAATGGAACCCTGGACCTTTCAGTCCGCAGGCTGACACTCTATCCACTGAGCAAACCAGCTAGGGCTGACCCTTGCTGTATTTATTTATTTATTTTTTTAGTTAGTTAGTTAGTTACTTAGTTATTATTAACCTTTATTTTTGACCTTAGGTATCTTCAAATGTGTTTGCTCACCCAGTTTCCTATCATCGTTTCTATGCAGTTGTCCTTATTTGGTATTCTGTATTACTGTTTGTCTTCATGGTACTCTTATTCCCATTGCCTGTGGTAGTTTTTTTTCATGGATAGCTGTCTACTTACTCTGGGGAAAGATTCTCTATCTCTGATTCTGCTATCTTGATGATGTCACTCACGTAGGTCTTTTGCCTGTGATCCCATTTGTGGTTTGTATTCTAGGACAGTGCTGACCATACCTCGTTTTAGTTTTTCTTTTAAGATTTGCATCATTTATCTCATGCTATGGTTCAACTTGGGTTTAAGAGGCAAAATCTTTTGTGCATCACAGGAGAAACATGACTTTATCAATGACAGGGTGGACCAGGGGTGGGCAAACTTTTTGACTCAAGGGCTACAATGGGTTCTTAAACTGGACCAGAGGGCCGGAACAAAAGCATGGATGGAGTGTTTGTGTGAACTAATATAAATTCAAAGTAAACATCGTTACATAAAAGGGTACGGTCTTTTTTTTTTTTTTTAGTTTTATTCATTTCAAACGGACCGGATCGGGCCCGCGGGCCGTAGTTTGCCCACGGCTAGGGTAGACTCAGAGGCAGTCCTGCCTTGGTGAAGAGCTGTGGGGGCAGTTTTCATGCCTGGGTTCTGTTACGTTCATAACTAGGAAGCCATTTTGATCAACAATGTTTTGTTACTATTGCCCACTCCTCACCCAGTTCTACCTCTTCTTGCTTAATGTTGACACTTTTCAGTTTTGATAGTGATTATTCTACTTGGATTCCCAGCCCATGGATATCCTTAACCTCTTTCAACTTTGCACCTCTACCTCTATCACACATATCGGCTTTACTGCACTCCAGTGTTGTTGCATGCTTGCAGATCCTTAGAGCGCACCCGTATTATATTGATGCTGAACATCCCGTGCTTTACTATGATTGACATTTTATGGGTTTGAGCACATTGAAATTATTTTACACAGACTCATATTGCCAGCATGAAAGGTCCTAAAGGAAGCCATTTGTGGAGTAATAACGAGCAAACCCTGCCTCTCTCCTTTTCTTGCCAGCCAATGATTCTGTCCTCCATTGGTGAGATTTTCCTCATCCAGTGACCTTTTGGGCCATGTTATCTATATAACAGCCATTTCCTGAGAGTCTCACTGACTTGTCTTGAAAATCATTGTATTAAATCATGTCCAGTTGTGACATAAACAGTTGTGGTGAAGATATTCTGTATTTTTAGGTCAACATGCACTTCATCTACATTTCTTTTCTTCAGGTTGCTGCTGTGGAGCAGAGAACTTGGAGGAAACGACTGAGCAGAAGGTTTCTGTAGGAGTGTCACAGGCAAGGAATCCCAAGGTAGCCTTGTCTTCCCAGGAGAGCCACCCCTGTGAGAGTTGTGGGCTAGTCTTGGGAAACATTTTCCACATGATGGAGCAGCAGGGAACACAACACCCACAGATACTGTTGAGGTGTGGGGCATGTGCAAAACGATTTTATTTCCGTGCAAAATTTCACCAGCAGCATGTGAGAGAGAAGTCTTTCACTAGAGGTGTGGACAGGATCTCACTTGCAAACAGTTGCAATTTCAATGTGTCCCAGAATCGTTTCACCTGCAAGGAGGTTGGGCAGGGTGTCCATGGGGGGTCAGGACATTTCCACCTAAAGGCTATTCAGGCCAGGAACAGTCCAAGTGTAATTTCCACGTGTGGGGTGACATTTCCAATGAGAAAAAATTATTACAGTAGAAAAGAATGTCAGAGAGACATTAGTTGCACCCACACGTTTATTCAGGAAAATGGTGTCCATCTTGGAAGTGGGTGTTTTGTGTCCTCTGAATGTGGAAAATATTTTACCAAATTATCTAGCTTTCATGATCAACAAAGAGGTCACATGAGAGAAACACCTTATGAATGCAGTGAGTGTGGGAAAGCTTACACCAGTAGCACTGGACTTCGTCGTCATCAGAGATTTCATACAGGAGATAAGCCTTATAAATGCAGTGAATGTGGGAAATCTTTTACCCAGAGCACTACCCTTCGTTATCATCTGACAGTTCATACAGGAGAAAAGCCTTATAAATGCATTGAATGTGGAAAATCCTTTAAAAGTAGCAGTGGTCTTCAATATCATCAGAGAGTTCACACTGGAGAAAAGCCTTATAAATGCAGTGAATGTGGAAAATCTTTTGCACGGAGCAATGCCCTTCGTGATCATCAGAGAGTTCATACAGGAGAAAAGCCTTATAAATGCAGTGAATGTGGAAAATCTTTTGCACTGAGCAACGCCCTTCATTATCATCAGAGAGTTCACACTGGAGAAAAGCCTTATCAATGCAGTGAATGTAGAAAATCTTTTACCACTAGCGTTGCCCTTCATTGTCATCAGAGAATTCACACTGGAGAAAAGCCTTATAAATGCAATGAATGTGGGAAATCTTTTACCCAGAGCACTCACCTTCGTTTTCATCAGAGAGTTCATACTGGAGAAAAGCCTTATAAATGCACTGAATGTGGGAAATCTTTTCCCCAGAGCTCTGCTCTTTACTATCATCATAGACTTCATACAGGAGAAAAGCCTCATAAATGCAGTGAATGTGGAAAATCTTTTCCACGTAGCAGTGCTCTCCAATATCATCAGCGTGTCCACACTGGAGAAAAGCCTTTTAAATGCAGTGAATGTGGGAAATCTTTTACCCAGAGCAGTGCCCTTCATTATCATCAGAGACTTCATACAGGAGAAAAGCCTTATAAATGCAGTGAATGTGGGAAATCTTTTACAAGGAGCAGTGGTCTTCAGTATCATCAGAGAGTTCACACTGGAGAAAAGCCTTACCAATGCAGTGAATGTCAAAAATCTTTTACCACTAAGACCGTCCTTCATCATCATCAGAGAGTTCATACAGGAGAAAAGCCTTATAAATGCAGTGAATGTGGGAAATCTTTTACAAGGAGCAGTGGTCTTCAATATCATCAGAGAGTACACTGGGGAAAAACATGAGTGCAATTAATATGAGGTGTCTCTCAGCCAAATTTCTAAATTTGCTCTGCACGTATGAGTCCAAATGTGGGAAATTTCTTAGATGTGTAGGAAATGTAGTTTCTTAGTTAGAACTTAACATTAGTACAAGAAAATTTGTGTATCCTCACTTTTCTGAATTGTATCTCATACGTTTAATCACCTACATTATGTAAAGTTCCCATAAGTGTTCTTGTTGTGTTTGTATGTTGAACACTGTGTAATTATGTTGCACGTTCTAACATACAGAGATAGCCTGCCAGATCTATGTCACTGCATATTTCTGTTGTAGAAGGTATTTCACCTCAACCACCTATAAGGTCCCTACAAATGGCATCAATCACCATCCTCATATGCCCGGGGAAGCTAACTCTGTTGTCTTTTTTGTTGAAGAAAATGAGGAATACCTGAGCCCAAAGTTCTTTCTTGTTTCCTGATCATGGGTTGCCACATAGGACTCATTACTGTTGGCCCCAGTAAACATAATGTTGCAGAGGGAATGCTTTCCCTGCATGCCAGTGATGAATTTATTGAGTGCCTGAGTCATCAGTGGAAGAACTGCCAGTCTCATGTCTCTTTAGTTTGTACGATAATGAAGGCTTTTTCCCAAGACTTCTTTAATCTTAGCTGTTCTATTTAATGTGTGGGTTAGCTTTAAGTAGGTCGGGCACTCCAAGCATGATGAGGTGAACAACTTTTATGGGGTCTCAAACATTTTTGCCCTTGGGGGAACAGTATGGTGCAGGATTAGCTCAGGAGTTTTTGGCAAATTTACACTACTGCCCATATTTTCCTAGGAAATACTCTGGACTCTCTAATCCTCATGTGATGTCTGGATGCTTGGAGACATAGCAGTCACTCCAAAGATGGGGTAGCTGTGACAACCTCAAGTATGTCTGGGAGCATGAATTTTATTTCTTGTTTGCAAGGGATGCCAATGCATGTGAAGGGAATCTCTTGCCAAGGTTTTTCAGAGGGCCATGTCCCCTAATGCCTACAATTTCACGGTTGATGGTCACTGATTTGAAGACCAGAACAGTAATGGGAAATCCTTTCACTCTAGAAACACTGACCTAATTGTTGTTGTGTTGGAAGCCAATTCCAGCATGTCAGCAAGGCTGATCTGGAAATAGCTGAAGGCATTTTCCCAAACCTGAAAAGGATGCATAAAATGATTACTTGCTGCCAGACAGCTGAGGCCATTTCAGTGTACATGTTATTGCCTCCTACTGGCCAAACACCTGAACAGTTGAGGGCAATTCCTCCAATCTGACAATGGATTCTGTATATGAAACCCTGGCCTTTGATGTATATCTTTACTTTGCCTTAGGACAGTTTGTGTTAATAAAAAGCAAGGGTCCTGAGACAAGAGAGAACTTGTTTTCTTTAGCCAAGCTCCTCTGGCCCCCAAATGCCTTCCAAAATTATGTTTTGTCTCTTGGAATCTTTCAGAATTTACACACAGCTTCTTCTCCAGATTCCTGAACCCTTCTGCTAGGTGGATTAAAAACACTGGCATTGTTGGACCAGAGTGCAGCCTATTAGATGAAATGGTCCTCATCTAACTGTGTATACAGGAATTATTTTGAGGAAAAGACTACAAGATCTGTGTGTACACCGATCCGAGGGACTCCAGGCATGTTTCTGTTCTGTGGAGCAGTCATTGTCATTGATTATAATCAAGATGTTTTGTGGCTCCTGTAGCTTCTCAGATGTTCCCATCAGAGCCACTGGCAGCAAAACGAAGATGGAGACAAAGGTGGTCTTTTGTACAGGGATGTGGCTTTTGTGGGTTTGGGTGAAAGTTCTTCGTTGTTTGTCACAGTCTCTGTCATTGATATGAGACTCTCGCCCAGAGGGCATAAGGATGGGGATTGAATTTATAATTGACCAAGCTGTTTTTCAAAAATAGGTGAACGTACATTTCTTTTATCTGGAACCATTTTTTGACAGCTGTAATGAGTAAATTACATGTGTTAAGTACAGTGTTTCATAAATCTTGACAGGTGCATGAAACTGAAACCATCCTTATAGGCATAATACTGACCATGTCTGTAACTGTATAGTTTCTTTTAAATGCAGCAAATGTGGGAAATCCTTTACCGCTAAGACCGACCATCATCATCAGAGAGTTTATACAGGAGAAAAACCTTTTAAATGTAGTGAAAGTGGAAAATCTATTTTTTGGAGTCGTTTGTTGTGCTCCTTCACTATTTGATTGTATTTTTTCTAGGAATTTACGGTCAGCCTTTTCTCAGAAGTGTGTTTGTTGAGTCTGTATCTTTGTTAAAACATCTTTATCATATATTCTGCCTAATGTGCTGAGTTTTGGCAATTTTCTTTAACAATAGGATTGTGGAACAACAAAGATGGATGTTGGCATTTCACTCATTTTGTGCATTTTTATTTTAAAAATAAACATTTTTTGTATTGAAATGATATGTTTTAATATTTTTTCCTTAAAAAAAAATATTTTAGCCGAAACCGGTTTGGCTCAGTGGATAGAGCGTCGGCCTGCGGACTGAAAGGTCCCGGGTTCGATTCCGGTCAAGGGCATGTACCTGGGTTGCAGGCACATCCCCAGTGGGGGGTGTGCAGGAGGCAGCTGATCGATGTTTCTCTCTCATCGATGTTTCTAACTCTCTATCTCTCTCGCTTCCTCTCTGTAAAAAATCAATAAAATATATTTAAAAAAAAAATATTTTAATTGCCCTAGCTGGTTTACCTCAGTCCAGGGTGAGCTTCTATTCAAGGGTAGGTACCCAGATTGCGGGCTCAATCTTCAGTGTGGGGACTGCAGGAGGCAGCCAATCAATCATTCTCTCTCATCATTGATGTTTCTCTCTCTCTCTCTACCTCTCCCTTACTCTCCGAAATCATTAATAACGTATTTTCAAATATTTTAATTTATTTTACTAAATTAATATATATATTTAATTGATTTTTTAAATAGTTTTATTGATATTGTAGACCAAGTGCGATGGAGAGAGAGAAACAATGATAGGCGGGCGAGGGGGCTCAGTTGAGTTATGAAACAGGAGATCACAGTTCCATTGCCATTCGGGCCAAATGCGTGGGCCTACTAGATCCCCAGGTGGGGCTTGCAGGAGGCAGCTTATCACTGATTCTCTCTCATCATTGATGTTTCTATCTTTCTGTCCCTTTCCCTTCCTCTGTGAAATCAATAAAAAATTAAAGAAAATTGAGTCCCTTATCTTAAAAAAGAAAAGAAACATCAATGATGACAGGTAATCATTGATCGCTGCTTCCTCCACACACTACTGGGGATGGAGCCTGCAATCCAGGCATGTGCTCTGACTGGGAATATAACCAAGGACCCTTTGTCACGGGTGGAAGCTCAAGCACTGACCCATACCAGCTGGGTGATTCATTACTTTTTAAATGCTATGCCCTGTGCCATGAACATTTTTAATTTTAACCTGCACTAAAACATTCTCCATTGCTTTCAGAACACCAGTCGTCTGACCCTGCACTAAGCCCTTGCTGTGTCGTCTTCTGCATTTTCCTTGTCTCCTATCATGGGGGTTCCTGGGTTGGAACTGTTCTCTCAGAAAGGCCAGAGGGCATCTGGGTGGGCAGGGAGGCTTTAGAGTCCCAAAGACAAGGCAGCGGGAAATAGATGGGTAGTGATCAGATTCCCTATGCCCTGGATCAGGCATCCTCCATTTGAATTTCAGATTCTCTGTTATCACTGGGACTTACAGTGAAATAACCCCTTCTGCCCTTACTGGTTTGGCTCAGTGGATGGAGCATTGGTCTGCGGACTGAAAGGTCCCGGGTTCGAGTCCGGTCAAGGGCATGTACCTTAGTTGTGGACATATCCCCAGTGGGAGATGTGCAGGAGGCAGCTGATCGATGTTTCTCATTGATGTTTCTAACTCTCTATCCCTCTCCCTCACTGTAAAAAAAACAATAGAATATATTTTTTTTTTTTTAAAAAAAGAAATAACCCTTCTGCTGGTCGAAGTCAGTTTCCTCCTGTGAAAAACAGGTATGAGGTATGTCCATGCCAGAGCTATTGGAGAAGGTCCAGTGGTAAGGTGTCCACTTGTGTAACGCAGTAGTGCCTGCAGCCTGCCTTGGCTCCAGCAACTCCAGCCACTCCCTACAGAGACCTTCCCAGGCAGGCACTTCTCACTCCCCCGATGCCCGCAAGCACCTTTGTCTTTGGGTGCATTTAAGTGAGAAATGGGACCTATAAGAAGCCTCTGACTCTGCTGCATTGAGGCAGGTGCTGTGGGCATTCAGATCTCATTGTGGTGTGGCCCATATCAAATTGCTGAAAAAGTTCATTGACAGAAAAATGAAGTAAGGTCTCCAAGTTTACACCACAGACAAGTGTCAGATTCAAGGAGCTGGATTTTAACTATTATTTTCTCAGCGTCAGACACAGTCTGTACCTCAGATGTGCAGCCCTCACTGGAGCAGGTACATTCTGACGACCAGGGTGGCACAGCTGCAGCTCCTGTTTCCATAGCTGCAGTTAATAGGTTTCCTCCCATTCCCTTTACACCTCAGAGCACTTGCCCTTGGCCTCCCCATGTTCAGGGGAACGCCATCATTTCTCAGCTGCAGTGGTTTCTCCAGAGGAACCTTTCAGAGTGAGCTGCTGTTTGTCTGCCTCCCCTTTGATCGCAGCACAGACTATGACCCTTAGGAGACCTCGGTACTTAGGGCTGGGTCTCTGCACTTGTGCCCACATGTTGGGTGTCATGCTGCCATTCTATTTACTGGGGTGAATTTCATGCTTCTGACCCTTCAGTTTGACACCCTTCAGGGGAGGATACACTTTGATACGAATTTTGTGACCTAATATTCGGAAGTGATGCTGGAGTCCTACATGATCTTGGTTTCATTGGACGGGTGCTCACCTCTTATTCATGCATAGGACCCACTGCCGTGTGATTCTCTCCTGTATATCCGTACTGGCTGAATGAGACAATGGCTCTCACCATGCTTTCCCTGGAGCCCGGATCATGTTCTGGACCTCTGTCCTTCCCAGCCTCCTGTGTCTACACCCTGGGTCATTGGGTTGGAACAGAGTCCTTTTGAGTACAAGCACTTTTAGAACCTATGGCTTTATTGACCTGAAGAGTGAATACTTCTAGGAGACCAAATAAAGGGGCACCCGCAGTACTGGGGGCATTGTGTTCAGGAGGATGTTAGCAATGGGCCCCAATGGAAATACACCACTCTGTGATTTTTCTCCTGACCCCGTAAGTTTTAACACCACAGTATGGACAAAAAAGATGGTACATAGTAAACATGGCAAGCTCAGGTAGCCTGGTATCACATAGTGAATCATACAAACTCAGGCCAAAAGTAACCACCCAGGATGGTTTAAAGTTAGAACTTTTTTTTTTATATATATATTTTATTGATCTTTTACAGAAAGGAAGGGAGAAGAATAGAGAGCTAGAAACATCGATGAGAGAGAAACATCGATTGGCTGCCTCCTGCACACCCACCACTGGGGATGTGCCCGCAACCAAGGTACATGCCCTTGACCGGAATCAAACCCAGGACCTTTCAGTCCACAGGCCGACGCTCTATCCACTGAGCCATACCAGTCAGGGCAAGTTAAAACTTTTTAAATAAAAGCAAGTCACAGGGCTAGTTATACCCTAGCCTCCTTTTAAAAAGAAAAAAAAAATTATTGATATTTTACAGAGAGGAAGGGAGAGGAATAGAGAGTTAGAAACATCGATGAGAGAGAAACATCGATCAGCTGCCTCCTGCACACCCCCTACTGGGGATGTGCCCACAACCAAGGTACATGCCCTTGACTAGAATTGAACCTGGGACCCTTCAGTCCGCAGGCCGTTGCTCTATCCACTGAGCCAAACCGGTTAGGGCATAGCCTCCTTTTTTTTGTTTTGTTTCTTTGCAAAGGTCAATCTTGCGCTTATTGAGCATGTCTATTGTCTTTTTGCATCTAGCATACATACCTTTGGATATTCAAGGAAATTTCCCTTTTTACAGACTCCTAAGGGCACAATCTCCAAACACAAAAGAACTCAGGTCCGAAATTATTGTTGTTGTGTCAAATATTAAGTGTTAACTATTGGAAAACATTTTTAAAAGAATTCTTTGTCTATTTTTTTATGTTATTTAATTTCAGGGATTTCCCTCCTCGGTCCCCCCACTCTAATTCACCGCCAGTGAATTTCATGTAACCCCCTTATGGCTTCTCCTTTGAGTCTAATGTATAAAAAAGGTGCAAAACTGTTGTTCTCCCGCGTAGTACTCAATGTGTTGTTATTTTCCTTCCTGGCAAATGTTACTGACTAGGGTCAAATTACTTAGAAAAATTCTCCACATGTTTGGACATTTCTTACATCATCACCAAAAGCAATTGATTCATGCGAAGCAGGAGAAGGTTACATGGAGGGGTATCAGCATTTCCAGGGACTCAACTGACGGAAGACAGATTTATAAACACAAATGTAGAGCAGACCCAGGACCCAGAAAGCTACAGCTTTCCCCTTGCTCTCATAGAACAGAAGAAAATGCTCAAGGCTAAGGTGACTTTGTTTTTAGTGTGTGTGTGTGTGTTTAATCTTTATCTGAGGGACATTTCTTTTTACCTTTCCCCACTTTCCCTCTAAGATTCTGCTGTTATTCCATGCTTCCATGTCTCTGAATCCACTCCATTCATCATTTTTTTGTGAATTAGATTCCAAATATGAGTGAGATCAAGTGATACTCTTTCTCTGACTGACTTATTTCACTTAGCGTGATGCTTTCAAGGTTCCTCCATGCTGTGTGAAAGGGTAAGAGATTCTTTATTTTTACTTCTGGATGCTATTCCATGGTGTAAATGTACCACAGTTTTTTATCCGCTATTCTACTGGTGGATACTTGGGTAGTTTCCAGATCTTTGCTATTGTAAATTGTGCTGCTATGAACATAAGGGTGCATATATCCTATCTGTTTCAAGATTCTTAGGGTACATTCCTAGGAGTAGAATCACTGAATTAAATGGCAGTTCCATATTTAATTGTTAGCAAAAACTCCAAACTGATTCCATAATGGCTGTACCAGTTTGCATTCCCACCAGGGGTGTACTAGGGTTCCCTTTTTCTACATCCTCCCCAGCACTTGTCCTTGGTTGATTTGTTGATGACAGCTATTTTGACAGTTGGGAGGTGGTCTCTAATGGTTGCTTTAATTCGCATCTCTCTGATGATCAGTCTTTTGAGCACTTTTCACATGTCTCTTGGCCATCTTATCCACACTGCAGCCCAGGCAGAGCTGACACTTTGGATGGCATCAGAAGCAGATGCTCTTAAGTATGAGTGTCTGTTTTGTGACATGATCTTTGTATAATGAATTCAATGGAGGCAGGTCAGGTCTAGTCTGAGACTTGAGCAACCTCCCCCAGCTACATTTGGCCTGAAGGAGACACATGCCAAAAGTCCTGAATGAAGAAACATTGCCTGCCATTCAGAAAGAGCAGGTCCTGAAGAAAGATATGCAAAACCAGCCCCGCAGGTGCTGGAGAAACAAACTTGCCCCTGACGTCACCTCCACTGAAGGCACTAGAGGACCCTTAGTGTACTTGGTGTGTTCTTGAGCTATTTGCCCCTAAATCCAGTCCTTTAGTCAACTGAGAAATACGGCATCCTCGCCTTGGCACCAAGAAACTACATTACCCATAAGGCCAAGCGTGGAATGCCACTAGGTTGAGCCAATGGGGGCTCAGAAGGCATTTCCCATTGTTCGCTCATGTAGGGCGGGACCGGTATTCCTGGTTACGGGTGTTGTCCATTCAAGTTCTGGTCTCAGGCTGTCGGGAGTTCTTGGGCTCAGAGTCCCGTGGAGAAGGCCGGAGGGTGGTGTTCCCGCCTCACAGCCAATGGTCGGAGCCTCCAGTGGTGTCACAGCTCACACTTAGGATTGAAACTCGGAGTCACCGCCCGGACCCACGCCAGGGCCGGGCCAGGGACTGCCATTCCTGCAGCGGCTTCTGCTCCCGCCCCGCTCAGCCCACAGAGTGCAATGGCGGCGCCCCCGCTGAAGAGACCAGCTAAGGTGAGTTCGAGCCCCCAGGCCCTCACCGCCTCCTCACACACACACCACAGCCTGGGGAGGGCGCCTGTCCCGTCCTGCAGCTCAGTCCCGCGTGGAGGACCGTGAGGAAGGTGAAGGGGAGAGAGGAGTGTTGTGGCTTCTGAGGACACAGCAAGTGCAGGGCAGAGAGGACAGGGGTGACTTGCATCTGAAGGTCCCTGAGAATATGGGCTGTGAGTATTGACGAAAAGAGCAGAGGCTGCAGGGAGGACGTCACAGACTCATTCGGGGCTTTTACGACTGTGGGGTCCGTCAGGGGCCTGGGGTGGTCGTGGATCCGGCTGGACTCCAAGCTCTCTACACGCCATATGCCAAGTTCATGGGTGAGTCCAGCGAGATCCAGTGGCATTGGAGCAGGAAGGGGGCAGGGATGAGGGCGTGAACCTGGGGTCTGAACATGGGAAGGGGATAAACATTACCCAGTGGTGAGCACATCTGGAGGAAGTGTGAGCTGATGGTCCCGGGACCTGGTGTGGGGACTTAAAGGCGAAGCATAAACCCACCCTTGGCTTTGTCTTGGAGGCAGGATCTAGGAGACTGCAGTGGTGTTGCTTGGCAGGAAGGCTGGGGCCCCGCAGGCATCGCCCAGACCTTAAATGGCATTGCCCTCTCCCCTCCCCTCCCCCAATCCTTCCCACCAACCCAGCCGTTCTGCTGAGGGCAATCACAGTGAGTAATGGGACTGTGATGAGAGAGCAGCCTGCACTGGCATTAGGGCCTGGAGTCCACACTAACCGGGTGCCCTGGAGGAGGTTGAGGGGGGGAAGGTGTGTAAGGGGTAGCATTATTGATTCTCAGAAAGACAGGTCTGGTTACAATTGTCTCAATTCTGACAGGTTGGCGTGACCTTTGAGGACATTGCCCTGTACTTCTCCAGGGAGGAATGGAGCCTCCTTGGTGAGGGTCAGAGACAGCTGTACCTGAATGTGATGCTGGAGAACTTTGAACTTATATCCTCGCTGGGTAAGACCATCACTGTTACCAGTGACGTAGGCTTGGCTTTGCGCCTTCCCAGGCCCCATCCCCCAGGGTGTGCTCTGTCCTACAATGTAGACTGTGATACTGATTGATTTTCCAGTTATCTGGGTAGTTGCTGTCATGGGGTTATTTGGTCTGTTTCTGCTGCTCCCTTCTATTCCTGAAGTCCCAATACTCCCCGCTCCCCTAAATTCACAGGGAAGGACTTTGGGTTGGTAGTGTTGCAGGAAGCTTAAAGGATTCCACCTTGGTTAGTGAAGAAAGCATTTTGTATATCCCTGTTGGTAATGTGTATATATTTTTGAAAAACTGTCTGCACAACCTTATCCTGTTTATTAACTGTATTTTTCATTAGGGTCTTTTGAATACCTTGTATATTTTATATATTAATTGCTTACAACATACAGGAACACATATTTTTGCATGTGCTTAATTGTGCTTTGCAGATATTACTCCCCCACACCAGCTTTTCTACAAAGTCCATGTTTTTGGCAACCCTGCATTCAGCAGGTCTAGTGCCCCCATGTTTCTAGCAAGCTCAGGTGCTCGTTACTAGTGCTTAGCAGTTAAATATTGTTAATGAAGTTATATAGACTTTGCTTTTGAGACAGAGTCACTGCATTGTTATTAGACTGCACTATAGTATTAATATACCTTCATTATTCCCAGGGAACTCCAACTATTTGTGTGAATGTCTGTCTATATTGCAATATTCGCTTTATTGTGCTGATCAGAGCTGAATCCAGAATATCTCCAAGAGATTCCTACATATGGTTTGCAAGTATTTTCTTCTATTCTCTAGATTGCCTTTCATTTCATTTTGTTTATTGCTGTTGTGCAGTGAAGACGCTATTTTTCTTTATTTGTTGCCATCTGGACTGTTCGTTTTCTACTTTGTGTGTTGGTTGGTGTCACATTCAGAAAATTCTGTCTAAAACAAACCTCCAAAACTTTTTCTCTAGGTTGTCCTGAGGAGTTTTAAGTTTTAGCGCTCACATTTAATTGTGTCATACAGGTTGGCTTAGATTTTATCAGTGCTGTCCAATTTTGTTGTTTTTACATGTGAATGTCCATTTATATCAGCACCATTCATTGCAGACTATCTTTCCCTTCGTTAGTTATTAACCCTGTTTTTGACCTTAAGTGTCTTCAAATGTGTTTCCTCACCCAGTTTCTTGTCATCCTTTCTATGCAGTTGTCCTTATTTGGTATTCTGTATTACTGTTTGTCTTCATGGTACTCTTATTCCCATTGCCTGTAGGATTTTTTTTCATGGATAGCTGTCTACTTACTATGGAATGAGGAAAGGTTCTCTATCTCTGATTCTGCCATCTTGCTGATGTCACTCACGTAGGTCTTTTGCCTGTGGTCTCATTTGTGGTTGTTCTAGGACAGTGCTGACCATATCTCGTTTTGGGTTTTCTTTTATGATTTGCATCATTTGGCGGCTCCTTTTGTGACACCACAAACCGCCAGCAGGAGGGGGAGAGGGGGGGTGCGGGGTCACGGTGCGTCATAGTGGGGCGCTCTATGGACGACACTGCCGGGTTGCGGAAGTTGAGCAGCGGTAAGTGAGCCATGCTGTTTCCCCACCGGGTAACTGACTCTCGTCCTCGCAGTCCTCCACGTACTTCCCCTCAGCCTCTGGCAGCCCGGGTCTTCTGACCATTAAGGTCCTAATTTCCCAGGTCAGTCCCTTGAGCCCCTGACAGCAGTGCTCCGAATCCAGGTGTGGGGAATCGGGAGCAGGGATGCCGGGCTGCGGGTCCCGGCTTCGCCCGGAGATGCGGTGGGACTGGCAGGCGCGTCCCTCCCCTGGCTGAACCTTCTTAGTGAAGATAACGTTATTTTGAAGCGAGGACTGCAAATTGGGCTTTTCTGAGCTCAGGTTCTCGATTCCTCGGTTTGGTCCAAGGGTTGCGAACTTGAATGCGTAGTCAGGTAAGGTAAATGGAGGTGTAAGAAAGTGTCTATGTCATAAACAGAGGCAAACTTTTATTTTTGCTGAGTTTTGAGTTTTAAGAGCACAATACTAGTGTAGGTGTTGTTGGAGAAGCGAAACAAAGTGTGCACATATGGTCAGGCTCTTGATTTTTTAAAGCCTGGCAACTAATACAATTTTTAAAAATTGGCAACTCGTTAAAACATTTTGTGCAACTGAAACCAGGCATATCTGTAGCTGCCTGTTTGGGTCCCAGACTTCCATTCCCATTAAATATTTGGATTTCTTCTGTGATACCCGCACTGGTTAAATTTCTTTTCTTTTCTTTTTTTTTTTTTGGCTATTTTCTTGTATGATTTTTTTTTATTGTTTTATTTCTAAAAAGTGTTACAAAGAGTATTACATATGTCTCCTTTTCTCCCGCCGCCCTTGACAATCCCCTGGCCTCCCCTACCCCCCAGTGTCTTATGTCCATTGGTTATGCTTATATGCATGCATACAAGTCCTTCGGTTGATCTCTTACCACCCTCCTGTCACCCAACCCTCCCTGACCTTCCTGCTGTAGTTTGACATTCTGTTCGAGGTAGCTCTGCCTCTGTATCTATTTTTGTTGATAAGTTTATAATGGTCTTTTATTATCGATAAATGAGTGAGATCATGTGGTATTTTTCCTTCATTTACTGGCTTATTTCACATAGTATAATGCTCTCCAGTTCCTTCCATGCTGTTGCAAATGGTAAGAGTTCCTTCTTTTTTACAGCAGCATAGTATTCCATCGTGTAGATGTACCACAGTTTTCTAATCCATTCATCTGCTGATGGGCACTTAAGCTGTTTCCAGATCTTAGCTATGGTGAATTGTGCTGCTATGAACATTGGGGTGCATATATCCTTTCTGATTGGTGTTTCTGGTTTCTTGGGATATATTCCTAGTAGTGGGATCACGGAGTCAAATGGGAGTTCCATTTTTAGTTTTTTGAGGAAACTCCATACTGTCTTCCATAGTGGCTGCACCAGTCTGCATTCCCACCAGCAGTGCACGAGTGTTCCTTTTTCTCCACATCCTCTCCAGCACTTGTCGTATGTTGATTTGTTGATGATGGCCATTCTGACAGGTGTGAGATGGTACCTCATTGTTGTTTTGATTTGCACCTCTCGGATGATTAGTGACTTTCAGCATGTTTTCGTATGTCTGTTGGCTTTCTGAATGTCCTCTTTTTTTTTTTTTTTTAATATATTTTATTGATTTTTTACAGAGAGGAAGGGAGAGAGATAGAGAGTCAGAAACATCGATGAGAGGGAAACATCGATCAGCCGCCTCCTGCACATCCCCCACTGGGAAAGTGCCTGCAACCCAGGTACATGCCCTTGACCGGAATCGAACCTGGGACCTTTCAGTCCACAGGCCGACGCTCTATCCACTGAGCCAAACCGGTTTCGGCCTGAATGTCCTCTTTTGAAAGGTGTTTATTTAGGTCCTTTGCCCATTTTTTTTATTGGATTGTTTATCTTCCTTTTGTTGAGTTGTATGAGTTCCCTATAAATGTTGGAGATTAAACCCTTATCAGTGATAACATTGGCAAATATGTTCTGTATCAATTGATATGACTATGTGGTTTTTTTCTTTCAATTTGTTTATGTGATGTATCACGTTTATTCATTTGCGGATATTGTACCATCCTTGCATCCCTGGGATAAATCCTACTTGGTCGTGGTGTATGATCTTTCTGATGTACTGCTAGATCCGATTTGCTAAGATTTTGTTGAGGATTTTGGCATCTATGTTCATGAGGGATATTGGTCTGTAATTCTCTTTCATTGTGTTGTCTTTACCTGGTTTTGGTATTAGGGTGATGCTGGCTTCATAGAATGAGCTTGGAAGTGTTCCTTCCTCTTGGATTTTTTGTAGTAGTCTGAGGAGGATAGGTTTTAGTTCTTCCTTGAATGTTTGGTAAAACTTCCCTGTGAAGCCATCTGGTCCTGAGCTTTTGTTTGCTGGAAGCTTTCGATGACTGCTTCAATTTCTTCCATAGTTATTGGCCTGTTGAGATTTTTAGATTCTTCCTGATTGAGTTTTGGAATGTTGTATTTTTCTAGGAATATGTCCGTTTCCTCCAGGTTGTCTAGTTTGTTTGAGTTGTCTCTAGTATTTTTTAACAATCATTTGTATTTCTGTGCGGTCTGTTGTTATTTCACCTCTATCATTTCTGATTTTGTTTATTTGGGTCCTCTCTCTCTGCTTCTTGGTGAGCCTGGCTAGAGGTTCATCAATCTTGCTTATCCTTTCAAAGAACCAGCTCTTGGTTTCATTGATTTTATGTATTTTTTTTTTTTTTTTTTTGGTCTCTATGTCATTTATTTCTGCTCTAATCTTTATTATCTCCTTCCTTCTGCTCACTCTGGGCTTTTCTTGTTGCTCTCTTTCTAATTCTTTGAGATGCAGATTTAGATGATTTACTACCATTTTTTCTTGTTTGATTAGATAGGCCTGTAGAGCTATAAACTTCCTTCTCAGGAATGCTTTCATTGTGTCCCATAGGTTTTGGATTGTTTTGTTTTCATTGTCATTAGTTTCCAGGATGTTTTTAATTTCTTCTTTGATCTCATTCGTAACCCAATCAATATTTAATAACATGCTATTCAGCTTCCCAGTGTTTGAGTATTTTGAGTTGTTTTTATTGTAGTTTATTTCTAATATTATGCCCTTGTGGTCTGAGAAGATGCTTGGTATGATTTCAATCTTCTTGAATTTGGGGAGACTTTGTTTTGACCCAATATGTGGTCTATTTTTGAATATGTCCCATGAGCACTTGAGAAGAATGTATATTTTGTGGCTTTGGGGTGAAGTGTTCTGAAGATTTCTATGAAGTCCATCTGATCTAGTGAGTCATTTAGGATTGCTGTTTCTTTGCCGATTTTTTGTCTAGAGGATTTATCCAGTGATGTCACTGGTGTATTAAAGTCCCCTACTATGATTGTATTGTTGTCGATCTCTCCTTTGATATCTTCCAGGAGTTTTTTTTATGAATTTGGGTGCTCCTGCATTGGGTGCATATATGTTTATCAGGGTTATATCCTCTTGTTGTATCGATCCCTTTAGTATTATGAAGTGTCCTCCCTTATCTCTTGTTATGGCCTGTACTTTGAGGTCTATTTTGTCCGATATAAGTATTGCTACCCCAGCTTTTTTTTCATTTCCATTTTCCTGAAAGATATTTTTCCATCCCTTCACCTTCAGTCTGTGTGAGTCCCTTCTTCTGAGGTGGGTTTCTTGTAGACAGCAAATGTATGGATCATGTTTTTTTATCCATTCAGCCACTCGATGTCTTTTGATTGGAGCATTTAGTCCATTTACGTTTAAAGTCATTATTGAAAGGTACTTGTTTGTAGCCATTTCTATTTTTTTGTGGCTGTTTTCTTTCTGAGCTTTTTATTTCTTCTTTTTACACCAGTCCCATTAGCATTTCTTGCATTGCTGGCATGGTGGTGATAAACTCCCTTAGCCTTTTTTTTGTCTGTGAAGCTTCTTATTTTCCCTTCAATTTTGAATGATAGTCTTGCTGGATAAAGTATTCTTGGATTCAGTCCTGTGCTTTGCATGACTTTGTAAATTTCCATCCATTCTTTTCTTGCCTGATGTGTTTCCGTTGAGAGATTATTTGATAATCTAATGGGAGATCCCTTGAATATAACTTTCCGACTCTCTCTTGTAGCCTTTAAGATTCTCTCTTTGGTTTTTTTTTGTTGTTTTTTTAAAAATATATTTTTTTGATTTTTTTACAGAGAGGAAGGAAGAGGAATAGAGAGTTAGAAACATCAATGAGAGAGAAACATCGATCAGCTGCCTCCTGCACACTCCCCACTGGGGATGTGCCTGCAACCAAGGTACATGCCCTTGACCGGAATCGAACCCAGGACCCTTGAGTCCGCAGGCCGATGCTCTATCCACTGAGCCAAACCGGTTAGGGCTAAGATTCTCTCTTTGTCCTGAACATTTGCCATGATAATTACAATGTGTCTTGTTGTGGGTCTTTTCGGGTTCACCTTGTTTGGGACTCTCTGTGCTTGTGTGACTTTTTTCTTCCCCACCTCGGATGTTTTCTGATATTATTTCTTCAGAAAGGTTTTCTAAGTCTTGTTCCTCTTTCTGTTGTTCTGACACCCCTATAATTCGTATGTTGTTTTGTTTCATGTTGTCCCATAGCTCCCTTAGGCTCTCCTCCTGTCTTTTAATTTTTTTCTCCAATTGCAGTTCAGTTTGGGTGTGTTTTGCTTCCCTGTCTTCTAATTCGCTAATTTGGTCCTCCGCTTCTCCTAGTCTACTGTTGAAACTTTCAATGGTGTTTTTTGTTTTTGTTTTTGTTTTTTTAATATATATTTTATTGATTTTTCACAGAGAGGAAGAGAGAGAGATAGCCAGAAACATCGATGAGACAGAAACACCGATCAGCTGCTTCCTGCACATCCCCCACTGGGGAAGTGCCCGCAACCCAGGTACATGCCCTTGACCGGGATCGAACCTGGGACCCCTCAGTCCGCAGGCCAACGCTCTATCCACCGAGCCAAACCGGTTTCGGCTCAATGGTGTATTTTATTGCAGCTATATCACTCTTAATTTCTTCTTGGTTCTTATATAATTTATTGATTTTTTCATCTGTTTCTTCTTGCTTCTTGCATAAGTTGTTGATTTTTTCCTCCATCCGGTTTATGCATTCTAGGACCCTTAATCTGAATTCTTTTTCTGTCATGCTGCATGCCTCGGTTTCACTTAGCTGCTTTTCTGGCGAGTCCTCCTTTTCTTTCCTTTGGGGGTTTCTTTGTCTACCCATGTTTGATCTCACCGACATATCTAAATGTTGAGTCATCCAGTGGCTGCTCCCTGGGTGGCAGTGGCTCCTCGGGCTGCGGTTGCTCCTCGGGTGGTTTTGGTAGCAGCTGCTCCTCAGTTGGCAGCAGCTCCTGTGGTGGGTGCTGTTCACCACTGTGGTGGCTCCTCTGGCTGGTGGGGGGAGGCTTCACACACAGCTGCTGTTCCTCAGACAGAGGGTATGGTGATCAGGAGGCTGCTGTTCCTTGAATGGGGGCAGGCTACACAAGCAGCTGTTACTCCTTCGAATTGTTACTTTTAATCTCTTAAGCGGCCTCAGGGCAAGGTGTTTTCCAATAGGGTGTATCAACTGTCTTCCCCCCAGGCAAGGCAGATGTCTATCCCCCCAGGCAAGGCAGATGTCTATGTGGCTGTGTGAGGGAATGACTGAGCCAAGGAAACTTGGGGTGTCTGCCTTCTGAGCTCTATCCCTCGAGTCCCCATTGCTGGCCTCTGTTCTCACAGCTCCAGTCCTCTTCGCCCTCCCTCTGCCAGAGTACAAGGTGGGTGGCTCCACAGGGACTGTTTGTGCCTTGGCCCTTTAAAAGGGTGCCTGAACTTTCAGCTGCCACTCCCTGGCAGGTCTCACCCCACTGCTTTCCACAGCTTGATGCTATGTGGATACCTTCCTCAGCTTGGTGTTCTCTGCTGGGGAGCCCAACTCTGGGATTAGATCCCAGAATTCTCAGTGGCACCTTCCCCCCCTCCACCACCAGCTGAGATAACTCTCTGGGACTTCAGTTGCCCTCTGTGGGTCACGTCTCTGCCCCTCCTACCAGTCTCTAAGCCAGCTCCACCTTCGGTCCTTGGGTATCAGGGTTCTCTCCTGTGAGTTTTCTGTTGATTATTCAGGAAGCCTTCTCATATTTCAGTTGTAATTCCAGCTTGTTCCTGGGAGCATGGCCATGCAGCATCCTCCTACTCTGCCGCCATTTTTAATCTCTCTGGTTAAATTTCTTTTCTTTTCTTTTTTTTTTTTTTCTCGAATTAAAGAGTCACATTTATTGCAATCTGGGACTATGAGGGGCCATTCCCCAAATCTCATAGTTATAAGATGGTGGCAAAACCAGACTTATATAGGCAAAGATCACAAAGGTATTGATTACATCTCAAGGTTTGGAATGAGGAACCTGGTTTGCAAAAAAGCAGTTTACAGAAGCAAAATTAAGCATGTTAATTACAAAATTAAGCATTTTCATTACAAAGCGCTCCTGTGACAGTGGGTTGGGTACCAGGCCCCTGCCATCGTACCAGTCCCCTGTGACAGAGCAGCAATCAGGCCTCTCCCAAGGGAGTGCACTGGAAGGGGATATCAGCCCCTCCTCTACTAGCAGCAACTGGTACCGAACCCTTTTAGTACATTTGTCCAGCTTCATTCCCGCCCACCTTTACAGATTCCAGGGCCCATTGTCTTCCTTTAACCAGCAAGCCAAATGACACTGGCCTGTATTATTTCCTATTGTGAGTTAGAGGAAGACAATTCCTGTGGAGGAAAATGACTCTTAGTCGTCTTGGAAAAGAAGGCAGAGGATGGCAAGGGTGTGCAGGGAAATTTTACTAAAAGAATGGAGGGCTTCCTGAAAGATCCTCAATTCAGCACAGGCACGGGGCAGGGCCTATAAATTATCTCTGCCCTGATGAGTTGTGAGCTCCCTGAATGTCCCAATCAGACAAGGAAAGCCACAAATACCTTTTTTTTAAAATATATATTTTATTGATTTTTTTACAGAGAGGAAGGGAGAGGAATAGAGAGTTAGAAACATCGATGAGAGAGAAACATCGATCAGCTGCCTCCTGCACATTCCCCACTGGGGATGTGCCCTCAACCAAGGCACATGCCCTTGACTGGAATTGAACCCGGGACCCTTGAGTCCACAGGTAGACGCTCTATCCACTGAGCCAAACCGGTTAGGGCACAAATACCTTTTAAATCTACCCCAGAATTCCAAAATTTCAACCCAACACAGAAATATCACAGAGCAAATCAAAGTCCCTAGTAAACAAACAGACAGAAATTTTTACTAGTTAGACGGGCGGATTCCACCTCTGACAGAGAGCAAGCGCCCTTGGGGAAAGAACCCAGCGGCTGCTTGGGGCGCGTTTTGCTATCGGTCAGAGTATTCAGCCTTAAAGAAGTCAAGCGTGTTTTTTGTTTGTTTGTTTTTTCAGACTTCCACCCTTACATGAACAAATAATTATACCTAAGTAGTCATACAAACATCAAATAAACATCCACACTTACACCCTTTCAGTGAACAAGTACTTTTACAGTCTTGGGATCTTGAGCAGATAACAGGAACACCACCCAAGTCCCCTGATAGGGGCCTGACAGGAACAGATGTGGGGGCCTCCCTTTCCCACATCCCAGGACAGGATTCTCGACCCTTGTTTCATCCAGACAGAAACGGTGCTCATACTGAACAAAGAAAACAAGACTAAATAGACACGACAACTAGACAAATGCCTCAGTCAGAAGGTTTTTTTTCAAAGGAAACAAAACAAAACAGAAACAAACAAAAACGCTTTTACACAGGCGCATGCCACATTTACACCACAAAATACCAACAAATCAGTTTCAGTTGTGCAGAGATACAGGACAAGTCCCTGAACAGAGGCAGTAGAAAACTGCCTAGGAACGCTTCTCTTCTACCTTTTTTAAAAGACAGGCCAGACTCAAACCTTTAGTCAGTCCAAGTTTTGACTTCCTTCCCGGAAGTCCCAGAGATGGTGAATACCGTCTAGAAGCCATTCCTCCATGATACAGGACAAGTCCCTTAGAGATCGGAGATACAGAACAAGTCCCTGACCCATTTTGACAAAGACAAAGACAACAAAGAACAAAGACAGAACAAACCAGACAGATGCAACCCTAAGGTTGCCCAGACCAGGACCCCCAGACGCCGTCGCGTCCGGGCGGTCGGACTCCGAGGTTACGCTGCGTCCAGCACTCTTTTGAGTCCACCACCAGTGACCAGTCCCAGAACTTACCTCTAGAGGATTTTCCAGGTGACTCGATGAATTTTTTTAGGGACGGCCCAACATCTCCTGTCCACCAGCTGGATCCGAAGGGGATTTCTCCGGGGCCCTGGAACTTCTCAGGTTGCGCACCCCCTAGAGATCTCTCAGTCTCCACGAACGGCTCGGGAGGTTTTGCCCCTCTTTGCGTCCAAAACAGCACCCCTAGGGGGCTGTATCTCACTGGGGATCTTCCAAATGTTGTAATGTACCCTGCGAATCACAGAAGGAAGCCTCAAGAAGTTGAATTAGAGTCACATTTATTGCAATCCGGGATTATGAGGGGCCAGTCCCCAAATCTCATGGTCCTCTGGTTAAATTTCTTAAGTGACAGAAGCTTACTACTGGCTACTCCTATATGGTCTCCCCTCCTCGCCCCCCAGCTCTGACTTTTAAAAAGTTATAAGTTGAGCTGAAAGCGGTTACCCAGGAATTTCAGCTCCTTATCCCTCCTTCAGGCTCCTAAGGATTTCACTTCCAGTTTATTGCCCACCCATCTTTGAAAGCTGCTAGTTTGTCTTCCTCTTCCCACCTTTTCCTCTCCAGGCTAGGCTCTTTAATTTTATGAGAGAGAGAGAGAGAGAGAGAGAGAGAGAGAGAGAGAGAGAAGCATCGATTGGTTGTTCCACTTATTTATGCACTCATCGGTTGCTTCTTTGTATGTGCCCTGACCTAGGATTGAACCCACAACCTTGGTGTGTTGGGATGATGCTCTGACCCAGCGGTTCTCAACCTGTGGGTCGAAGGACCCTTTCACAGGGGTCGCCTAAGACCATCGGAAAACACAGATATAGTTATATATTGTTTTTGTGATTAATCACTGTGCTTTAATTATGTTCAATTTGTAACAATGAAAATACATCCTGCATATCAGATATTTACATGATGATTCATAACAGTAGCAAAATTACAGTTATGAAGTAGCAACAAAAATAATTTTATGGTTGGGGGTCACCACAACATGAGGAGCTGTATTAAAGGGCCGCGGCATTAGGAAGGTTGAGAACCACTGCTCTAACCGACTGAGCTGTTTAGTTAGGGCTCATTTAATTTTTATTTTTTTTTTACCCACAGACAACTCCACAACAGCTGAGAATTTTGTTATGCACCACTGACATTGAGGCATGGAGCCTTCTTTTTAATCACGGGGCAGCAGTGGTAGTGATAGTTAATAATACAATACTTTTAATGGGTGGTAGGTATTTCAGATCCTGATAGATGCTTTAAAAAAAGAAAGAAATAAACATAGTAATGGGACGGAGAGTTACTGGGGGGAAGCAGAAGAAGCTTTTCTCTGAGGAGGTGACATAACTTCTTATGTCACATGAAGGCATCAGAGAAAGCTTCATGTGACAAAATTTTGAAACCATTTAAGAAGTTAAATATAGGGCTCATTCAACCACAGGTCCTTTTTCTGTTGCCAGACAGCCTCTCATAATAAAGAATAAGCATAAGTATTTATTGAGCTTCTGCTGTACTTGGCACTGCTCCGCAAGCTAGAAATATTAAAATGAGTAAGACACACACACACACACACACACACACACACACACACACAAGATTTGCATCATTTATCTCATGCTATGGCTGAACTTGGATTTAAGAGGCAAAATCTTTTGTGCATCAAAGGAGAAACATGACTTTATCAATGACAGGATAGACCCAGAGGCAGTCTTGCCTTGGTGAAGGACCCTGGGGGTGGTTTTCATGCCTGGGCTCTGTTACATTCATAACTAGAAAGCCATTTTGTTCAACAACAAAAATGTTTTGTTACCATTGCCCACTCCTCTCCCAATTCTACTTCTTCTTGCTTAATGTTGACACTTTGCCTATGACTCAGTTTTAATAGTGATCATTCTACTCTATTCCCAGCCCATGGATAACCTTATCCTCTTTCAACTTTTCACCTCTACCTCTATCACACATCTCGGCTTTACTGCACTCCAGTGTTGTTGCATGCCTGCAGAGCTTTAGAGTGCACCCGTATTGTATTGACACTGAGCATCCCGTGCTTTACTATTACTGATATTTTATGGGTTTGAGCACATTGAAATTATTTTACACAGACTCATATTGCCAGAATGAAAAGTCGTAAAGGAAGCCATTTGTGGAGTAATAACAAGCAGACCCTGCCTCTGTCCTTTTCTTGCCAGCCAATGCTTCTGTCCTCCCTTGGTGAGACTTTCTTCATCCAGTGACCTTTTGGGCCATGTTATATATAACAGCCATTTCCTGAGAGTCTGACTCACTTGTCTTGAAAATCATTGTATGGAATCATGTCCAGTTGTGACATAAACAATTCTGGTGAAGATATTCTGTATTTATCAGATCAACATGCACTTTTACTACGTTTCTTTTCTTCAGGTTGCTGCTGTGGAGCAAAGAATGTAGAGGCAACGACTGAACAGAAGGTTTCTGTAAGATTGTCACAGGCAAGGAATCCCAAGGTAGCCTTGTCTTCCCAGAAGAGCCACCCCTGTGAGAGTTGTGGGCTAGTCTTGGGAAACATTTTCCACATGATGGAGCTGCAGGGAACACAACATGGACAAATACTGTTGAGGTGTGGGGCATGTGCAAAACAATTTTTTTTCCATGCAAAATTTCACCAGCAGCATGTAAAAGAGAAATCTTTCACTAGAGGTGTGGACAGGATCTCACTTGCAAACAGCTACAATTTCAGTGTATCCCTGAATCGTTTCACATGCGGGGAGGTTTGTCAA
Organism: Myotis myotis; assembly: GCF_014108235.1. Classification (NCBI taxonomy): domain Eukaryota; kingdom Metazoa; phylum Chordata; class Mammalia; order Chiroptera; family Vespertilionidae; genus Myotis; species Myotis myotis. The sequence continues at coordinate 1,432,144 of NW_023416333.1, read as the reverse complement.
GGTGTCCTTACGGGGTCAGGACATCTCCACCTAAAGGCTACTCAGACCAGCGATAGGCCAGATGCAATTTCGACGTATGGGATGCCTTTTAAAAGGAGAAAAATTTATTACAGTAAAAAAGATTGTAAGGGAAACATTAGTTGCACCCACCCATTTATTCAGGAAAAAGATGTCCATCTTGGAAGTTGGTGTTTTCTGTCCTCTGAATGTGGAAAATATTTTTCCAAATTTTCTAGCTTTCATAATCAACAGAGAGGTCACACTGGAGAAAAGCCTTATCAATGGAGTGAATGTGGAAAGTCTTTTATCGCTAATGCTGACGTTCATCAACATCAGAGAGTTCATATGGGAGAAAAGCCTTATAAATGCAGTGAATATGGGAAATCTTTTACCTCTAAGAAGAACCTTCATCAACATCAGAGAGTTCACACTGGAGAAAAGCCTTATAAATGCAGTGAATGTGGAAAATCTTTTGCATGGAGCAGTGCCCTTCGTTGTCATCGGAGAGTTCACACGGGAGAAAAGCCTTATCAATGCAATGAATGTCGGAAATCTTTTACCTCTAAGAAGATCCTTCATCAACACCAGAGAGTTCACACTGGAGAAAAGCCTTATAAATGCAGTGAATGTGGAAAATCTTTTGCACAGAGCAGTGCCCTTCGTTGTCATCGGAGAGTTCACACGGGAGAAAAGCCTTATCAATGCAATGAATGTGGGAAATCTTTTACCTCTAAGAAGATCCTTCATCAACATCAGAGAGTTCACACTGGAGAAAAGCCTTATGAATGCAGTGAATGTGGAAAATCTTTTACTACTAAGACCGTCCTTCATCGTCATCAGAGAATTCATACTGGAGAAAAGCCTTATCAATGCAGTGAATGTGGGAAATCTTTTACCCAGAGCACTGCCCTTCATCGTCATCAGAGAGTTCATACGGGAGAAAAGCCTTATCAATGCAGTGAATGTGGGAAATCTTGTAACACTAAGAGCGACCTTCATCGTCATCAGAGAGTTCATACTGGAGAAAAGCCTTATCAATGCAGTGAATGTGGGAAATCTTTTACCCAGAGTTCTGCCCTTTGTCATCATCAGAGACTTCATACAGGAGAAAAGCCTTATCAATGCTGTGAGTGTGGGAAATATTTTACCCACAGCTCTGCCCTTTGTTTTCATCAGAGATTTCATATGGGAGAAAAGCCTTATAATTGCAGTGAATGTGGGAAATCTTGTAACACTAAGAGCGACCTTAATCGTCATCAGACAGTTCATACGGGAGAAAAGCCTTATCAATGCAGTGAATGTGGGAAATCTTTTAACCAGAGCACTGCCCTTCATCGTCATCAGAGAGTTCATACGGGAGAAAAGCCTTATAAATGCACTGAATGTGGGAAATCATTTACCACTAAGACCGTCCTTCATCGTCATCAGAGAGTTCATACTGGAGAAAAGCCTTATCAATGCAGTGAATGTGGGAAATCTTTTAACCAGAGCACTGCCCTTCATCGTCATCAGAGAGTTCATACGGGAGAAAAGCCTTATCAATGCAATGAATGTGGGAAATCTTATAAAACTAAGAGCGACCTTTATCGTCATCAGAGAGTTCATACTGGAGAAAAGCCTTATCAATGCAGTGAATGTGGGAAATCTTTTACCACTAGCGTTGCCCTTCATTATCATCAGAGAATTCACACTGGAGAAAAGCCTTATAAATGTGGTGAATGTGGGAAATCTTTTACCCAGAGCACTCACCTTCGTTTTCATCAGAGAGTTCATACAGGAGAAAAGCCTTATAAATGCACTGAATGTGGGAAATCTTTTACCCAGAGCTCTGCCCTATGTCATCATCAGAGACTTCATACAGGAGAAAAGCCTTATAAATGCACTCAATGTGGGAAATCTTTTACCCAGAGCTCTGCCCTTTGTCATCATCAGAGACTTCATACAGGAGAAAAGCCTTATCAATGCAGTGAATGTGGGAAATCTTTTATCCGGAGCACTCACCTTCGTTATCATCAGAGAGTTCATACTGGAGAAAAGCCTTATATATGCAGTGAATGTGGGAAATCGTATAGAGGCCGAAATGGTCTCCAATATCATCAGAGAGTTCACAATGGGGAAATCCATTCTGTGTGCAATTAATATGAGGTATCTCTCAGCCAAATTTCTAAATTCGTTCTCCGCATAAGATTGCAAATGTGAGAAATTTCTTAGATGTGTAGGAAATGCAGTTTCTTAGTTAGGACTTAACAATAGTACAAGAAAATTCGTGAATCGTCATTTTTCTGAATTGTATCTCATACATTTAATCACCTGTATTCTGTAAAGTTCCCATAAGTGTATTTGCTGTTTTGTTTCTGTGTTTTTACATTAGAACACTATGTAATTATGTTGCACGTTCTAACATACAGAGATGTCCTGCCAGATCTATGTCACTGCATATTTCTGTTGCTAAAGGTATTTCACCTGAACCACCTATAAGGTCTCTACAGATGGCATCAATCACCGTCCTCATGTGCCCAGGAAAGCTAAGTCTGTTGTCTAATTTGTTGACAGAAATGAGGAATACCTGAGCCCTTAGTTCTTTCTTCTTTCTCTGTCATGCGTTGCCATATATGACTCGTTACTGTTGTGCCCATAAACATAATGTTGCAGAACTGCCATTTTCAGGGACACACTTTCCCTAGATGCTAATGATGAGTTTATTGAGTGCCTATGGAAATCATCAATGGGAGAACTGCCAGACTCAGGTTTGTTTCTTTGCAAAATAATGAGGCTTTTTCCTGAAACGTCTTTAATCTTGTGTGTGCTATTTATTGTGTGGGTTAGTTTATAAGAAATTCTGGGCTCTCCAAGCATGGTGATGTGCAAAACTTTTATGCGGTCTCAAACATTTTTGGCCTTGAGAGAAGACCATGGTGCAGAAATTAGCTCAGCAGTTTTTGCCAAATTTACATTGCTACCCATAATTTTCCAGGAAACACTGTGGACTCTCTGGTCCTCATGTTAAGATGGATGCTTAGTGACACAGAGGTCACTCCATAGAGGGGGCAGCTGTGACCACCTCAGTTATGTCTGGGAGCATGAATTTCTTTTTCTTGTTTGCAAGGGATGCCAATACATGTGAAGGGAATCTCTTGCCCAGGTCTTGCAGAGGGCCACGTGCCCTAATGCCTACAATTTCACGGTTGATGGTCACTGGTTTGAAGACCAGAACAGTAATGGGAAATCCTTTCACTCTAGAGACACTGACCTAATTGTTGTTGTGTTGAAAGCCAATTCCAGAATGTCAGCAGGGCTGAATCACCTGGAAATGGCTGAGGGCATTTTCCCAAACCTGAAAAGGATGCATAAAATGATTGCTTGGTGCCAGACAGCTGAGGCCATTTCAGTCTACATGTTATTGCCTCCTGTTGGCCAAACACCTGAACAGCTGAGGGCAATTCCTCCAATCTGACAATGGATTCTGTATATGAAACCCTGGCCTTTGATGTATATCTGCTTTGCCTTAGGACAATTTAATAAAAAGCAAGGGATCCTGAGACAAGAGAGAACTTGGTTTCTTTAGCCAAGCTCCTCTGGCCCCCAAATGCCTTCCAAAATTATGTTTTGTCTCTGGAATCTTTCAGAATTTACACACAGCGCCTTCTCCAGATTCCTGAACCCTTCTAGTAGCTGGATTAAAACCACTGGCATTGTTGGACCAGACTTCAGCCCATTAGATGAAATGGTCCTCATCTAACTGTGTATACAGGAATTATTTTGAGGAAAAGACTTCAAGAGCTGTGTGTACACTGATCTGAGGGACTCCAGGCATGTTTCTTTTCTGTGGAGCAGTCATTGTCATTGATTATAATCAAGATGTTTTGTGGCTCCTGTAGCTTCTCAGATGTTCCCATCAGAGCCACTGGCAGCAAAACAAAGATGGAGACAAAGGTTGTCTTTTGTACAGCGATGTGGCTTTTGTGGGTTTGGGTGAAAGTTCTTCGTTGTTTGTTACATTTTCTGTGACTGAGATGAGACTCTCGTCCAGAGGACATAAGGATAGAGATGGAATATAGAATTGACAAACCTGTTTTTCCAAAATAGGTGAACGTACATTTCTTTTATCTGGAACCATTTTTTGACAGCTGTAATGAGTAAACTACATGTGTTAAGTATAGTGTTTCATAAATCTTGACAGGTGCATGAAACTGAAACCATCCTTATAGTCATAATACTGACCATATCTGTAACTGTGTAGTTGCTTCTTGACCTCATTTAGTCTGTCCCTGTTCTTCAGAGCTTTCCTAGTAACCATGTATTTACATTCCATTTTACTAGAAAACTTGGCTTTTTCTTAGGATTTTTCTGCTTTAATTTATATTTCATAAAATATTGGAAATTTATTAAAGATATATTAGTAACTAATCTCTGTTTTTGATAGATATTCTTTTTGATGTTGTTAATCCTCACCTGAGAATACTTGTCCATTGATTTTTAGGGCGAGTGGGAATGACAGTGAGAAACATCGATGTGAGAGAAACACATTGATCAGTTGCCTCCTGCATGAGCCATGACCAGGGCCCTAGCTGGGAAGGAGTCTTCATCCAAGGTACGTGCCTTTGACCAGAATCAAACCTGGGACCCTTTGGTCTGCAGGCCTATGCTCTATCCAGAGACAAACTGGCTAGTGCTCTGGTATATGTTCTGTTCTTTGAATATATCACCACAATGTCCATTTTTATAAATATTTGGTTATTTCTAATAAAGCTGGTACAAACATTTCTGTATAATTCTTTATATGGATATAAGTGTTATTTACCTTTGTTAGTTGGACAGCCCTGAAGGCTCCCAGAGTGTGGGCACAGCTGGGGCTGATGGGTCCCCCCTGAGTGCATGAATTTCATTCACTGGGCCTCTAGTATAAAGATATTCTGTAATTTTGTCATTCAACTCTATATTGAATCCCTGTGCTTATGCCCTCTGCGTGATAGTCTCATACAATTGTTTTTTCATACAGTTTTATTTAATAGTATTTTTTGTAAGAATTTATGGTGAGCATTTTCTCAGAAGTCTTAAATGCTTTTTTTGTTTAGAATATTTAGAATAAATGATATATTTAGTATAATGTTTTAATTGATTTTTAAAACATTCTCATTGATTTCATAGAGCAAGGGAGAGGGAGAAAGAGTTAGGAACATGAACTTTGAGAGCACAGATGCCATGGCTCATTGGTTCCAAGTGGACCTAGGAATCAGGAGGTCACAGTTCCATTTACAGTCAGGGACGATGCCTGTGCCTTGGCTAGATCCGTAGTGTGGGGCATGCAGGAAGCAGTTGATCAGTGATTCTTTCTCAGCATTGATTTTTTCTCTCTCTCTCTCTCCCCGTCTCCTTTGAACTCCAGCCTCTCCCTGAAGAGACATTCCCAGGACAGGCACTTCTCATGCCCTGAAACCCACAAGCACCTTTGTCTTTGGGTGAATTTTAGTAAGAAATGGGACCTACAAGAAGCCACTGACTATGCTGCAGGGAGGCAGGTGGTGTTGGCATTCAGGTCTCATTGTGGTGTGGTCCCACCTGGGCATCTCCAGGAGACTCAGTACAACTCCCTGAATCTCAGTGGTTGAATGTGACATGCAGATGATTGATGGCGCTTACCCTGGCCTTCCCAGATCAATCAAGTAACAAGCTGAGTACTTGTTGCCAGGATTCCATGGATAGATATTTAAGCATTTTCTCTTAATCCTCAAACAACCTGGACAAGTGGAAACTCCTATCAAATTGCTGAAAACATTCAGTATCTGATAAATGAAGTGAGCTCTCCAAGTTTACACCCCAGACAAGTGTCAGATTCAAGGGGCTGGATTTTTTTTTAAAATATATTTTATTGATTTTTTACAGAGAGGAAGGGAGAGGGATAGAGAGTTAGAAACACCCATGAGAGAGAAACATCCATCAGCCGCCCCCTGCACACTCCCTACTGGGGATGTGCCCGCAACCAAGGTACATGCCCTTGACCGGAATCGAACCTGGGACTCTTTAGTCCAGAGGCCGATGCTCTAGCCACTGACCCAAACTGTTCAGGGCATCAAGGGGCTGGATTTTAACCATTATTTTCTCCAGCGTCAGACATAATCTCTACCACTGATGTGCAGCCCTCACTGGAGCAGGTACAGTATGAGAACCAGGGTGGCTCACCTGCAGGTACTGTTTCCATGGTTGCAGTTATGCTTTTCCTCCCATCCCCTGTACATCTCAGAGCACTTCCCCTTGGCTTCCCTGTGTTCAGTGGAACGCCATCATTTCTCAACTGCAGTGGTTCCTCCAGGGGGACCTTCTTTCAAAGTGAGATGCTGTTTGTGTACCTTCCCTTTGATCCCAGCACTGAGTTTGACCCACAGGAGACCTCGGTAAGTAGTGTTTTGTCTCTGCACCTTTCCCCACGTGTTGGGTGTCATGCTGTGATCCCATCCACTGTGATTAAATTCTTGCCTCAGTTTGACCCTTCAAATGATGCTCCTATATGGCAGTGACATTCACCCTGCAGGAGTGGGTACAATTGGACAGGAATTTGGGGACCTAATGTTTGAAGTGATGCTGGAGTCCTACATGATCCTGGGCTCATTGGATGGGTGCTCACGTCCTATTCATGATAGGACCCCTGACATGTTATTCTCTCCTGTATTCCCTACTGGCTGAATGAGACAATGGCTCTCACCGTGTTTTCCCTGCAGCCCGGATCATGTTCTGGTCTCATGTCCTTCTCTCCATTCACCTGTGTCTGTACCCTGGGTCTTTGGTTTGGAACAGAGTCCTTTTGAGTACAAGCCCTCACCGCAGTGCACAGCACACTGGGCCACAACTGAGGTTCTTACTCTGCTTTTCCTGACAGTCCACCCTAACTGACTGTCCACACACCATATTTTCTGAATGGAGGTGAAGGTGGCTTTTCAGATGATGGTGTTTGCCATTTTGGCCAGTTACTCTGTTTTTCTGAGTCATTTCCATATATACAGCAGGTATACATGTGAATAACTTTTTTATGGTTTTCCACTGTTAACCTATATTGTATCAGTTTAATTTTTAGGCCAACTAAAGAACCTAGAAAAGAAGAAGGAAATATTATTTTGCCTTCACAATGTCATTGCCTCATCTTTCACAGTCACTCCCCTTAACAACTTCTTTTTTTTCTGTTCATCAGATTATTTATTCACTTGATTTTTAGATTTACTTGTTGATAGATGTGTATTTGTTGTTCATAGTTTGTTTCTTTACCTTTTTCTTCTTCTTCCTCTTCTTAAAGAATACCTTTCAGCATTTTATATAATACTGGTTTAGTGGTGATGAACTCCTTTAGCTTTTTCTTATCTGTGAAGCTCTATATCTGACCTTCAATTCTGAATGATAGCTTTGCCGGATAAAGTAATCTTGGTTTTAGGTTCTTGGCATTCATCACTTTGAATATTTCTTGCCAGTCCCTTCTGGCCTGCAAAGTTTCTGTAGAGAAATCAGCTGACAGTCATTTGGGTACTCCCTTGTAGGTAACTGACTGTCTTTCTCTTGCTGCTTTTAAGATTCTCCCTTTGTCTTTTGATCTTGGCATTTTAATGATGATGTGTCTTGGTGTGGTCCTCTCTGGATTCCTTTTGTTTGAGGTTCTCTGCGCTTCCTGAACTTGTAAGTCTATTTCTTTCACCAGGTAGGGGAAGTTTTCTGTCATTATTTCTTCGAGTAGGTTTTCAATATCTTTCTCTCTCTCTTCTTCTGGCACACCTATCATTCGGATGTTGGTATGCTTAAAGCTGTCCCAGAGTCTCCTTACACTATCTTCGTATTTTTGGATTCTTTTTTCATTTTGCTTTTCTGGTTGGGTTGAAAAGGTCTCCAGTATCGTCAGAGAGTTCACACTGGAGAAACGCCTTATCAATGCAGTGAATGTCAAAAATCTTTTACCACTAAGACCATCCTTCATCGTCATCAGAGAGTTCATACAGAAGAAAAACCTTATAAATGCAGCGAATGTGGAAAATCTTTTCCCCGTAGCAGTGCTCTCCAATATCATCAACATGTTCACACTGGAGAAAAGCCTTAAAAATGCAGTTTATGTGGGAAATCTTGTAACACTAAGAGCGACCTTCATCGTCATCAGAGAGTTCATACTGGAGAAAAGCCTTATCAATGCAGTGAATGTGGAAAATCTTTTAAAAGTAGAAAAGGTCTCCAATATCATCAGAGAGTTCACACTGTGGAAAAGCCTTATCAATGCAGTGAATATCAAAAATCTTTTACCGCTAAAACCGCCCTTCATCGTCATCAAAGAGTTCATACGGAAGAAAAACCTTATAAATGCAGTGAATGTGGGAAATCATTCAACCGGAGCACTCACCTTCGTTTACATAAGAGAGTGCATACAGGAGAAAAGCCTATCAGTGTAGTGAATGTGGAAAATCATTTACCAGTAGCACTGACGTACGTCGCCATCAGAGAGTTCATACAGGAGAAAAGCCTTATAAATGCAGTATATGTGGAAAATCTTTTACAAGTCGCAGTGGTTTCCAACATCATAAGAAACTTCACACTGGAGAAAGGCCTTCTCCGTGCAATTAATGTGAGGTATCTCTCAGCCAAATTTCTAAATTCACTCTGCAAATATGAGTCCAAATGTGAGAAATTTCTTAGATGTGTAGGAAATGTAGTTTCTTAGTTAGGATTTAACATTAGTACAAGAAAATGTGTGTATCCTCATTTTTCTGAATTGTATCTCATACATTTAATCACCTACATTATGTAAAGTTCCCATAAGTGTTTTGGCTGTTCTATGTGTGTGTATTTATGTTGGAACACTATGTAATTATGTTGCACGTTCTAACATACAGAGATGTCCTGCCAGATCTATGTCACTGCATATTTCTGTTGCTGAAGCTATTTCACCTGAACCACCTATAAGGTCCCTATAAATGGCATCAATCACCATCCTCATGTGCCCAGGGAAGCTAACTCTGTTGTCTTTTTTGTTAAAGAAAATGAGGAATACCTGAGCCCAAAGTTCTTTCTTGTTTCCCTGTCATGAGTTGCCACATAGGACTCATCACTGTTGGCCCCAGTAAACATGTTGCAGGCCAGTGATGAATTTATTGAGTGCCTGAGTCATCAGTGGAAGAACTGCCAGTCTCATGTCTCTTTGGTTTGTAAAATAATAACGGCTTTTTCCTAAGACTTCTTTAATCTTGGGTGTTCTATTTACTGTGTGGGTTAGCTTTAAGGAGATCTGGGCTCTTCAAGCACAATGAGGTGAACAACTTTTTTTTTTTTTTTTTTAAATATATATTTTATTGATTTTTCACAGAGAGGAAGGGAGAGAGATAGAGAGAGTTAGAAACATCGATGAGAGAGAAACATCGATCAGCTGCCTCCTGCACATCCCCCACGGGGATGTGCCCGCAACCCAGGTACATGCCCTTGACCGGAATCGAACCCGGGACCTCTCAGTCCGCAGGCTGACGCTCTATCCACTGAGCCAAACCGGTTTCGGCGAGGTGAACAACTTTTATGGGGTCTCAAACATTTTTGCTCTTAGGGGAACAGTATGGTGCAGGATTAGCTCAGGAGTTTTTGGCAAATTTACACTGCTGCCCATATTTTCCTAGGAAATACTCTGGACTCTCTAATCCTCATGTGATGTCTGGATGCTTGGAGACATAGCAATCACTCCAAAGAGGGGATAGCTGTGACAACCTCAAGTATGTCTGGGAGCATGAATTTTATTTCTTGTTTGCAAGGGATGCCAATACATGTGAATGGTATCTCTTGCCCAGGTCGTGCAGAGGGCCATGTGCCCTAATGCCTACAATTTCACGAGTGATGGTCACTGGTTTGAGGACCATAGCAGTATGGGAAACCCTTTCACTGCAGGAACAGTGACCTAATTGTTGGATGAGACTGCAGCCCATTAGATGGAAGGGTCCTCACCTAACTGTGCATCCAGGAATTATTTTGGGGAAAAGACTACAAGAGCTGTGTGTACATAGATCGGAGGGACCCCAGGCATGTTTATTTTCTGTGGAGCGGTCATTGTCATTGATTATAAACAAGGTGTTTTGTGGCTCTCATAGCTTCTCAGATGTTCCCATCAGAGAGCCAGTAGTGCTCAGGCAGTAAAACAAAGGTGGAAGCAAAGCCTGTCTATAGTGCAAGGATGTGTCTTTTGTGGGTTTGGGTGAAAGTTCTTCATTGTTGCCGGGAGCCGGTCCATGCTTGCTGTTTCAAGGGACCTGGCATATATGGCATACTGTTCTTAATATGTTTGCTCACCTTCTTGGCACTATGTGTTTTAACCAAGGTCTCTGAGAAAGGTTGTTTCCCCAGGTAGGGATTTTCCCCTGAAGTTAGGGAGGGAATAAAACCTCTTAACTAGTGCCAGGTGGGTAATTAATCACTTTAACTACGAACAATCATGCTTAAGCTACATAATCTTTACTCTCTGGAATGGAGATAAGAAACGCCCTAACCTTTGCAATAGAGATTGATAGGATTGAATCAACTGGTATAAATACAGATGTAATAAGACAGCAAGACACAGAACTCAGAATACGGAACCGAGAGAGACAGAACCTAGGCACAGAACCTACACAGAACGTTCTCTAGAGACAGAAGAACTTCGCTGGAGAGAACATGGCAAAAGATCCTGGACTGAACCTGACTACAGAAATGGGCAAGAGAACCTGACTAGAACCTGATGACTGAACCTGGCTGGAGAACCTAGCAAGAGAACATGGACACAGAACCTGGCTGGAGATCCTAAGCAGAACCTCTCTGGAGATCCAGACCAGAACTTGGCTGGAGATCCTGGCTAGAGATCCTGGCTAGGCTGCTGCTCAACTGAACGCTGTCTCCATGTCCTTCCTTCTTCGCCGACTCCATCCACACCTTTGGGGACCCCTGGACCTGCTGGGGTTGGACTCCGGCACATTGTTACATTTTCTGTCACTGAGATGAGACTCTCACCCAGAGGGCATATGAATGTGGAATGAATATGGAGTTGTGAAACCTGTTCTTCCAAAATAGGTCAACATACTTTTATTTTATCTTGAACTATTTTTAACACCTAAAATGAGTAAGTTTCATGTTTTAAGTATAGTGTCTCATAAATCTTGATATGTACATGAAACTGAAACTATCATTATAGTCATAATGCTGACTATATGTTTTACTGTGTCATTGCTTCATGACCTATTTTAACCTGTCCCTTTTCTTCACAGCTTTCCTAGTTGCCGTGGATTTACATTCTATTTTCATAGAGAACTTTATTTTTTTAAGTATTATTTCCCTTTAAATTATTTTTCATAAATTCTTGGAGATTTATTTAACTTGTATTAGTAGTCAACTTTTTCTGATAGATATTCTTTTAAAAAATAATATATTTCATTGAGGAAACTTTCCAGAATGCTCGGTGTGAAGTGGAGGAGCGGGGGCTGCCTCAGCTGCGCGCAGCATCGCGCTCTTTCCAACTCCTCCACACCTGCCTCAGGCTGCTCACCGGCTTTTAAATATAATGAAAGTTGCCCTGGCTGGTTTGGCTCACTGGATAGAGCGTTGGCCTGCGGACTGAAGGGTCCCAGGTTCGATTCCGGTCAAGGGCATGTACCTTGGTTGTGGGCACCTAGGGGATGTGCAGGAGACAGCTGATCAATGCTTCTCTCTCATTGATGTTTCTAACTCTCTATCCCTCTCCCTTCCTCTCTGTAAAAAATCAATAAAATATATTTTAAAAAATAAATATGATGAAACCAACCACTTACTATGATGTTTTGGGGGTCAAACCCAATGCCACCCAGGAAGAAGTGAAAAAGGCTTATTGGAAGTTGGCCTTGAAGTACCACCTTGATAAGAATCCAAATGAAGGAGAGAAGTTTAAACAGATTTCTCAAGCTTACGAAGTGCTCTCTGATGCAAAGAAAGGGGATACATAGTGATAAAGGAAGAGATCAAGCAAGTATGGAAGGTGGAGCAGGTGGTTTTGGTTCCCCCGTGGACATCTTTGATATGTTGTTTCTTGGAGGAGGAAGGATGCAGAGAGAAAGGAGAGGTAAAAACGTTGTGCGTCAGCTCTCTGTAACCTTAGAAGGCTTACATAATGGTACAACGAGAAAATAAGGTCTACAAAAGAATGTGATTTGTTACAAATATGAAGGCTGAGGTGGTAATAAAGGAGCAGTAGAGTGCTGTCCCAATTGCCAGGGTACTGGAATGCAATTAAGCGTTCATCAGATCAGCCCTGGAATAGTTCAGCAAATTCAGTCTGTGTGCGTGGAGTGCCAGGGCCATGGGGAAAGGATCAGTCCTAAAGAAAGAGGCAAAAGCTGCAACGGAAGGGAGATAGTTCAAGAGAAGAAGATTCTAGAAGTTCATATTGATAAAGGCATGAAAGATGGCCAGAAGGTAACATTCCATGGTGAAGGAGACCAGGAACCAGGACTGGAGCCAGGAGATATTATCCTTGTTATAGATCAGAAGGACCATGCTGTTTTCACTCGACCAAGGAAGACCGTTTCATGTGGATGGACATACAACTGGATGAAGCATTGTGTGGCTTCCAAAAGCCAATAGCTACTCTTGACAACCGAACCATAGTCCACCTCTCATCCAGGTAAGATTGTCAAGCATGGAGATATCAAGTGTGTACTAAATAAAGGCATGCCAATTTATCGTAGACCATATGAAAAGGGTCGTCTCTTCATCGAATTTAAGGTAAACTTTCCTGACAATGGCTTTCTCTCTCCTGATAAACTCTCTCTGCTGGAAAAACTCCTACCTGAAAGGAAGGAAGTAGAAGAGACTGATGAAATGGACCAGGTAGAACTGGTGGGCTTTGATCCAAATCAAGAAAGATGGCGCCATTACAATGGAGAAGCATATGAGGGTGATGAACATCATTCTAGGGGTGGTGTTCAGTGTCAGACCTCTTAATGGGGCCATTGAATAACACTCACTGCTGGCATTTTATATACAGTAGTTAATGAGTGAAGGACTGTAACCTTAATATGCTCACTACTTGGCTATTTTTGTTTTAATATTCAAGTATAGTAGTGTTTTAAAAGTTAAATGAAGAAGAAACTCAAATATAACAGCTCTGAAAATATATATATATATATATATATATATATATATATATATATATACAAATATATATATATATATATATTAATTTTACAGAGAGGAAGGGAAATGCGTAGAGAGTTAGAAACATCGCTCAATCCATCAGCTGTTTCCTGCACCCCCCTTACTGGGGATGTGCCCGCAACCAAGGTACATGCCCTTGACCGGAATCGAACCTGGGACCCTTCGGTCCACAGGCCACCACTGTATACACTGAGCCAAACCAGTTATGGCTCTGATAGATATTCTTATCATTGATATATCTCCATTAGTTTTTCCGTTTTAATATTTGGTTATTTCTAACAAAGCTGGTACAAACATTTCTGTATAATTCCTTGTATGTATATAAGTGTTATATACCTTTCTGAAAAATTCAGCGCATAGTCTGCGTTTTTGAGTAGGTGAGTGTTTAAATTTCCGAGATTGAATCATAGCAAATTGTGATCTCAATGGAATATACCACCAGAGCCGGTCCGCCTCAGTGCTTGGCCATGATCTCATGCAGCACATGGTTTTGGATTTGATTGCCAGTGGGGACATGTGCCTGGCTTGTGGGCTAGATCCACAGAAGTGGGTGTGCAGGAGGCGGCTGGCCGATATGGCACTCTTCCATCCATGTTTCTCTCCCTCTTCCTTCTCTCTCTAAAAATTAATAAACTATTCTTTAAAAATAGAAAATAAACTTTAACTGATTGTAGCTTTTTACATTTTTCAACAGTGTGTTAGGGATTCACATTCTCCACATCCTAGAGAATAATTGGTTTGGTCAATCATAATTTATTTAAACTTTTTTTTTTTCTTGAGACGTTTGTTGTGCTGCTTCACTGTTTGATTGTATTTTTTCTAGGAATTTATGGTGAGCCTTTTCTCAGAAGTGTGTTTGCTGAGTCCGTATCTTTGTTAAAACATCTTACATATGTTCTGCCTAATGTGGTATGAGTTTTGACAATTTTCTTTAACAATAGGATTGTGGAACAACAAAGATGGATGTTGGCATTTCACTCATTTTGTGCATTCTTACTTTAAAAAATAAACATTTTTGTACCGGAATAATGTGTTTTAACATATTTTCCTTAAAAAAATATTTTAATTGGCCTAGCTGGTTTGGCTCAGTGAATAGAGCATCAGCCTTCGGACTGAAAGGTCCAGGGTGAGCTTCTAGTCAAGGGCAGGTGCCCAGGTTGCGAGCTCAATCCCCAGTGTGGGGCCTGCAGGAGGCAGCCAATCAATAATTCTCTCTCATCATTGATGTTTCTCTACCTCTCCTTTCCTCTCTGAAATAAATAATTAAAAATATTTTAATATTTTTAAATATCTTAAATATTTAAAAATATTTTAATTTATTTTACTAAATTAATAAATATATTTAATTGATTTTTAAAATAGTTTTATTGAGAGAAACAATGATAGCCAGGTGAGGGGGCTCAGTTGAGCTATAAACCAGGAGATCACAGTTCCATTGCCACTCGGGGCATAGGCGTGGGCCCCTGCTAGATCCCCAGGTGGGGATTGCAGGAGGCAGCTAATCACTGATTCTCTCTCATCATTGATGTTTGTATCTTTCTGTCCCCTTCCCTTCGTCTGTGAAATCAATAAAAAAGAAAATTGAGTCTTATCTTAAAAAAGAAAAGAAACATCAATGATGAGAGGGAATCATTGATCGCTGCTTCCTCCACACCCTACTGGGAATGGAGCCTGCAATCTGGGCATGTGCTCTGACAGGGAATCTAACCAAGGACCTCTTTGTGCACAGGTGGAAGCTCAAGCACTGACCCATACCAGCTGGGTGATTCATTACTTTTTAAATGCTACGCCCTGTGTCATGAACATTTTTAATTTTAACCTGCACTACTAACATTCTCCATTGCTTTCAGAACACCAGTCGTCTGATCCTGCACTAAGCCCTTGCTTTGTCGTCTTCTTCATTTTCCTTGTCTCCTATCATGGGGGTTCTTGGGTTGGAACTGTTTTCTCAGGAATGCCAGAGTGCATCTGGGTGGGCAGGGGGCTTTAGAGTCCCAAAGCCAAGGCAGCGGGAAATAGATGGGTAGTGATCAGATTCCCTATGCCCTGGATCAGGCATCCTCCATTTGAATTTCAGATTCTCTGTTATCACTGGAACTTACAGTGAAATAACCCCTTCTGCCCTGACTGGTTTGGCTCAGTGGATGGAGCATTGGTCTGCGGACTGAAGGGTCCCAGGTTCGATTCCGGTCAAGGGCATGTACCTTGGTTGCGGCACATCCCCAGTGAGGGGTGTGCAGGAGGCAGCTGATCGATGTTTCTCATTGATGTTTCTAACTCTCCCTCTCCCTTCCTCACTGTAAAAAAAACAATAAAATATATTTTTTAAAAAAAGAAAGAAAGAACCCCTTCTGCTGGTCTAAGTCAGTTTCCTCCTGTGAAAAACAGGTATGAGGTATGTCCATGCCAGAGCTATTGGAGAAGGTCCAGTGGTAAGGTGTCCACTTGTGTAACGCAGCTGTGCCTGCAGCCTTCCTTGGCTCCAGCAACTCCAGTCACTCCCTGCAGAGACATTCCCAGGCAGGCACTCCTCACTCCCCAGATGCCCGCAAGCACCTTTGTGTTTGGGTGCATTTTAGTGAGAAATGGGACCTATAAGAAGCCTCTGACTCTGCTGCATTGAGGCAGGTGCTGTGGGCATTCAGATCTCATTGTGGTGTGGCCCATATCAAATTGGTGGAAAAGTTCATTGACAGAAAAATGAAGTAAGGTCTCCAAGTTTACACCACAGACAAGTGTCAGATTCAAGGGGTTGGATTTTAACTATTATTTTCTTAGCGTCAGACACAGTCTCTACCTCAGA
This sequence comes from Myotis myotis, assembly GCF_014108235.1. Classification (NCBI taxonomy): domain Eukaryota; kingdom Metazoa; phylum Chordata; class Mammalia; order Chiroptera; family Vespertilionidae; genus Myotis; species Myotis myotis. The sequence continues at coordinate 1,416,180 of NW_023416333.1, read as the reverse complement.
TGTGCAGCCCTCACTGGAGCAGGTACAGTCTGAGGACCAGGGTGGCTCGCCTGCAGCTCCTGTTTCCATGGTTGCAGGTATGTGTTTCCTCCCATTCCCTTTACATCTCAGAGCACATACCCGTGGCCTCCCCGTGTTCAGGGGAACGCCATCATTTCTCAGCTGCAGTGGCTTCTCCAGGGGAACCTTCGTTCAGAGTGAGCTGTAATTTCTCTGCCTCCCCTTTGATCTCAGCAAAGATTTTGACACACAGGAGACCTTGGTTATTAGGGCTGGGTCTCTACACCTTGTTGTTGTGTCAAATATTCACTTTTAACTATTGGAGAACATTTTAAAAAGAAGATTTTGTCTATTTTTTTTTCATATTTTTTAATCCCGGAGATTTCCCTCCTCATTCCCCCCACTCTAATTTATTACCAGTGAATTTCATGTAACCCCCTTATGTCTTCTCCTTTGAGTCTAATGTATAATAAAGGTGCAAAACTGTCGTTCTCAAGAGCATTACTCAATCTGCTGTTATTTTGCTTCTTGGCAAATGTTGCCGACTTTGGTCAAATGAACATAGAAAAATTCTCCACAGGTTTGGAGATTTCTTACAACACCACCAAAAGCAATTGACTCATGTGAAGCAGGAGAACGTTACACGGAGGGGTATCAGCATCTCCCGGGACTCAACTGCCTGAAGACAGATTTATAAACACAAATTTAGAATAGACCCAGAACCCAGCAAGCTAGAGCAGTGGTTCTCAACCTGTGGGTCGCAACCCTTTGGGGTGAAATGACCCTTTCATAGGGGTTGCCTAAGACCATCGGAAATCACATATATAATTACATATTATTTTTGTGATTAATCACTATGCTTTCATTATGTTCAATTTGTAACAATGAAAATACATCCTTCATATCAGATATTTACATTACAGTTCATAACAGTAGCAAAATTACAGTGATGAAGTAGCCACAAAAATAATTTTATGGTTGGGGGCCACCACAACATGAGGAGCTGTATTAAAGGGTCGCGGCATTAGGAAGGTTGAGAACCACTGAGTTTGAGCTTTCTCCTTGGTTCCAGAGAACAGAAGAAAATGCTCAAGGCTCAAGGCTCAGGTGGCTTTGTTTGGTGTGTGTGTGTGTGTGTGTGTGTGTCATTAATCCTCACCCAGGGATGTTTGTTCTCTTTTTTTTTTTTACCCTCCCTCCCCTTACATCTGAGATTCTGCACTCTCTTCCATGCTTCCAAGTCTCTGGATCCACTCCATTCTTCAGTTAATTTTGTTAATTAGGTTCCTTCTATGTGTGAGATCAAGTGATGCTTTTCTTTCTGTGACTCACGTATTTCACTTAGCAGGATGCTCTCCAGGTCCCTACATGCTATGTGAAAGGGTTCTTACCCTTTTTTACCACTGCAAAGCATCCCATGGTATAAATGTACCACAGCTTTTTTACCCACTCATCTACTGAAGGGCACTTGGGCTGTTTTTAAATCTTAACTATTGTAAATTGTGCTGCTATGAACATAGTGCTGCGTACATTCTTTCTGATTGTTGTTTCGGGTTTCTTAGGATATATTCCTAGAAGTGAGATCACAGGGTCAAATGGCAGTTCCATATTTCATTTTTTCAAGGAAACTCCCTACGTTTTCCATAATGTCTGCACCAATCTGCATTCCTACTAGCAGTGTACTAGGGTTCCCTTTTTTCCATATCCTCGCCATCACTTGTCCTTTGTTGAAGGTAGACATTCTGACAGTTGTGAGGTGGTATCTAATTGTTGCTTTAATTTGCATCTCACTGATGATCAGTGTCTTTCACCATTTTTTCACATGTCTCTTGACCATCTTATCCACATTGTAGCCCAGGCAGAGCTGACAGTTCAAATGGCCCCAGAAGCAGATGCTCTTAAATAGTGATGTCTGTTTTTGAGACATTAACTTTGTACAATGGAGGCAGGTTAGATGAGTTAGCACTTGAGCAACCTCTGCAAACTACGTTTGGCCTGAAGGAGACAGATCCCTAATGACCTGAAAGAAGACACAATGCCTGTCATTCAGAAAAGACCTGGTCCTGAAAAAAAATACAGAGGGGCCTTGACTTACAGGTTTAATTCGTTCCGTGACGGAGCTCATAACTCAAATTACTCGTATGTCAAATCATTAAAGTGTACGAGTGAGGTGATTCTGGGCTGATGTGGAGTTCACTGTGACATTCACTGCACCAACTAGCTGTGGGGTATCTGAAGCTGGCTCATAACCCGAATTTTAGCTCGCAACTCAAAGCAAAAAATCGGCTGAGAGACAGCTCATATCTCGAAAAACTCGTTAGTCGGGACACTCGTAAGTCAAGGCCCCACTGTATGCAAAACCAGCAGCTAAAGGAAGCCAGGCAGGTGCCTCAGAAACAAACGTGCCCTAGAAATCCCCTCCCCTGAAGTCCCTGGAGGGCCCTGAGTATACTTGGTGTTTTCTTGGGCTATTTGCCTTCAAAACCAGTCCTGGAGTCAGCTAAGGAAATACTGGCTCCTGGCCCTGGAGCTTGGGAACTACATTACCCAGAAGGCCGCGCGTAGAATGCCACCAGGCTGAGCCAATGGAATCTCAGAGAAGGCGTTTCCGTTTTTCAAGTTCTGGTGGGCGGGACCGGTAGTCTTTTCTCCATTTTGTCTGAAGCGGTCAGAGGTACCTGTCACAGACTCCCGGGGAGAAGGTTGGCGAGTGCTTTTCCCCGCCTCGCAGCCCGTGGTGGGAGCCTCCATGGTGCTCACAGCGCACACGTGGGATTGAAGCTCGGAGTCGCCACCAGACCCGCCCAGGGCCGGGACAGCGACCGCCATTCCTGCAGCGGCTTCTGCTCCCGCCCGGCTCCGACTACAGAGTGCAATGGAGGCGCCGGTGCTGAGGAGCTGGGCTGAGGTGAGTTTGTGTCCCCCGGGTTCTCCCCTCACCGCCACTCACACGGAACAGGACAGCCCGGGTGCAGGCGCCTGTCCTGCAGCTCAGTCCGCCAGGAGGACCGTGAGGAAGGCGGAGGGGAGAGAGGAGTGTGGTGGCTGCTGAGGACACAGCAAGTGCAGGGCAGAGAGGACAGGGGTGACTTGCATCTGAAGGTCCCTGAGGATGTGGCTGTGAGTATTGACGGAAAGATCAGAGGTTGCAGGGAGGACGGCACAGCCTCATTCGGGACTTTCCGGGCTGTGGGTCCAACTGGGGCCTGGGGTGGTCCTGGATCCCGCCGGATTACAAGCTCTCCACACGCCATATGCCAAGTTCACGGGTGAGTCCAGCGAGATCCAGTAGCATTGGAGCAGGAAGGGGGTATAGCTGAGGGGAATGAACTTGGGGACTGAAGGTGGGAAGGGCAGAAACATTTCACTGTGGTGTGTGCACATCTGGAGGAAGTGTGAGCTTATGGTCCCTGGGACTTGTGCACATAACGAAGTATAAACCCACGCTTGGCTTTGTCTTGGAGGCAGGATCTAGGAGACTGCAGTGGTGGTGCTTGGCAGGAAGGCTGGGGCCCTGCAGGCATCGCCCAGACCTTAAATGGCATTGCCCTCTCCCCTGCCCTCCCCCAATCATTCCCACCGACCCAGCTGCTCTGCTGAGGGCAATGCAGTGAGTAATTCGACTTTGATAAGAGAGCAGCCTGCGTTGGCATTAGGGCCTGGTGCCCACACTAACCTGGTGCCCTGGAGGAGGTTGAGGTGGGGGGGAAGTTTTGTAAGGAGTAGCATTACTGCTTCTCAGAAAGGCAGCTCTGGTTTCAATTGTCTCCATTCTGACAGGTTGGCGTGACCTTTGAGGACATTGCCCTGTACTTCTCCAGGGAGGAATGGAGCCTCCTTGATGAGGGTCAGAGACAGCTGTACCTGAATGTGATGCTGGAGAACTTTGAACTTATATCCTCGCAGGGTAAGACCAGTGACCTGGGCTTGGTTTTGCCATTTCCCAGGCCCCATCCCCCAGGGTGTGCTCTGTCCTCCCATGTAGACTGTGGTACTGCTTGATTTTCCAGTTTCCTGGGTAGTTGCTGTCCTGGGGAGGGTTGGTCTATTTCCACTGCTCCCTTCTATTCCTGAAGCTCCAATACTCCCCGCTGCACTAACTTCACAGGGAAGGACCTTTGGTTGATAGTGTGATTGGAAGCCTAAGGAATTTTACCTTGATCAGTGAGGAAAGCATTTTCTATATTCATGTTGGACAATTGTACCTATTTTTTGACGAATTGTCTCTACATCCTTATCCTGTTTATTAACTATATTTTGGTTAAAGAGTCTTTTGAATACCTTGTATATTTTATATATTAGTTGCTTACTAAATACAGGAACACAGATTTTTGCATGTGCTTAATTGTTCTTTGCACATATTGCTCCCCACACTCCTGTTTGTTTGTTTTTTAATATATTCTTTTACTGATTTCAGAGAGGAAGGGAGAAGGAGAGAGACATAGAAACATCAGTGATGAGAGAGAATCACGGATTGGCTACCTCCCGCACGCCCCCGCCACTGGCGATTGGGCCCACAACCTGGGCATGTGCCCCTGGCCAGAACCGAACCCGGGACCCCTCAGTCCGCAGGCCGACGCTCTATCCACTGAGCCAAACCGGCCAGGGCCCCACACTCCTTTTTTTTTAAATATAAATTCCATGTTTTTGGCAACGGTGTAGTCGGCAGGTCCAGTGCCATCATTTTTCTAGGAAGCTCAGATGCTTGTTACGAGTGGTTAGCAATAAAGTATTTTTTTAACCTTTAACACATGATTTTTATTGAACATGTGTAGGGGTCACCTTTACATTTTATTACAAACTAGAGGCCTGGTGCACGAAAATCATGCCAGGGTAAGCCTTCCTTCTGCCTGCACCGGTTTACCTCCGGCTTCCAGCACCCAGGCTTCCCTCTGGCTGCTGGCACCTGGAACTGGGGCTTCCCTCTTGCTGCTGGGACCCATGCATCCATCTGCAGAGGGAGGCCTCACCCACCCGCCACAGCCCACTGGCCAGGGCAATAGGCTTCATTTTGGGGCAATCGCAGAGCCCCCCACCTCCCATTGATTGCCCCGCCAGTCATGGCCTGGGCCTGCCTCTGCGTACCATTGTGGGGTAATGGCAGAGCCCCTGGACCAATCGCATTGCACCTGGCTTTGCTGGCCTGGCCGTTTCCTATATAAAAATGAAGGTCATTATCCAAGTATTAGAACACAATACTAATGGAATCACTTCAATAAACATTTTTGCACAAACACATACATGACTACTCACAGTGTATCAGCTTCCACAAGAACAGTTGGATGCCAAAATGAAGGTAATCCCCGACATACGATGTACAGGCAGTCCTCGGGTTAGGTCGGACTTGACATACGTCATTTTGTGGTTATGGCGCCATCTCCCATTTATTTATAAGGAAAAAAAAGTTCCATCATTTCGACATATGTACATATGTACTTTATGTTTTTTATTATTTATTTACCACAGGTAAAAGTCAGGAATTGTTATCATTCTTTTAAGTTTTTTTTACTGTTTCACTTCATTATTACGGTGTATGTGCTCCATGTGAGTGGCAGAGGCGCTTATGTAGGTGGGTTTTAACTTTCTGCGAAAATCGCACTGTAGGAATGAATCTCCAAGGTAACCCGAGGACCTACTGTATTTAAAAAAAAAAAAAAAAAGCAGCCCTGACCAGTTTGGCTCAGTGGATAGAGCGTCAGCCTGCGTACTGAAAGGTTCCAGGTTTGATTCCGGTCAAGGGCATGTACCTGGGTTGCAGTCACATCCCTGGTAGGAAGTGTGCAGGAGGCAGCTGATCAATGTTTCTCTCTCACCGATGTTTCTAACTCTCTATCTCTCTCCCTTCCTCTCTGTAAAAAATCAATAAAATACATTTTTTAAAAAAAATCAAACTGAATGTCAGTGAAATGTCTTCCTGTGCATGGGATTTGGTCAATGACTATCATCAAGAGGTGGACATACACATTTGCAAAAGCAGAGCTTGTAGCCTGTGTAAATGACAAAATCTACCAGCTGTGTCTTATGGAGGGGGAGCTAGAAACCACCTACACAGCCATTTAAAATATACTGTGTGCGCCAAAACCGGTTTGGCTCAGTGGATAGAGCGTCGGCCTGCGGACTGAAAGGTCCCAGGTTCGATTCCGGCCAAGGGCGTGTACCTGGGTTGCGGGCACATCCCCAATAGGAGATGTGCAGGAGGCAGCTGATCGATATTTCTCTCTCATCAATGTTTCTAACTCTATCTCTCTCCCTTCCTCTCTGTAAAAAATCAATAAACTATATTTTAAAAAATAAATAAATAAATAAATAAAATATACTGTGTACATAAGACGGGGCAAAAGTAGGCTTACAGTTGTAAGAAAAACACGAGTTTCTTCTTATATTCTTAATTATTTATTAGTTTTTAAAAAATTATTGCAAAGGCATTTTTTAAAATATGTTTTATTGATTTTTTTTACAGAGAAGAAGGGAAAGGGATAGAGAGTTAGAAACATCGATCAGCTGCCTTCTGCACACACCCCACTGGGGATGTGCCCGCAACCAAGGTACATGCCCTTGACTGGAATCGAACCCGGGACCCCTCAGTCTGTAGGCTGATGCTCTATCCACTGAGCCAAACTGGTTAGGGCACAATGAAGTATTTTTAATGAAGTTATATAGAGTTTGTTTTGGGGACAGTCATTTCATTGGTATTAGCCTGCAGTATAGTATTAACATATCTTTATTGTTCATTGGGAACTTCAACTATTCGTGTGAATTTCTGTCCATATCGAAATATTCGCTTTATTGTGCTGATCAGAACCGAGTCCACAATATCTCCCAACGATTCCTTCATATTATTTGCGATTATTTTCTCCCATCCTCTAGATGGCCTTTCATTTCATTTTGTTTATTGCTGTGCTGTGAGGAAGCTTTTTTCTTTATTTGTTGCAGCCTGGACTGTTTGTTTTCTCTATTTAGTCAGGTGATTTGTGTCACATCCAGAAAGTCCCATCCAAAACAAACCTCCAAAACTTTTTATCTAGATTGTCTTGAAAGAGTTTTAAGTTGTAGCATTGCCATTTAATTCTCTAATTCAGGTTAAGTTAAATTTTATCTGTGAGGGCCAGTTTTGTTGTTTTACATGTGAATATCAATTTTTAGTAGCACCAGTCATTGAAGAAACCATCTGTTTCTTCTTCTGTGTCTTGCAGCTTTGTCAAAGATGACCTGAAAGTATGTGCTTGGGTTGATTCTGTTTTTTTGTCCGTATTTTTGATCTATGTTTCTGTGTTTCTCCAATAATACATTATTTTCTTGTTTTCTCCTTGTAATAAATTGGTGCCACCAGCTTTGTTCTTCCTCAAGATTGCTTTTTTTAGTGGAAGTCTTTTGCTTCCATACATTTCAAGATTCCCGTTTCATTTCTTTGTAAAATACCATTGGAGTTATCATGGGGATTGCATTTAATCTGTAGATAGTTTTGTGTATTATAGATATCGTCACGATATTTCTTTCTCAAATTCATAAACACAGGAAGTCTTTCAACTTATTTGTGTTTTCTTCCATTCCTTTCATCACTGTATCGTAGTGTTTAATGTACAGATGTTTCACCTTTTGGTCGAATTTACTCTTTTTTTTATGCTTTTGTAAATTGGACTACCTTCACTTTTCTATCGAAGAATTTATTGTTAGTGTGTGGAAATGGAACTAATGTTTGTACGTTTATTTTTCATCCTGTAACTTTTCTGAATTTAGTTCTTTATTCTTCTTTCATCTTCACCCATGTAATCTGAATATTTTTCCCATTTATTTTCTTTTAGAGAGAGAAAAATGAGAGAGAGCCAGAGAGAGAGAAACATCGATTGGTTGCCTTCCACATGTGCCCCTACTGGTAGCGGTATCAGACCTGCAACCAAGGTACTTGCCCTTGCCTGGGAATCTAAACCATGACCCTCCAGTGCACAGGCTGGCACTCTCACCACGTAGCAGCACAGGCCAAGATTATTTATTTATTCTATAAATTATATTAAACATATATTTTTATTGATTTTAGAGCGGCAGAGTAGGAGAGAAAGACTGAAATATCAGTGATGAGAGAGAGTCATTGATGGGCTGCCTCCTGTGTGACCCACATTGGTGATTGAGCCCGCAACCTGTGCGTGTGCCCAGACAGGTAATTGAATTGTGACCTCCTCAGTTCATGGGTCGATGCTCAATCACTGAGCCATACTAGCCATCCTTTATTTATTGATTTGGGAGACAGAGAAAGAGAGAGACGGGAACATCGATCTGCTATTCTACCCATCTATGCATTCACTGGCTCCCCCCTGCATGTGCCCTGATGGGGGATCAAACCCACAACCTTAGTGCATCCGGATCACACACTCACCAACTGAACCACCTGGCCGGGCCTCTGAATTTGTTTCAGAAGCTCATAGTGGCTTTTTTTTTTTTAATCTTTAATTTCTTTATTGGTTAAGGTATTACAAGTGTGTCCTCATCCCCCACAATTAACCCCCAACCTCCTCCCCCCCACTCATGTTTTCATCCCCCTGTTGTCCATGTCCATTGGTTTGGCTTATATGCACACATACAAGTCCTTTGGTTGATCTCATCCCCTTACCCCCACCCTTCCCTACTTTCCCTCTGGAGATTGATAGTCTGATCTCTGTTTCTCTGTCTTTGGATCTGTCCCTGTTTATCAGTCTATGTTGTTCTCTGTATTCCAAAAATGAGTGAGATCATGTGGTATTTATCTTTCTCTGACTGGCTTAATGCTCTCCAGTTCCATCCATGCTGTTGCAAATGGCAAGAGTTCCTTCTTTTTTACTGCAGTGTAGTATTCCATTGTGTAGATGTACCATAGTTTTTTAATCCACTCATCTGCCGATGGGCATTTAGGCTGTTTCCAAATCGTAGCTATGGTAAATTGTGCTGCTATGAACATAGGGGTGCATATATCCTTTCTGATTGGTGGTTCTGGTTTCTTGGGACATATTCCTAGAGGTGGAATCATTGGGTTAAATGGGAGTTCCATTTTTAGTTTCTTGAGGAAACTCCATACTGTTCTCCACAGTGGCTGCACCAGTCTGTATTCCTACCAGCAGTGCAGAAGGGTTCCTTTTTCTCCACATCCTCTCTAGCACTTGTTGTTTGTTGATTTGTTGATGATAGCCATTCTGACAGGTGTGAGATGATACCTCATTGTTGTTTTGATTTGCATCTATCGTATAATTAGTGACTTTGAGCATGTTTTCATATGTCTTTTGGCCTTCCGTATGTCCTCCTTCGAAAACTGTCTATCTAGGTCGTTGACCATTTTTTGATTAGACATGGTGGCTTCTTTTTTTTTTTTTAAATATATTTTATTGATTTTTTACAGAGAGGAAGGGAGAGAGATAGAGAGTTAGAAACATCGATGAGAGAGAAACATCGATCAGCTGCCTCCTGCACATCTCCTACTGGGGATATGCGCGCAACCCAGGTATATGCCCTTGACCGGAATCGAACCTGGGACCTTTCAGTCCGCAGGCCGACGCTCTATCCACTGAGCCAAACCAGTTTCTGCAATGGTGGCTTCTTGACAAATTTCTCTATGGAGGCTCATGTCACCTGCTAATATCAACATCTCTTATGATGCATTGTGGTTCATAGTGACAGGTGTAATGTCTTTCATTTCTTTACAATTTATTTGAGGCTTGGTTTGTTTTTGTTTTTTTTTTCCGTTAGTATAGTTAAATTTTTTCCAATTTTTTATCTTTCAAGAAATACCTGTTAGGTATTCTTGTATTTTTTCTTGTCTCCTTTTATTTATGTTTGTTCTAATATTTATTATTTCTTTCTTTTGGAACCTTTGGGTTTACTTTCTTGTTTTGTTTCTAGTTTTCTGAACTGCCAGTATTTTTGGAGGACTTTTTTCATAATGTAGTCATTTATCGTATAAAATTGCCTCTTCGAATCGCATTTTCTGAATTTATACATGAGCTTTGATAGGCTGTCTTTTCATTTACTTTGTCTCTAGACCTTTTTCAGTTCTCTTTTTTATTTGGCTACCCTAGAATTCTTACTTATTTTTTTATATTAAGTTTCAGATAGAGAGGAAGAGAGCATTATGCTAAGTAAAATAAGCCAGTCAGAGAAAGATAAATACCACATGATCTCACACATTTGTGGAATATAGAGAACAACATAGACTGATGAACAGGGAGAGAGAGAGAGAGAGAGAGAGAGAGGCATCGCTGTGAGGGAGAAACATCAATCGATCGGTTGTCTATATACATGTCCTAGACTGGTCATCGAATCCAAGACCTCGAGTGTCACAGGACCGTGCTTGAACCAACTGAGCCACACTAGTGAGGGTATTCTGTAGTTGTTTTTTTTAGCATATTTTTTATTGATTTCAGGGAGGAAGGGAAAGGGAGAGAGAGATAGAAACATCAATGATAAGAAGAATCATTTATTGGCTGCCTCCTGCACGCCCCTTCCTGGGGATCAAGCCCACAACCCCGGGCATGGGCCCTTGACCAGAATCCAACCTGGGACCCTGGGGTTGGAATCGAACCCAGGACCCTTCGTTCTACAGGCCTATGCCCTAGCCACTGAGCCAAACTGGCTGGGACCATTCTGTGGTTTTTAAAAACAAAATTTCCAGTATTTTTTGAATAACAGGCCACTATGGTCAATGAAAACAGCAGCACAATGGTTGATGGAGGTAACTCTGACCCTTGTTTTTGATTGTAGCTGTCTTCAAATATATTTGTCCACCCAGTCTTTCCAGCCATCCTTTCTATGCAGTTATCCTTATTTGATTTTCTATATTCCTGTTTGTCTTCATTGTACTCTTTTTCCCATTTCCTGTGGGGTTTTTTTAAAATATATTTCTTTATTGATTTCAGAGAGGAAGGAAGAGGGAGAGATAGAAACATCAATGATGAGAGAGAATCATTGATCAGCTGCCTCCTGCACGCTCCTATTGGGAATCAGACCTGCAATGCGGGCTTGTGCCCTTGGCCAGAATTGAACATAGGACCCTTCAGTCCACAGGCCGATGCTCTATCCAGTGAGCCAAACTGATTAGGGTTCCTGTGGGTTTTTGTTAATAGATAGCTGTCTACTTATTCTGGGATGGGAAAAGATTCTCAGATCTCTGATTCTGCCATCTTGCTGATGTTACTCACGTTGGTCTTTTGCTGTGATCTCATCTGTGCTTTGCTGTTGTACCACAGTGTTGACCATCCATCTTTTCAGTGTTTTCTTCTGTTATTTCTATCATTTATCCCGTGCAATGAATCAACTGGGAATTACGTGGAAGAATCATTGCTGCATCACAGTAGAAACATGACTTTATGAACAACACAGTAGACAAATGCGGTTTGGCCTGAATAAGGGCCTGTAACAAAACACCTGGGCTTTGTTACGTTCATAACTAGGAACCCATTTGGTTCTACACTGTTTTGTTAACCATTGCCCATTCTTCACCCAATTCTTCTTCTTCTTGCTTCTTGTTGACCCTGTGCCAACGACACAGTTTTAATAGTGATCAGTGCTCATTCTCCTTGGATTCCCAGTCCATGAATAACCTAAGCTCTCTAAACTTTTCACCTCTACCTCTTTCACAGGTCTCTCTTTAGTGCCCTCCACCGTTGGTTCATGCCTGCAGAGCCTTAGAGTGCACACCTATTACTGTATTGAGGTAGAACATCATGTGCTCTAATGCAATTGATTTTTATGGGTTAGAGCACATCTGAATCGTTCTACACAGACTCAGTTCACCAGCATGAAAGGTCCTATAGGAAGCCATTTCTGGAGGAACAACTAGCAGACCCTGCCTCTCTTCTCTGTGTCCCATCCTGTGCTCTGTGCCTTCTTTGGTGAGATTTTCACCATTGACTGACCTTTGGGGCCAAGAAATGTATAACAGCCATTTCCTCAGAGTCTAACTCACTTGTCTGTAAAATCATTTTATAGAATTATGCCTAGTTGTGACAGATAAATATTTGTGGTGAAGATACTCTGTTTTCATAAGGTCAACATGTACTTAGCCAGCGTTTCCTTTTGTTCAGGTTGCTGCTGTGGAGCAGAGAATATGGAGGCACCCACTGAACAGAATGTTTCTGTAAGAGTGTCACAGGCAAGTATTCCCAAGTTACCCTCCTTGTCTTCCCAGGAGAGCCACCCCTGTGAGAGGTGTGGGCTAGTCTTGGGAAACATTTTCCACTTGACTGAGCTGCAGGGAATACAACGCGGACAGATTCTGTTGAGGTGTGGGGCGTGTGCACAAGCATTTTATTTCAGTACAAAATTTCACCAGCAGCATGTGAGAGAGAAGACTTTCTTTAGAGATGTGGACAGGATCTCACTTGCAAAGAGCTGCAATTTCCAGGTGTCCCAAAATCATGTCACCTGTGGGGAGGTGGTGCAGGGTGTCCTTACCGGGTCAGGACATCTCCACCTAAAGGCTACTCAGACCAGCGATAGATCAGAAGATATTTTGCAATGTGGAGTGAAATTTCAAAGTGGAGAGGAATATAACAAGGTCATTGGCTGCAATCACACGTTTATTCAGGACAACTGTGTCCATGCTGGAAGTCAGTTTTTTCCGTGCTATGAATGTGGAAATTACCTTACCCAAGGTTCTAGCTTTTATGAACATGGAGAAAAGCCTTACAAATGCAGTGAATGTTGGAAATCTTTTACGACGATGCATAGCCTTCATTGTCATCAGAGATTTCACACTGGAGAAAGGCCTTATGAGTGCAGTGAATGTGGGAATTCTTTTACCAGTAGCACTGCCCTTCGTCGTCACCAGAGACTTCACACTGGAGGAAAGCCTTACAAATGCAGTGAATGTTGGAAATCTTTTAAGAGAATTGAAAGCCTTCATTGTCACCAGAGATTTCACACTGGAGAAAGTCCTTATGAGTGCAGTGAATGTGGGAAATCTTTTACCAGGAGCAATGCCCTTTGTCGTCATCAGAGAGGTCACAGTGGGGAAAAACCTCATAAATGCAGTGAATGTGGGAAATCTTTTGCCACTAGCAGTGAGCTACATCGTCATCAGAGAGTTCACACAGGAGAAAAGCCTTATAAATGCAGTGAATGTGGGAAATCTTTTACAAGAATTGATAGCCTTCATTGTCACCAGAGATTTCACACCAGAGAAAGTCCTTACGAGTGCAGTGAATGTGGGAAATTTTTTATCAAGAGCAGTGGCCTCCATTATCAAAGTTTTCACATTGAAGAAAAGCCTTATACATGCAGTGAATGTGGGAAATCTTTTACCAGGAGCAGTGATCTTCATCTTCATCAGAGAGTTCACACTGGAGAAAGGCCTTATGAGTGCAGTAAATGTGAGAAATCTTTTACCACTAGCAGATACCTTCTTTGTCATCAAAGAGTTCACTCAGGAGAAAAGCCTTATAAATGCAATGAATGTGAGAAATCTCTTACCAGGAGCGATCATCTCCTATATCATCAGAGATTTCACAGTGGACCAAGCCATTATGAGTGCAAGTAATGTGAGATATCTCTCAGCCAATCTTTTAAAATTTTCTCTGCATAAAAGAGTCAAATTGTGCGAAATTTCTCAGATGTGTGGAAAATGTTTCTTAGTTCGGTCTTAGCAATAGTATTAGAAAATTTGTGAAGTCTCGTCAATCTGAATTGTAGCTCATACACTTAATCACCTGCATTATGTAAAGTCCCCTCAAGTGACTTTGTTGTTGTGTTTTGTTTGTTTTTATGTTGGTATCATATGTATCTGTGTTACACTTTCTAACATACAGAGACATGTAGCCAGATCTATGTCACTGCACATTTCTGTTGCTGAAGGTATTTCACCTGAACCATCTATAAGGTCCCTGCAGATGGCATCAGTCACCATCCTCTTATGCCCAGCAAAGCTAACTCTGTTGTCTAATTTGTTGAAATAAATTCGGAATACCTGAGCCCTTGGTTCTTACTTGTTTCCCTATCATGAGTTGCCACATAGGACTGATTACTGTTGGCGCCAGTAAACATAATGTTGCAGGGGGACTGCCATTTTCAGGGACACACTTTCTCTAGATCAGTGATTCCCAAAGTGGGTGCTACCGCCCCCTGGTGGGCGCTGCAGCGATCCAGGGGGGTGGTGATGGCCACAGGTGCATTTGTTTTAACTTTTTTTGTATTACCTTTCTATTCTGAGTTCAATAAATAGTTTCATAATTTCAAACTTCAATGTTTCTAATTTACACCTTGCTTTACTATATTTTACGAAAAAGGTAGAAACATTAATACATATATTTTTCTGTTTAATTGCTATTAAAATTTAAAAAAATTAATTTCCAGGTGGCGCTGAGTAACATTTTTTCTGGAAAGGGGGCGGTAGGCCAAATAAGTTTGGGAACCACTGCTCTAGATGCTAATAATGACTTTATTAAGAGCCTGAGTCATCCGTGATTGAACTGCCAGTCTCCTGTCTCTTTGGTTTGTAAAATAATGAAGGCTTTTTCCTAATATTTCTTTAATCTTGGGTGTGCTCTTTACTCTATGGCTAGTTTATAAAGAGATCTGGCCTCTCCAAGCATGATCAGGTGGAAAACATTGATTGGATCTGAAATATTTTTGCCCATGGGGGAACATTATGGTGCAGAAATTAACTTAGCAGTTTTTGCCAAATTTACTTTGCTGCCCATATTTTCCTAGGAAACACTCTGGACTCTCTAGTCCTCATGTGATGTTCTGGATGCTTTGAGACACAGAGATCATTCCAAAGAAGGGGTTGCTGTCACACCACAAGTACGTCTTCTAGCAACATGAATTTATTTCTACTTTTCAAGGGATACCAAGTCATTTGAAGGGAATCACTTGTGCAGGTCTCACAGGGGGCCATGTGCCCTAATGCCTACAATTTCAAGGATGTTGGTCACTGCTTTGAGGACCACTGCATGTAGGGGAAATCCTTTCCTAGCAGAAACAGACCTAATTGTTGTTGGACAAGAGTGTAGCCCATTAGATGGAATGGTCCTCATCTAAACGTGCATCCTGGCTTTTTAAAAACAAAAACAAACTACAAGAGCTGTGTGTACACGTATCTGAGCCACTCCAGGCATGTTTATCTTCTGTGGAGCAGTCATTGTCATTGAATATAATCAGTAGCTATTGTGGCTTCCTGTAGCTTCTCAGATGTTCCCATCAGACCCATTGGTGCACTGGCAGCAAAACAAAGATGAAGACAAAGACTGTCTTTCCTCCAGGGATGTGACTTTTGTGACCCAGCCAGCATTCCAGTGGGTTTTGGTGAAAGTTCTTCATTGTTTGTTACATTTTATGTCACTGACATGAGACTCTCGCCCAGAGGGCATCAGTATGGGGATTAAATATAGTGGTGCCAACCCTGTTGTTCCAAAATAGGTGAACATACATTTGTTTTATCTAGAACCATTTTTGAAAAGCTATAATGAGTAAATTACATGTGTTAGGTATAGAGTTTCATACATCTTGACATATGCCTAAAATTGTAACCATCATTATAATACTGACCATATCTGTCACTATGTAATTGCTTTCTGACCTCTTTTAATGTGTCCCTGTTCTTCACAGCTTTCCTATTAACCATGGATTTACATTCCATTTTAATAGAGAACTTTGCTTTTTATTTTATTTATTTTTTTTTTAAAAAGATATTTTATTGATTTTTTACAGAGAGGAAGGGAGAGAGATAGAGAGTTAGAAACATCAATGAGAGAGAAACATCGATCAGCTGCCTCCTGCACATCTCCTACTGGGGATGTGCCCGCAACCCAGGTACATGCCCTTGACCAGAATCGAACCTGGGACCCTTCAGTCTGCAGGCCGACGCTCCATCTACTGAGCCAAACCGGTTTCGGCAACTTTGCTTTTTAAACTAAGTATTTTTCTGCTTTAAGTTATGTTTCATAACTGCTTGGAGGTTTATGAAAGATATATTAGTAACTCATCTTTTTTCTGGTAGATATTCTTATCTTTGAATATATCACCATCAGTTTGTCCATTTTAATACATATTTGGTTATTTCTACTAAAGCTGGTACAAACATTTGGGCACAATCCTTTATATGGATATAAGTGTTATTTACCTTTGTCAAAAACTCAGTACATAATCTGAGTTTTTGGGTAGATGAATGTTTAAATTTACTGAGATTAGCAAATTGTAATCTAAATGGAATATACCACCAGGGCCTGTGTGGCTCAGGCATCATCTGGTGCAGCACAGGGTTGTGGATTTGATTGCCAGCGGGGATAAGTGCCTGTGTTGTGGGCTAGATCCACAGAAGTGGGTGTGCAGGAGGCAGCTGGCCGATATGGCAGTCTTCCATCAATATTTCTCTCCCTCTCCCTTCTCTCTCTAAAAATTAGTAAACTCTTCTTTAAAAATAAAACTTGCCATGGACGGTTTGGATCAGTGGATAAAGCATCAGCCTGCGGACTAAAGGCTCTCAGGTACGATTCCAGCCAAGGGCACATGCCTGGGTTGCGGGCTCGAGCCCCAGTCGGTGGCGAACAGACGGCAGCCGATCAATGATTCTCCCTCATCATTGATGTTTTCATCTCTCCCTCTCCCTTTTTCTCTGAAATCAATAAAGACATATATTTAAAAAAACAACATCAGTTTCTATGAGCATGTCTTCTAAGAACAGAGTGAGTCAACCAATAGCCAAGCTCTAGGATATGCTAATAAATAATAAAGATTGTTTAAAAGTCAATAAATAAAATAAACCTTAACTGATTGTACTTTGCATTTTTCCTTCAGCTGCTTCCTGCACACCTCCTACTGGGGATGTGCCCGCAACCAAGGTACATGCCCTTGACCGGAATCGAACCTGGGACCATTCAGTCCCCAGGCTGACGCTCTATCCACTGAGCCAAACTGGTTAGGGCTATGTCGCTATTTTTGCTAAAACATCTAATCATATCATCGGCCTAATGTGCTATGAGTGTGGGCAATTTTCTTTAAGAAAAAGATATTGAGCCAAAACCGGTTTGGCTCAGTGGATAGAGCGTCGGCCTGCGGACTGAGGGGTCCCGGGTTCGATTCCGGTCAGGGACATGTGCCTTGGTTGCAGGCACATCCCCAGTGGGGGGGGGGGGGGGAGAGTGTGCAGGAGGCAGCTGATCGATGTTTCTAACTCTCTATCTCTCTCCTTTCCTCTCTGTAAAAACTTAATAAAATATATTTAAAAAAAAAAAGATATTGAAACAACAAAGATGGATGTTGGAATTTCACTCAATTTGTGCCAATTTTGCTTTATGAAGTAAATGTTTTTTGTATTAGAAAAATATGTATATATCTTACATTTTTCTTTTTATTTCTTTTTGATGATTTCAGAGAGGAAGGGAGAGACAAAGAGAGAAAGAAATATCAATGCTGACAATCATTGATTGGCTGCCTTCCCCACAGACACTACTGGGGACCAAGCCTGAAACCTGGACATATGCCCTAACCAGGAACCTAAACACGACTTCTGGGTTCATAGGTAGATGCTCAACCACTGAACCATACTAGCCAGGGTATGCATTTTCTCTTTGTCACCACAACCTGGGAAGTCGAAACTAATATCAAATTGCTGGGAAGGTCCATGATTACAGATATGAAGTAGGTTCTCCAAGTTTACTCACCAAACAAGTGTCAGATGTAAGAGGCTGGGTTGCAATCCAATATTCTGGCTCCAGAGCCACGGACAGTGTCTACCAGTGCTGGTCAAGCCCGTTGGGGAGGCTCACCTAAAGCTGCTATTTGCATTGTTGAAATTTTGAATCTTCCCCTATTAAAGTACCAGAGCACTTATGCCGTGCCCCTCCAACCCCAGAGATTTTCCTCATCTCCCCCCTAATTTATCACCAGTGAATTTCATGAACCCCCTTATGTCTTCTCCTTTGAGTCTAATGTATAAAAAAGGTGCAAAATTGCCGTTCTCCCGAGAATTACTCAACCTGTTGTTATTCTGTTTCTGGCAGTTGGGACCAGCTTGGGCCAAATAAACTTAGACGAATTCTCCACATGTTTGGACATTTCTTACAACACCACCAAAAGCAATTGACTCATGTGAAGCAGGAGAAGGTTACATGGAGGGGTATCAGCATTTTCAGGGACACAACTGACGAAGACAGATTTATAAACACAAATGTAGAGCAGACCCAGAACCCAGCAAGCTAGAGCTTTCTCGTTGCTTCCACAGAACAGAAGAAAATGTTCAAGGCTCAGGTGACTTTGGTGTGTTTGTATATTTCTTTAATCCTCACCCAGAGATGTTTAATCTCTTTTTTTCTTTTCCTTCTTTACCCTCTCTCGCCTTCTATCGGAGATTCTGCACTCTGTTCCAAGCTTCCATGTCTCTGGATCCACTCCATTCATTAGTTAATTTTGTTAATTAGGTTCTATATATGAGTGAAATCAAGTGATACTTGTCTTTCTCTG
The DNA here is from genome assembly GCF_014108235.1 of Myotis myotis. Taxonomy (NCBI): domain Eukaryota; kingdom Metazoa; phylum Chordata; class Mammalia; order Chiroptera; family Vespertilionidae; genus Myotis; species Myotis myotis. Next base: position 1,397,763 of record NW_023416333.1, on the reverse strand, counting down.
ACTGACTTATTTCACTTAGAACGATGCTCTCCAGGCCCCTCCATGCTGTCTGAAAGGGTAAGAGATTCTTCTTTTTACCACTGCATAGTATTCTATGGTATAAATGTACCACAGCTTTTTTACCCACTCATCTACTGATGGGCACTTGGGCTGTTTTTAAATCTTAACTATTGTAAATTGTGCTGCTATGAACATAGCGGTGCGTACATTCTTTCTGATTGTTGTTTCAGGTTTCTTAGGATATATTCCTACAAGTGTGATCATAGGCTCAAATGCCAGTTCCATATTTAATTTTTTGAAGAAACTCCCTGTTTTCCATATTGTCTGCACCAGTCTGCATTCCTACCAGCAGTGTACTAGGGTTCCCTTTTTTCCATGTCCTCGCCAGCACTTGTCATTTGTTGCTGGTAGCTATTCTGACAGTTGTGAGGTGGTATCTAATTATTGCTTTAATTTGCATCTCTCTGATAATCAGTGGCTTTGAACATTTTTTTCACTTTTCTCTTGGCCATCTTATCCACACTGCAGCCCAGGCAGAGCTTACACTTCGAATGGCATCAGAAGCAGATGCTCTTAAGTATGAGTGTCTGTTTTGTGACATTAACTTTGTATAATGGATTCAATGCAGGCAGGTTAGATCGAGTTAGAGACTTGAGCAACTTCTGCAAGCTACATTTGGCCTGAAGGAGACAGATGCCAAATGGCCTTAATGAAGACACAATGCCTGTCATTCACAAAGAGTAGATCTTAAAGAAAGATATGCAAAACCAGCAGTTAAGGAAGCCAGGCAGGTGCCTCAGGAACAAACTTTCCCTGATAATCCCCTCCCCTGAAGGCCCTGGAGGGCCCTGAGTATACTTGGTGTTTTCTTGGGCTATTTGCATTCAAAACCAGTCCTGGAGTCAGCTGAGGAAATACTGGATCCTGGCCTTGGAGCGTAGAAACTACATTACCCAGAAGGCCGGGCGTGGAATGCCACCAGGCTGAGCCAATGGAAGCTCAGAAAAGGCGTTTCCGTTTTTTCTGGTTCTGAAGGCTAGACCCGTAGATTTTGTTTTCGCTCCCTTTTGTCTCAGGAGGTCGGGATTTCCTGGTTACACAGTCCAGAGGAGAAGACTGGAGAGTGTTTTTCCCCGCCTCACAGCCAATGGTGGAGCCTGCAGTGGTGCTCACAGCGCACACGTGGGATTGAAGTTCGGAATCACTGCCGAAACCCACGCCAGGTCCGGGACAGAGACCTCCATTCCTGCAGCGGCTTCTACTCCCGCCGCTCCCGCCCCGCTCCGCCCACAGAGGGCAATGGCCCGGCCGGTGCTGAGGAGACGGGCTGAGGTGAGTTTGTGTCCCCCGGGCCCTCAGCGCCTCCTCACACAGACTCCACAGCCTGGGGAGGGTGCCTGTCCGGTCCTGCAGCTCAGTCCCGCGTGGAGGACCGTGAGGAAGGTGGAGGGGAGAGAGGAGTGTTGTGGCTTCTGAGGACACAGCAGGTGCAGGGCAGAGAGGACGGGGGTGACTTGCATCTGAAGGCCCCTGAGGATGTGGCTGTGAGTATTGACGGAAAGAGCAGAGGCTGCAGGGAGGACGGCACAGACTCATTCGGGGCTTTCCCGGCTGTGGGCCATCAGGGGCCTGGGGTGGTCCTGGATCCGGCTGGACTACAAGCTCTTTACATGTCATATGCCAAGTTCATGGGTGAGTCCAGCGAAATCCAGTGGCATTGGAGCAGGAAGGGGGCAGAGCTGAGGGAGTGAACCTGGGGTGTGAACATGGGAAGGGGATAAACATTACCCAGTGGTGTGCACATCTGGAGGAACTGTGAGCTGATGGTCCCCGGGACCTGGTGTCAGGACTCAAAGGTGAAGCATAAACGCACGCTTGGCTTTGTCTTGGAGGCAGGATCTAGTGGTGTTGCTTGGCAGGAAGGCTGGGGCCCTGCAGGCATCCCCCAGACCTTAAATGGCATTGCCCTCCACCCTCCCCTCCCCCAGTCCTTCCCACCAACCCAGCTGCTCTGCTGAGGGCCATCACAGTGAGTAATGGGACTGTGATGAGAGAGCAGCCTGCACTGGCATTAGGGCCTGGTGTCCACACAAACTGGGTGCCCTGGAGGAAGTTGAGGGTGGGGAAGATTTGTAAGGAGTAGGATTACTGGTTCTCAGAAAGGTAGCTCTGGTTTCAATTGTCTCCATTCTGACAGGTTGGCGTGACCTTTGAGGACATTGCCCTGTACTTCTCCAGGGAGGAATGGAGCTTCCTTGATGAGGGTCAGAGACAGCTGTACCTGAATGTGATGCTGGAGAACTTTGAACTTACATCTTCCCTGGGTAAGACCCTCACTCTCACCAGTGACCTGGACTTGGCTTTGCCATTTCCCAGGCCCCATCCCCCAGGGTGTGCTCTGTCCTCCCATGTAGACTGTGGTACTGATTGATTTTCCAGTTTCCTGGGTAGTTGCTGTCCTGGGGAGGTTGGTCTGGTTCCATTGCTCCCTTCTATTCCTGAAGTCCCAATACTCCCCGCTGCATTAAATTCACAGGGAAGGACTTGTGGTTGGTAGGGTTGCAGGAAGGTAAGGGATTCCACCTTGATCAATGAGGGAAGTCTTTTCTATATTCCTGTTGGTCATTTGTACATATTTTTTGAAAAATTGTCTCTACGTCCTTATCCTATTTATTAACTCTATTTTTTGGTTAAAGAGTCTTTTGAATACCTTGTACATTTTACATATTAATATCTTGTTACATACTTTTTAATGTGCTTATTTGTGCTTCTCGGGTATTACTCCCCCACACCGCCTTATTTATAAGTTCCATGTTTTAGGCAACCCTGCGTTCAGCAGTCTAGTCCACCATTTTTCTAGCAAGCTCAGATACTTGCTACTAGTGCTTAGCAGTAAAAGTATCTTTTTTAACTTTAAGATATGGTTTTTATTGAATATGTATGGAATTCACCTTACATTTTATTATAAACTAGAGGCCCAGTGCACAAAATTTGTGCACAGGTAGGGTCCCTAGTGGCTGCTGGCTCCCAGCTGGGGCCTCCCTTCCTCTGTTGCTGGCTGCTGGCCAGGGCCTCCCTTCGTTCTATGCTGCCCCCTGGTGGTCAGCATACATCACAGCAAGTAATCTCCTGAGGGGACACTTTGCATATTAGGCTTTTATATATATAGATATTTTACATTAAAAAATTAGTTTTTGTAAATAAAAAAAAATAAGGCAGGGGGTGGAGGGGACATTTCCTATATAAAAATGATGGTAATTCTCCAAGTATTAGAACACAATACTAATGGAATCACTTCAATAAACATTTTTGCATAAACATGTACATGACTCCTCAAACTGTATCAGATTCCACAAGAACGAATGAATGCACAAAATGAAGGTAATCCCCAACATAAGATGTATTTTTTAAAAATATATATTTTATTGATTTTTTTACAGAGAGGAAGGGAGAGTGATAAAGAGTTAGAAACATTGATGAGAGAGAAACATCGACCAGCTGCCTCCTGCACACTCCCCACTGGGGATGTGCCCGCAACCAAGGTACGTGCCCTTGACTGGAATCAAACCCTGGACCCTTCAGTCCGCAGGCTGACGCTTTATCCACTTAGCCAAACCAGTTAGGATTCTCCTCGTATTCTTATTTTATTTTTTTTTACAATTTAAACCTTTTTTTTTTCTTTCTTTTTTTGTTAATAAATCTTTATTGTTCAGATTATTACAGTTGCTCCCCTTTTTTCCCCCCATAGCTCCCCTCCAGTTCCCACCCCACCCTCTGCCCTCATCCATAGGTGTACACTTTTTGTTGTCGTGTCAAAGGTCATACACATGGAAAATGTAGCTATTTCCATCTGCGACGTGTCCCTCTGTTTAGAAAGGTCTCTCACAACTTGTTCACACTCTACTCAGAAAAGGTACGGAGACACGTAACGGCTTTTTAAAATAATGTGTCCTCTTATGTTTAACATGAGGATTTCGTTACCAAAAGTGAGGAGAAAGAAACACTACAGCTGCTCTCGCCCCTCTCGCCCTTCGGGTGATAGTTGTGCTTGGGGCTGTGTGCTGGTTCGCGGGCCTTCAACGAAGCCATCTGGTGGCTCGCGCGGTTCTGCCGGCTTCCCAGGGGCTGTCACAGCTTCGCAGGGGCCTTTGTAGCCTCGCAGGGGCCGTCGCAGCCTCACTGGGGCCGTCTCAGCCTCACTGGGACCATCTCAGCCTCACTGGGACTGTCTCAGCCTCACAGGGGCCGTTTCAGCCTCACTGGGACCGTTTCAGCCTCACTGGGACTGTCGCAGCCTCGCAGGGGGCACCGCAGCCTCGCAGGGAGCGCCGCATCCCACGTTGGGGTTGAAGGTGCGAGTCAGAAGGTCCTCTCGCTGTCTCTCCTGCTGGAAGTTTCTAAGAGCCGTCTGCAGGTGCTGGACATCATACTTTAACTGGTCAAGATGAAGTTTGGCATTCTGTCTTTTGTTGGGAGGCTCCTTGCTGGACAAAATCTCCAGGCTTTCTAGCTGGCTGAATATCTGGTATGCTTGCTTGGGTTTCGTTTTCTACTAAGTGCACAGACTGCTTGTCTGCTGTCTCCCGGTGTCCCGTGTGAGACTGGATTTGGTGGACCTGCTTGTGTGTTTACTGGTACATTGGTTCCATGTCGCCTGCCCAGCCGGGTCCAGCTCCAGCTTCCTCCGAACCTGAGTTTGCTTCTTGAGTGTGTCCCTTATGGGTGCAAGGAGTTGAAATCTACAGTTTGTTGGGTTATGCTGCAAAAGCGCAAGTGGTTCCTTATGTGCCTCTGGCACAGCTTGGGCGGGGATGTAAATTGAGTAGGGCGGGGTCTCAGGGAGTCACGGGGCGGAGCAAACAGCAATGGCGTCTCTGAGGCTCCTCATCTCTCTGCGACTCTGCGACTCCGCATCCCCAAGTGCCGGCGAGCATCTCTGCAAGAGAGCCACCTCGCTTTCTGACCCGCTGCAAGGCCGTCCCACCTCTCCCCATAGGGGTCTTGGACCTCAGAATCCCACCCCAAACAAGCTCAGTGGATTCGAGAGTTTGTAACCCCTTCTGATTGAAAAAAACCGCACATCCAGTTGCAGCCCACTGGGTGCGCGACTCCGTACCTCTGTTCTTGGAGTCTCTGCATATCCTACTCAGTCTCAATGCGCTTCTTTCTTTCCTTCCAGTTGTAGACCTTCCACTGGGCCAGCTTTCCCATAGTTCTGAATGATAGCTGTTTGTCTTATAGTTGGTAGTTTCAATGTTGTTGTGGGAGGCAGCACGCACAGGTCTATACCTTACGCCGCCATCTTGGTTCTCCCCCAGGATTGTGGGCTTGTTTTGCTTCAACAAACAGAAATTTAAAAAGAAACTCCGAATCCTCGCCTTCAGAAAATCAACTGTAGCACACCCATTCAGAGTTCCAACCCGCTTCCATTCCCTCTCAGGGTAGCCAACGCGGCCCCCACAATTTAAACCTTTTATTAAATGGGAGAAGTGGAAGGAATTAGAATGCCTGTTATTATCTATTAATTGTATTATTTTCCAAATGAACAACAGTAAGTCTACTTTCGCCCCCACACTGCATAGTTTCTGATGAAAAATCACACGTGGAAGGAAATAATAAGGCCTTATTTCCAGAGCAGTCTTTAAGCAGGGTTCATATAGGCATATTTCATCCTTTTTGTTTTTGAATTTCATATTCTTCAACATCTCAGCTCTTACAGTTATGCACCGTACCTCAGCCAACGTACAAAGAGCGACATCATGCAATTCCAGCCACAGTACCTGATTATAGTCACACGACCTACCATCTAGCACAGTGATGGCGAACCTATGACAGGCGTGTCAGTGGTGACACGCGAACTCATTTTTTTGGTTGATTTTTCTTTGTTAAATGGCATTTAAATATATAAAATAAATACCAAAAATATAAGTCTTTGTTTTACTATGGTTGCAAATATAAAAAAATTTCTATATGTGACACGGTACCAGAGTTAAGTTAGGGTTTTTCAAAATGCTGGCTCGCCGAGCTCAAAAGGTTCGCCATCCCTGATCTAGGAGAACTGACCCAGTACAGTTTCTGAACCGCCCCAGTTAAAGACCTGTCAAAATACAACCCCATCTTGTGAGCCCAGTGTTTTGGGGGTGTTATTATATGTCCTGGAAGCCTAACTCTTCAGAGTAGGTCTTCAGGGAAGCATTGAACGATACTGCCAGCCTGAGCTTGCAAAGTGGTCATTAGTGTGGAGATCTTAAAGTCTAAAATGATGTCTGGATGCTTTTCATTTATTGAATCTCATTGCTACCTATGCGGTGGCATTGAAGGCTCTGTAGACAAGCAACTAACATGGGTTAGTATTTGTAATCTGACAAAGTCTTGGCCAAGACTCTTCAAGTATCTACGAGCCTCGGGTCAAAGCAATGAAGTATTTTTAATGAAGTTAAATAGAGTTTGCTTTTGAGACAGAGTCATTGCATTGTTATTAGCCTGCAGTATAGTATTAACATACCTTCATTGTTCATTGGGAAGTCCATCTATTTGTGTGTTTCTGTCTGTATTGCAATATTCGCTTTTTTGTGCTGATCAGAACTGAATCCATAGTCCCTCCAAGAGATTCCTTCATATGGTTTGTGAGTATTTTCTTCTGTTCTCTAGATTGCCTTTCATTTCATTTTGTTTATTGCCGTTGTGCTGTGAGGAAGCTTTTTTATTTATTTGTTGCAGTCTGGACTGTTTGTTTTCTCTATTTTGTCTGGTGGTTGGTGTCACATCCAGAAATCCTGTCCAAAACAAACCTCCGAAACTTTTTCTCTAGGTTGTCCTGAGGAGTTTTAAGTTTTAGCGCTGACATTTAATTCTGGCCTGCAGGTTGAGTTACATTTTATCTGTGAGGGCCAGTTTTGTTGTTTTACATGTGAATGTCGATTTATACTTGCACCATTCATTGAAGAAACCATCTGTTTCTTCTTCGGTGTCTTCCAGCTTTGTCAAAGATGACTTGAAAGTATGTGCCTGGGTTTATTTCTGTGTTTTTTGTTCTGTTCTACTGATCTATGTGTCTGTGTTTCTCCAATAATACACTGTTTCCTTGTTTTGTCTTTGTAATAAACTGGTACCACCAGCTTGTTCTTGCTCAAGATTGCTTTTGTTAGTGGACATCCTTTGGTTCCATACATTTCAAGATTCCCTTTTCATTTCTTTGAAAATACTATTGGAGTTATCATTGGGATTGCATTCAATCTGTAAACAGCTTTGTGTACTCTAGATACCTTCACGATATTTCTTTTTCAAATTCATGAACACAGGAAGTCTTTCAACTTGTGTTTACTTCCATTGCTTTCATCACTGTATTATAGTGTTCAATTTACAGATGTTTTACCTTTTGGTCGAATTTATTCATATTTTATTTATTTTCTGATGCTTCTGTAAATTTGATGGCCTTCATTTTTCTATCTAAAATGAATTTATTATTAGTGTGTGGAAATGGAACTAATGTTTGTACGTTTATTTTGCATCCTGTCACTTTTCTGAATTTAGTTCTTTATTCTTTTATCTTCACCCATATAGTGTGAATATTTTTTCCATTTATTTTCTTTTAGAGAGAGAAAAATGAGAGAGAGCCAGAGAGAAAGAAACATCGATTGGTTGCCTTCCACATTTGCTGCTACTGGTAGCGGTATCAGACCTGCAACCAAGGTACCTGCCCTTGACTGGGAATTTAATCCATGACCCTCCAATACACAGGCCAGCACTCTCACCAGTGAGCAGCACAGGTCTATTTATTCTATAAATTATATTAAAAATATTTTTTTAATTGATTTTAGAGAGGAAGAGGAATAGAGAGAGATTGAAATATCAGTGATGAGAGAGAGTCATTGATGGGCTGCCTCCTGTGTGACCCACACTGGTGATTGAGCCCACAACCTGTGCATGTGCCCGGACAAGGAATTTAATTGTGACCTTCTAGTTCAGTGATGGCGAACCTATGACACGCGAACTCATTTTTTTGGTTGATTTTTCTTTGTTAAATGGTATTTAAATATATAAAATAAATATCAAAAATATAAATCTTGGTTTTACTATGGTTGCAAATATCAAAAAATTTCTATATGTGACACCGCACCAGAGTTAGGTTAGGGTTTTTCAAAATGCTGACACGCCGAGCTCAAAAGGTTCTCCATCACTGTCCTAGTTCATGGGTCGATGCTCAATCACCAAGCCATACTAACCATCCTTTATTTATTGATTTTAGAGACAGGAAGGGAGACAGAGAAAGAGAGAGATGGAAACATTGATCTGCTGTTCTACCCATGTAAGCATTCGCTGGCTCTCCCCTGCATGTGCCCTGATGGCAGATCAAACCCACAACCTTGGTGCATAGGAACCACACACTCACCAACTGAGCTACCTGGCCAGGCCTCTGAATTTGTTTATTAATTTCAGAAGCTCATAGTGGCATTTTGACAAATTTCTCTATGGAGGGTCATGTCACCTGCTAACATCAACATCTCTTATGATGCATTGTGGTTCATAGGGTCAAATGTAATGTCTTTCATTTCTTTACAATTTATTTGAGGCTTGGTTTGTTTTGGTGTTTTTCTGTTAGTGTAGTTAAAGTTTTTTCCAATTTTGTATCTTTCAAAAAATACCTGTTAGGTATTCTTGTATTTTGTCTTTTCTCCTTTTATTTTTGTTTGTTCTAATATTTATTGTTTCTTTCTTTTCCAACCTTTGGGTTTACTTTCTTGTTTTGTTTCTAGTTTTCTGAGGTGCCAGTATTTTTGGAGATTTTTTTTCCCATAATGTATGTTATTTATCCCTATAAAATTGCCCCTTAGAATTGCATTTTCTGAATTTTATTTTATTTTTTTCATATTTTATTGATTTTTTACAGAGAAGAAGGGAGAGGGATAGAGAGCCAGAAACATTGATGAGAGACATCGATCAGCTGCCTCCTGCACGCCCCCAACCAGGGATGTGCCCGCAACCAAGGTACATGCCCTTGACCGGAATCGAACCCGGGACCCTTCAGTCCGCAGGCCGATGCTCTATCCACTGAGCCAAACTGGTTCAACTGCATTTTCTGAATTTTATACATGAGCTGCAATAGGCTGTCTTTTCATTTACTTTGCCTCTATACATTTTTCTGTTCTCTTTTTTATTTGGCTACCCTGGAATTCTTATTTATTTTTTTATATTCAGTTTCAGATAGAGAGGAAGAGAGATGGAGAGAGCGATAGAAACATCAATGATGAGAATCATTGATTGGCTGCCTCCTGTATGCCCCCTACTGGGGATCAAGCCCACAACCCGGGTATGTGCCTTTTACCGGAATCAAACCTGGGATCCAAGGGTTGCAATCAAAGGCCTATGTTCTGGCCACTGAGCCAGTCTGGCTGGGGCCATTCTGTGGTTTTTAAAAACAAAATTTCCAGCCCTAGCCAATTTGACTCAGTGGATAGAGCATTGGCCTGGGAACTGAAAGGTCCCAGGTTCAATTCCGGTCAAGGGGACATGCCCGGGTTATGGGCTCCATCCCCAGTGGGGGACTTGTAGGAGGCAGCCAACCCATCATGATTCTCATCATGGATGTTTCTATCTCTCCCTCCCTCTTGCTTCCTCTCTGAAATCAACAAAAGTATATATATATTTTATAAATTCCAGTATTTTTCGAATAACAGGCCACTATGGTCAAGGATAGCAGAAGCACAGTGGCTGCTGGAGGTAACTCTGACCCTTGTTTTTGACTGTAGCTGTCTTTAAATATATTTGTTCACCCAGTCTTTCCAGTCATTCTTTCTATGCAGTTGTCCTTATCTGGTGTTCTGTAATACTGTTTGTCTTCATTGTACTCTTATTCTCATTTCCTGTGGGGGTTTTTTATTCATGCATAGCTGTCTACTTACTCTGGGATGGGGAAAGATTCTCATATCTCTGATTCTGCCATCTTGCTGATGTCACTCACATAGGTCTTTTGCCTATGATCTCATCTGTGCTAGTTGTTGTACCACAGTGCTGACCATCTTTTCAATGTTTCTTTTGTGATTTCTATCATTTATGCCGTGTAATGGATCAACTGGAAATTAAGTGGAAGAATTATTTCTGCATCACAGTAGAAATGACTTTATGAATGAAACAATGTAAACAAAGGTGGTTTTGCCTGAATAAAGGGCTGTAATAAAACACCTGGGCTGCTCTGGCCGGTTTGGCTCAGTGGATGGAGCATCGGCCTACAGACTGAAGGGTCCCAGGTTCAATTCTGGTCAAGGGCATGTGCCTTGGTTGCGGGCACATCCCCAGTGGGGGGTGTGCAGGAGGTAGCTGGTCGATGTTTCTCTCTCATCGATGTTTTTGGCTCTCTATCCCTCTCCCTTCCTCTGTAGAAGGGTCAATAAAATATATTTTTTAAAAAAAACAAAAAACCAAAAAAAAATCACCTGGGCTTTGTTACATTCATAACAAGGAGCCCATTTGGTTCTACAGTGTTTTGTACCATTGCCCATTCTTCACCCAATTCTACTTGTTCTTGCTTCTTGTTGACACTTTGCCAACGACTCAGTTTTAATAGTGATCAGTGCTCATTCTCCTTGGATTCGCAGTCCATGGATAACCTAAGCTCTCTAAACTTTTCACCTCTACCTCTTTCACAGGTCTCTCTTTAGTGCCCTGCACCGTTGTTCCATGCCTGCAGAGCCTTAGAGTGCACACCTATTACTGTATTGAGGTAGAACATCATGTGCTCTAATACAATTGATTTTTATGGGTTTGAGCACATTTGAATTGTTCTACACAGACTCAGTTCACCAGCATGAAAGGTCCTAAAGGAAGCCATTTCTGGAGGAACAACTAGCAGACCCTTCCTCTCTTCTTTGTGTCCCATCCTGTGCTCTGTACCTCCCTTGGTGAGATTTTCACCATTGACTGACCTTTGGGGCCAAGAAATGTATAACAGCCATTTTCTCAGAATCTAACTCATTTGTCTTGAAAATCTTTCTATGGAATCAAGCCTAGTCATGACAGATAAACATCTGTGTTGAAGATATTCAGTTTTCAGAAGTTCAACATGTACTTCACCAACGTTTCCTTTTGTTCAGGTTGCTGCTGTGGAACAGAGGATGTGGAGGCACCCACTGAACAGAAGGTTTCTGTAAGAGTGTCACAGGCAAGTATTCCCAAGTTAGCCTTGTCTTCTGAGGAGAGCCACCCCTGTGAGAGGTGTGGTCTAGTCTTGGGAAACATTTTCCACTTGACTGAGCAACACAGACAGATACTGTTGAGGTGTGGGGCGTGTGCACAAGCATTTTATTTCAGTACAAAATTTCACCAGCAGCATGTGAGAGAGAAGACTTTCATTAGAGATGTGGACAGGATCTCACTTGCAAACAGCTGCAATTTCCAGGTGTCCCAGAATCATGTCACCTGGGGGGAGGTGGGACAGGGTGTCCTTACTGAGTCAGGACATCTCCACCTAAAGGCTGCTGAGACCAGCAATAGGCCAGAAGATATGTTGAAATGTGGGGTGAAGTTTCAAAGGAGAAAAAAATATAACAAAGTCATTGGCTGCAATCACACGTTTATTCAGGACAAGTGTGTCCATGCTGGAAGTCAGTGTTTTCTGTGCTGTAAATGTGGGAATTACTTTACCAAATTTTCTAGCTTTCATTATGAACATGGAGAAAAGCCTTACAAATGCAGTGAATGTTGGAAATCTTTTACGACGATGCATAGCCTTCATTGTCATCAGAGATTTCACACAGGAGAAAGGCCTTATGAGTGCAGTGAGTGTGGGAATTCTTTTACCAGTAGCACTGCCCTTCATCGTCATCAGAGAGTTCACACAGGAGAAAAGACACACAAATGCAGTGAATGTGGGAAATCTTTTAAGAGAATTGATAGCCTTCATTGTCACCAGAGACTTCACACTGGAGAAAGTCCTTTTGAGTGCAGTGAATGTGGGAAATCTTTTATCAATAGCAGTGGCCTCCATTACCATCAAAGTTTTCACACTGGAGAAAGGCCTTATACATGCAGTGAATGTGGGAAATCTTTTACAACTAACAGTGAACTTCATCGTCATCAAAGAGTTCACACAGGAGAAAAGCCTTATAAATGCAGTGAATGTGGGAAATCTTTTACGAGGATTGACAGACTTCATTGTCACCAGAGATTTCACACTGGAGAAAGTCCTTATGAGTGCAGTGAATGTGGGAAGTCTTTTACCAGGAGCACTGCCCTTTATTGTCATCAGAGAATTCACACAGGAGAAAAGCCTTATAAATGCAGTGAATGTGGGAAATCTTTTACCACTAGCACTACCCTTCATCGGCATCAGAGAATTCACACAGGAGAAAAGCCTTATAAATGCAGTGAATGTGGGAATTCTTTTATGAGGATTGATAGACTTAAGTGTCACCAGAGATTTCACACCAGAGAAAGTCAGTACAAGTGCAGTGAATGTGGGAAATCTTTTACCAGGAGCAGTGATCTTCATCTTCATCAGAGAGTTCACACTGGAGAAAGGCCTTATGAGTGTGGTAAATGTGGGAAATCTTTTACCACTAGCAGATACCTGCTTTGTCATCAGAGCTCACACAGGCGAAAAGCCTTATAACTGCAATGAGTGTGAGAAATCTCTTACCAGGAGCGATCATCTCCTATATCATCAGAGATTTCACAGTGGAGAAAGCCATTATTAGTCCAGTTAATGTGAGATATCTCAGCCAAATTTTTTAATTGGCTATGCACAAAAGAGACCAAATGTGAGAAATATCTTAGATGTGTAGGAAATGTTTCTTAGTTCCATCTTAGCAATAGTATAAGAAAGTTTGTGAAGTCTCATTAGTCTGAATTGTATCTCATACACTTAATCACCTACTTTATGAAAAGTCCCCTCAAGTGACTTTGTTGTTATGTTTGTTTATGTTGGTATCATATGAATCTATGTTGCACTTTCTAACATACAGAGATGTGTTGCCAGGTCTATGTCACTGCATATTTCTGTTGCTGAAGGTATTTCACCTGAACCACCTATAAGGTCCCTACAGATGGCATCAGTCACCATCTTCCTGTGCCCAGGGAAGCTAACTCTGTTGCCTAATTTGTTGAAGAAAATGAGGAATACCTGAGCCCTTAGTTCTTGTTTCCCTGTCTTGTGTTGCCACATAGGACTGATTACTGTTGGCCCCAGTAAACATAATGTTGCAGAAGAACTGCCATTTTCAGGGACACACTTTCCGCAGATACTAATGATGACTTTATTGCGTGCCTAAGTCACCAATGGAAGAACTACCAGTCACATGTCTCTTTGGTTTGTAAAATAATGAAGGCTTTTTCCTAAGACTTCTTTAATCTTGGGTGTGCTGTTTACTATATGGGTTAGTTTATAACGAGATCTGCACTTTCCAAGCATGATGAGGTGAAAAACGTTTATGGGGTCTGAAATATTTTTGCCCTTGGGGAAACATTATGGTGCAGAAATTATCTTAGCAGTTTTTGCCAAATTTACATTGCTGCCCATGTTTTCCTAGGAAACACTGTGGACTCTCTAGTCCTTATGTGATGTTCTGGATGCTTTGAGACACAGAGATCACTCCAAAGAGGGGGTAGCTATGACAGCCTCAAGTAGGTCTTCTTGTAGCATGAATTTATTCCTACTCTTCAAGGGATGACAATACATTTGAAGGGAATCACTTGCGCAGGTCTTGCAGAGGGCCATGTGCCCTAATGCCTACAATTTCATGGGTGTTGGTCACTGGTTTGAGGACCATCGCAAGTAGGGGAAACCCTTTCACTGCAGAAACACAGACCTAATTGTTGTTGAACAAGACTGCAGCCCATTAGATGGAATGGTCCTCACCTAAACGTGCATCCGGGCTTTTTTTTAAAAAAAAACTACAAGAGCTGTGTGTACACATATCTGAGCCACTCCAGGCATGTTTATCTTCTGTGGAGCAGTCATTGTCATTGAATATAATCAGTAGCTTTTGTGGCTTCCTGTAGCTTCTCAGATGTTCCCATAAGAGCCATTGGTGCACTGGCAGCAAAACAAGATGAAGACAAAGACTGTCTTTCATCCAGGGATGTGGCTTTTGTGACCCAGTCAGCATTCCAGTGGGTTTGGGTGAAAGTTCTTCATTGTTTGTTACATTTTATGTCACTGACGTGAGACTCTCGCCCAGAGGACATAAGAATGTGGATTGAGCCGAAACCGGTTTGGCTCAGTGGACAGAGCGTCGGCCTGCGGACTGAAAGGTCCCAGGTTCGATTCCGGTCAAGGGCATGTGCCTGGGTTGCGGGCACATCCCTAGTAGGAGATGTGCAGGAGGCAGCTGATCGATGTTTCTCTCTCATCGATGTTTCTAACTATCTCTCTCCCTTCCTCTCTGTAAAAAATCAATAAAATATATTTTAAAAAAAAAAGAAAAAGAAAAAGAATGTGGATTGAATATAGTGTTGCCAAACCTGTTGTTCCAAAATAGATGAACATACATTTGTTTTATCTTGAACCATTTTTGAAAAGCTATAATGAGTAAATGACATGTGTTAAGTATAGAGTTTCATAAATCTTGACAGGTGCATGAAACTGTAACAGTCGTTATACTCATAATACTGACCATATCTGTCACTGTGTAATTGCTTTCTGACCTCTTTTAATGTGTCCTTGTTCTTCACAGCTTTCCTAGTAACCATGGATTTACATTCCATTTTAATACAAAACTTTGGTTTTTCTAAGCATTTTTGTTCTTTAATTTATGTTTCATAAATACTTGGAGATTTAGTTAAGATTATAAGTAACTCATGTTTTTTTCTGATAGATATTCTTATCATTGATATATCACCATAAGTTGTCCATTTTTTTTTCATATTGTCCATTTTAATAAATATTTGGTTATTTCTAATAAATCTGGTACAAACATTTATGTATAATTCTTTATATGGATATAAGTGTTATTTACCTTTGTCAAAAATTCAGTGCTACACAATGGAATACTGTGCTGCGGTAAAAAAGAAGGAACTCTTGCACTTCAGTTGTCTAAAATGTGACATGAAGGTGTTAACAGGACTTCCCTAGGACTCTGAGGATCAAAAAAGTGACAAATAGTACTTGCCTGTACCAGGATTTGCTTTTTGAGCATTTTCATTTTTAATTCTCACAAAAACCTGGCAAGTCTAAACTAATATCGAGCTGTTGGAAACATCCACAACTACAGAAATGAAGATTTTCCACGTTTACTTAACAATGCCAGGACTGACCCACAGACCCTGAGTGATGGATGAATCATTACTTTGACCCACGTTTCTGTGAAAGAGAGGGCTAAGGGACTGCCTGGTTATAGGAACCAAAGAGCCCTGTTTGCCTGCCTCCTTAGGCTTTTATTGTAACCACAGCTTGAGCTAAAACTAACTGTTAGATATTATCAGCAGGGTAAGCATCCTTGAGAAGACACATGCATCTGCAGTGTCCTTTAAGCAAGTAACATCTAAAGACTAAGCATAAAGATCTTGTAAACACCAGGTGCTCTCACATACACTGACTTGCTTCCCTGTATGTCCCCCTATTTTGTTTTGCTGGATGTACTAGACAGAGTGAAGCAGCGAACATTCTGCTTTGAATGTCAGGGTCCTGAAAGCACGTTTTCTTCTCAAGTTCTGATTTTGTAGACTATAAGAAAAACAAAGAATTATAATGATACCAATGGTTAGTCCCATTAAGAAGACAGGGTGCTTACAAGCATTAAATCCTGCCTTCTAGCAAGGTGTAGTGGACAGGATTATAAAGGGGAAGAGACCAGGGTGAGGAATGTAGCTACATGCAGGCCCGGGGGTCCTTAGATGTCAGCTATTGTAATTAGTCATCAGGCGATGAGATGATGTTTTGACTTCTGGTGGGTTGGTCTGATACTGCTTATTGGTTCTGCTTGCTGGGTTCACAGTTGAGTCACCTCCCTAATTACTTTGCACAGGCCTGGGAAAGAAAACTTTAAGAAAACCTTAATCCTCTATTTACATATAAGAAATTTGACCCTTTATTCACATAAGTATATGTGTGCTAAGATTTAAAATAATATGATTACTTTTTAAGTTAATTCAGGTGCTCTATAAAATTTGTTATATACTTATAATTTTCTTTTAAGATTCTCTTCAGAACCCTTTTTATCACTTCACAAACATTTTTTTTTAAGGCTATGTTTTATTCCTTTTTTTTTTTTAAGAGAGAGAGATATATGTGAGAGAGAAACATCAATCAGTTGCTTCCCGTACATGCCCCAAGCGGGATTGAACCTGGGTATGTGCCCTGACTGGGACTCAAACCCATGGCCCTTCAGTGCACAGGATGATTCTCCAAACGACTGAGCCACACAGGCCTGGGCTCACTTCATAAACATTCTTACAACTTTTACAATTACTCTTAAGTGTTTCTACTCCCATATCGTCCTTTCTATTGTATTCCTTTCTTTATATCCTTTCTTACTATTTTTATTTCCTCAACTTAATTGTTTACAGATCCTCTGCAACTTACACAAACCCTTTTGTTTGTCAATTTACTTTCTTTTTCCTTTATACCCTCTATTATACCAGTTGTCAGCAAACTCATTAGTCAACAGAGCCAAATATCAACAGTACAACGATTGAAATTTCTTTTGAGAGAAAGCCAAATTTTTTAATCTTAAACTATATAGGTAGGTACATTGTTATTAACTTAACTAGGGTACTCCTAAGCTGGCCTTTGCTAAAGATGTCCTCAATTTGATTGAGGTACGTTCCCTGAGGTCAACCCCTTCCAACTCTCCCACACTCGTTTTGTATACTTGTTTTGTCTATCTCCTTTTGTTCATCCTCTCTATATCTCCAGACCATCTCATCATACCTTTCTCAATCCTCGACACTACATCTTCTTTCACTCCACAACATTCCCTAAAATAAACTTAATAAACTTTACTTAAAGTTTAGATGGAAACATCAATGAGAGAGAATCATCCATCGGCTGCCTCCAGCACGCCCCCTACTGGGGATGGAGTCCGCAACCCGTCCTGTGTGCTTCATTAGACTGGAAACCTGGATCCTTCAGTCCATAGGACAATACTCTATCCACTGAGCCAAACCAGCTAGGGCTGGTGTTGGGACTAAAGGGTGAAGCATAAGCTTATGTTCGGCTTTGTCCTGGAGGCATGATCTGGGAGACTGCAGTGGTATTGCTTCGCAGGAAGGCTGGGGCCCTGCAGGCATGGCCCAGAGCTTAGATGGTGTTTCTCTGCTGTAGCCCTTCCCATCCCATCTGTTGTGTTGAGGGCAATTACAGTGACTAATGGGACTGTGATGAGAGAGGAACCAGCAGTGGCATTAGGGCCTGGTGTCCACACTAAACTGGGGTGACCTGGAGGAGGTTGAGGGTGGGGAAGATGTGTAAGGAGCAGGATCTTAGGTTCTCAGAAAGACAGCTCTGGTTTCAATTGTCTCAATTCTGACTGGTAGGCATGACCTTTGAGGACATTGCCCTGTACTTCTCCAGGGAAGAATGGAGCCTCCTTGATGAGGATCAGAGACAAGCTGTACCTGAATGTGATGCTGGAGAACTTTGAACTTATATCCTTGCTGGGTAAGACCCTCACTCTGGCTGGTTGCTGGGACTTGGCTTTACATTTCCCCAGGCCCCCTCACCTCTAGGGGGTGCTCTGTCCTCAGCTGTGGACGGTATACATTGCATGATTTTTCAAGTTTTCTGGGCAGTTGCTGTCCTGGGGAGGGTTGGTTTGTTTGCACTGCTCCCTTCTATACCTTTAGTCACAACACCTGCTGTAGTGAACTCATAGGGAAGGGTTTGTGGATGGTTGCGTGGCAGGGAGCCTAATGGATTCTACTTGAGTAGTGACCAAAAGCATGTTCTTTATTGCTGTCAACCAAATTCACGATCGACAATGACAGATGGAAACACACATGTGCGATTGGAGACAGCGAGAGCTTTATATGTATCGTGCATGCGGGAGTCAACTTAGCCTTTTATAGATATAGAATAAACTTGCTTAATTAGACTTGCTTTCTGATGTAGCTAAACTTTTTCCAGCCCAGTGAAGTACCCCAACTTCTCTTTCAGGTAATTGTCGGCAACACAGCAGTAAATATCAACATGAACCAGATTATTATTATAGATCACGCAGGCAGAACAAAGGGTAAAATATTTCACTGCAGCAGTGTTTGACTATACAGTGGGGTCTTGACTTATGAGTTTAATTCGTTCCGAGACCGAGCTCGTTAAGGAGCTTGTTAACTGAAATTACTCTGTCAACTCAAAGCAAAAAATTGGCCGAGCGACAGCTGGTATCTCAAAAAACTCGTTAGTCGGGACACTCGTAAGTCAAGGCCCCACTGTATTCTGCGCAGTGAGAATCTCATGCACAGAACGTCTAGTCTATATATAAAAGGCTAATATGCTAAGTGTCTGACCATCTGGGTAATGACATCACGTAGCAACACCCGGCTTCCTCTCCCTAGCGACTAGCCTCCTTGCAGTTTCTTCAGTCCAGGAACACGACTTGCTTCACAGCCAGGTGAAAACATTTCATACTTTAATCAAATGCCTGTGAAGCGTTTTCTCTTGCCTCATCTCATTTGATCCTCACAGAAGTCCTGGAGCAGGTAGATAGACTTGGTGGAATCCGATTTTATTTTCATTCACCGGAAAACAGAGATTTAGAAAACTTAGAAACTTGACCTGACTGAAAAGAAGTAAGAAATGGTGGACCTTGAAAATAACTTCAGGTTTTTCTCACTGCGCATATAAATTGAAAAGACTTCCACCACATTGGGCCCCAGAATTTGAGAAGCAAGAGTTCCTCTGGGCCCGCTACTGCTAGCGGTAATGAATAGGATTCCAAATGAATTTGGCTTATTGATTAAGGCGTCTTCTGATTTACAATACAACAAAGGGAGGAGTGACCTCTAGAATTGGACAAAAATTAAAATGATAGACACATGATTCTTTTCCATAGGTGGGTATGAAACTGGACAACCAATGGGTCCGGTCAGCCTGTCACTACTTGAGCCAATTAAGCAGAGACTGGGTTGAATCTTATATGAATATTTATTCCAGTACTGCCGGCAATATGGGAGGGCAGCAGGTCACCCACATACACCAGCTGCTTACATGGGGTAGGACAACGATCACATCAGGATGCCTGGCAGGCGTGGCTCAGGATTCAATTCCCTGGCAGAGCACATGTGAGGGAATCACCAGTGCGCTGTGTGCAAGGGGCAGCTAATCAATGATTCTCTCTCATCATTGATGTTTCTGTCTCTCCCTCTACCTTCCTCTCTGAAATCAATTGGACCACTTTCTAAGGTTGACTCCCAGGTCCTGGGAATGTAAAACTCTCAGCCAGGTTAGAATGTCCTTTCTTTAACCAGAAAGAGGCAAACAGGATTAACAGAGGGTGATTAATATTTCCTATAACCATAGCTAGTCCCCAATATTATGTTTTTGCCCCTAGCAGGTACAGGATAGTTAACAGTCAGCAATTAACACGATGACAATAACAATGAGGGGGAAACTGTTGCAGTGCTTGTGCTTTGAGGGGATGGGGGGTTGTGGGGGGGGATTGTTTGTTATTCCAAAAGCATGTTACCAATTATGTTATTCAAGGTGTAAATAGACTAGAGATAGGCTAGGTTAAGGTGAAGATTGATGTTTTGTTAGGGAAAAATACTACTCAAGGATGTGATGACTCACTATGAATTGCTTTTAGTTAGAAAGTTTTAATTTCAGACTCTCCTGTGTGGTTTCTGAGTTGGTAAGGCTGCCACTCAGGCCTCCACGGAGCCTGTCAGGTATAATATGTGGCCCTTTTTTGTTCACAAACTCTCCCACTTTTTCCAAAATTTATTTATTTTGATGTTAAAATTATAATGAAACAAGAGAGTTCCATCTTTTCTATTTCAAAGTCTGGGCCTACATTCTTGTGTTATATTTGTCAAATACATATACTATGGTGTAAGTAGGTCATCTATGTGATAAAATTTTTCAGACTCCTCCATGCTGCTTTAATTATGACTGCTATATTTGGATCACAGATAATGTGTGTGTGCTTTTAAATATGGTTTTAAAAAAAATTGATTTCAGAGAGAGGAAGAGAGAAGGGAGAGGGAGAGACAGAGAAACATCAATGATTAGAATCATTGATCCCCTGACTCCTGCACGCCCCCTACTGGGGATCAAACCCGAAATGGGCATGTGCCCTGACAGATAATTGAACCAGGACCTTCTAGTTCACTGGTCAACACTAACCATTCAGTGACAATGGCCAGGCCAGATAATCTCTTTTCATCAACGTGGACTCAAGTCCCTTCACCTGGAAGAGATGACAGCTTTCTGTAGCCATTTTCAAGATGTCTCTCTCATGAGGACGTGACATTTCATAGCCCCTCCAGTGGCGATCTCCGTGTTTTCTACAGGAGTGATGAGGGGAAAAACAAGAAAAAGTAAAAAAAACCCTGATCACTTACTTGGACTCAATAACTACATTACCCAGAACACCATGTGTGGAATACTAACAGCTTAGCCAATGAAGGCTCAGAAAAGGTGTTTCAAGGGGCGGGACTTCCTGCATCCTCAGCGCCTGCATTTTGACTCCATCCAAACATACGCAGCTGTTGTTGCGGAGCGTCCAGAGCGCTGGGTCCCGGTGGAGATGGCCCGACAGAGAAGGCAAGAGAATCGTGGCGCACACAGCACACGCGCGGGTGTGAAGCTCGATGTCCCCGCCCGGGTGACCCGCTCCAGGGCCCGGAAAGGGACCGCCCTTCCCGCCGCGGCCTCTGCTCCCGCCGCTCCCGCCCGGCCCCGCACACACAGTCCGATGGCGGCGCCCGCCCCGAGGCGCGGGGCTGAGGTGAGTGCGCGTCCCCCGGGCCCTCACCGCCTCCTCACACCCAACAGGACAGCCGGGTGCGGGCGCCTGTCCCGTCCTGCAGCTCAGTCCCGCGTGGGGGACCGTGAGGAAGGTGGAGGGGAGAGAGGAGTGTTGTGGCTTCTGAGGACACAGCAAGTGCAGGGCAGAGAGGACGGGGGTGACTTGCACCTGAAGGTCCCTGAGGATGTGGCTGTGAGTATTGACGGAAAGACCAGAGGCTGCAGGGAGGACGGCACAGGCTCATTCGGGGCTTTCCCGTCTGTGGGTCCATCAGGGGCCTGGGGTGGTCCTGGATCCGGCCGCTGGACTATGGTACAGTCACTCTCGGATACCATATGCCAAGTTCATGGTTGATCTACTGGGATGGAGTAGGAAGGGGGCAGAGCTGAGGGAGTGAACTTGGGGTCGGAAGAAGGTAGACATTACACAGTGGTGTGCACATCTAGAGAAAGAGGAAGTGTGAGCTGATGGTCCCTGGTACCTGGTGTGGAGACTTCAGGGTGAAGCATAAGCCCCGGTTTGGCTTTGTCTTGGAGGCTTGGTCTGGGGGACCGGGGTGGGGCCCTGCAGGCAAGGCCCAGAGCTGAGATGCATGCACTCCCAGGCCCCAAACCCTCTGCTATAGCTGAGGGCAGTAACAGTAATTAATAGGACTGTGATGTAAAAGCAGCCTGCACTGGCCTTAGGGCCTGGTGTCCACACTAACTGGGAGCCCTGGAGGAGGTTGAGGGCGGGGAAGATGTGTAAGGAGTAGGATTGTGGGTTCTCAGACAGCTTTGGTTTCAATTCTGGGAGTTTAAAATTGGCTGCAGAGTAAGTGGATGCTACACAGACACAACCCCAGGACCAAATTGGAATTACAACGAACATACAAAAAAAAAAAATCCTGAATAATCAATTGTCTCCATTCTGACAGGGTGGCGTGACCTTTGAGGACATTGCCCTGTACTTCTCCAGGGAGGAATGGCGCCTCCTTGATGAGGGTCAGAGACAGCTGTACCTGAATGTGATGCTGGAGAACTTTGAACTTCTATCCTCCCTGGGTAAGACCCTCGCTCTCACCAGTGATCTGGACTTGGCTTTACATATCCTCATGCCCCTTTACGCAGGGTGTGCTCTGTCCTCACTGCTTGTCTTTCCAGTTTTTTTGGGCCCTTGCTGTTCTTGGTAGGTCTGGTTTCTTTGCTTTGGCCTTGAATTTTTCTGCAATCACAACACCTCCTGTACTGAACTCCTTGGCAGGGATTTGTGGTTGGTATTGTGGCAGGTTGCCCAATGGATTCCACCTTGATTAGTGAGGAAAAGCATTCCATATATTCCTGTTGGTCATCTGTGCATATTATTAGGAAAAATGCCTCTACATCTTTAGCCTATTTTTTAAAAATATATTTTTATTGATTTCAGAGAGGAAGGGAGAGAAACAGCCATGATGAGAGAGAATCATTGATCGACTGCTTCCTGCACGCCCCCTGCTGGGGATTGAACCCGCAACCCGGGCATGTGCCCTATTCAGGAATCGAATCCTGACCTCCTGTCCTTGTTCATAGGTTTACTCTCAACCACTCTGCCATGCCAGCCGGGCTAGCCTATTTTTTATTTACTTTCAGTTTTTTTATTTTATTTCAAGAAAAATGATTTTAAATATAATGATGTTACATGCAATAAACATCAATTATTCAAGAAAAATGACCATATATATAATAATTATAATTCAAGAATAATTATAATAATTACAAAAATTGTATCACAAAAGTTGTAGGAAATACTAAAAATCTGCAAATAACTGGATTACTTCTATTATATTGTTGAATATTTTTTACCCTCTAACTCTACTTTTGTTCATCAGTTTATGTTGTTCATTATATTCCAAAAATGAGTGAGATCATATGATATTTATCTTTCTCCAAATAGCTTATTTCTTTTAACATGATGCTTTTAAAGTCTATTTTGTCGGATATGAGTATTGGTACTCCAGCTTTTTTTGTTGTTTTCCTTTTGCATGGAAAATTATTTTCCATCTCTTCACTTTTCATCCTGTGTGTGTCTTTTGTTTTGAGGTGGGTCTCTTGTAGACAGCGTAAAGTTGGGTCATGTTTTTGTATCCATTCAGCTACCCTACACCTTTTTATTGGAGCATTAAACCATTTACATTTAGAGTTATTATTGAGAGATACTTATTTATAGCCATTTTAATTCTGTATGGCTAGGTTTCTTTCTCTGTTTCTTCTCAGCAATCCCTTTAGCATCTCTTGTAATGCTGGCTTGGTGGTGATGAACTCCTTGAGCCTTTTTTGTCTGGGAAGCTCTTTATTTGACCGTCTATTTTGAATGATAACCTTGCTGGATATAGTAATCTTGGTCGCAGATCCTTGCTTTCCATTACCTGAGTACTTCATGCCATTCCCTTCTGGCCTGTAGAGTTTCTGATGGGAAATCAGGTGTCAGCCTTATGGGAACTCCTTTGTAGGTAACAGTTTTCTTTTCTCTTGCTACCTTTAAGATTCTCTCTTTGCATTTAATTTTTCTAGCCTATTTTTTAACCATATTTTTTGGTTAATGGGTGTGTTGAATACCTTCTATATTTTACATATTAAATTTTTATTACATACAGGTACTCTTCTTTTTGCATGTACTTAATTGTGCTTTGCAGATATTTTGAGGGTTTTTTGTTTTGGTTTTAATATAGTTTTTTGACTTCAGAGAAGAAGGGAGAGGGAAAGAGAGATAGAAACATCAATAATGAGAGAAAATCATTGATTGGCTGCCTCCTGCACACGCCCTACTGGGGATGGAGCCAGTAACCCAGGCATGTGCCCTGACTGGGAATCGAACCTGGGACATCTTGGTCCATGGGATGACACTCAATTCACTGAGCCACCACAGCTGGGCTTGGTAGTATTTTTGTTTTTACAACTTCAATGTTTTTGGCAATCCTGCATTCAGGAAGTTTAGTGTGGCTATCTTTCCAGCAGGCTCAGATGCTGTTGACCAGCGTGAATATAAGAAATATTCAAACCTGGAAATAATTTTTGTGAGTTTATTTGGTCCAAACTTTCAACAGTTGCTTGGAAGCAAAATCTCAAGGCATTGATATAATGCTCCAGAGAATGGCAGTTTTGCACCTTATTTGATACATTACAATCAAAAGAGCAGGCATAGCTGGGTTATATGAAATTCATTGGTGATTGATTAAGGAGGCAGAAGAGAGCAAAGTGGGGCTACTTCTGGTATTGGATAAAAAGTAAAATGATAAATCTTTTACATAGTTGGGTACAGGATATTCAATAATAATCAATATTAATATGATGAAAATAGCAATGAGAGTATTTGTAGTCTTTGCTATGGTGCATTTGGTTGTGCCCTGAGGAATCCCAAAAAGGGCAGTTACTCTGACATTCCAAAGGGATGTTATCATAAATGCAAAAGATGATAGGCTCAGTTAAGGTAAAGATTCACTTTTATTATTGAATATTCCAGCTGAGGACATGTCTATCTGTCATTAACTACTTTTTAAAAATATATATTTTATTGATTTTTTACAGAGAGGAAGGGAGAGAGATAGAGAGTTAGAAACATTGATGAGAGAGAAACATCGATCAGCTGCCTCCTGCACACCTCCTACTGGGGATGTGCCCGCAACCCAGGTACATGCCCTTGACCGGAATCGAACCTGGGACCTTTCAGTCCGCAGGCTGACGCTCTATCCACTGAACCAAACCGGTTTTGGCTTTCATTAACTACTTTTAGTTAGAAAGTTTTAATTTCAGACCATCCTTTGTGGTCACTTTAGGTCTCTGAATTTCCCTGAGCTTGTTACTCTGTACTGATAAAGTAGTTTTCACACAGAGTAGTTGTGTTTTTATTAGCCTGCAGTATAGTGTTACCTTGTCTTTATTATTAATTGGAACTCCAAATACTTGTGAGAATTTCTTTCTGTATCTCAATATTCACTTTTTTGTGGAGATATGACTGAATTCACAACATCTCCAAGCAATGTGTTCATATGACTTGCAAGTATTTTCTACCATCCTGTAGATTGCCTTTTTTTAAATATACTTTTATTAATTTTTACAGAGAGGAAGGGATAGGGATAGAGAGTTAGAAACATCAATGAGAGAGAAACATCCATCAGCTGCCTCCTGCACACCCCTACTGGGGATGTGCCTGCAACCAAGGTACATGCCCTTGACTGGAATTGAATCCAGGACCCTTTGGTCCACATGCCGATGCTCTGTCCACATGCCAATGCTCTATCCACTGAACCAAACCAGCCAGGGCTAGATTGCCTTTTATTTTTATTTTTTTAAATATATTTTATTGATTATTGATTTTTTACAGAGAGGAAGGGAGAGGGATAGAGAGTTAGAAACATCCATGAGAGAGAAACATCCATCAGCTGCCTCCTGCACACCCCCTACTGGGGATGTGCCCCCAACCAAGGTACAGCCCCTTGACCAGAATCGAACCTGGGACCCTTCAGTCCGCAGGCCGATGCTCTATCCACTGAACCAAACTGGTTAGGGCTAGATTGCCTTTTAATATCATTTTGTTATTTGCTGTTGTGATGTGAAGACGCTTTTTCATTTGTTGTTGTTTAGACTGTTTAGTTTTCCCTCTTTGCCTGGTAGTGGTTGTCACATTCAGAAAATCATGTCCAAAGCTTTTTCTGTAGGTTGTTTTGAAGTAGTTTTAAGTTTTGGGATTGTCATTTAATTATTTTATGCAGTTTGAGTTTATTTTTTTTCAGTGGTGCCAGTTTTGTTGTTTTGCCTGTGAATATGCACTTTTACCAGCACCATTCAGTGAAAAAACTCTTTTCTTTATTGTGTGTCTTGTGGTTTTTGTCAAAGGATACTTGAATGTATGTGCCTGGGTTTATTTCGGTCTTCTCTCTTCTGTTCTGTTGGTCTGTTTTTCTATGTTTATTCCAGTAACACACTGTTTGGTTGCTTTGGCTTTGTAATAGATTGAAGTCAGGAAGTTTGATGCCACCTGGTTTGTTCTTGCTCAAGTTTGCTTTTGCTCTTCCAGGTCTTTTGGTTCCATACATTTCAAGATTCTGTTTTTATTTCTTTGTAAAATACTATTGACATTATCATCGGGATTGCATTTAATCTGTAGATTGCTTTGGGTAGTATAGACGTTATAAGGGTATTAAATTTGAAATCCTAAAGCACAGATGTCTTACCATTTGTTTGTGTTTTCTTCCATTTTTTCATCACTGTCTTGAGATCAGTGTACAGACCTTTCTCCACTTTGGTGGAATTTATTCCCGAGTAGTTTATTATTGATTCTATTTCAAACTTGACTACTTTCTTCATTTCTCTATCAAAGAATTTATTGTTAATGTGTAGATATGAAACTGATGTTTATGTTTTGACTTTTACATCCTGTAACCTTTCCAAATTAATTTTGTCTTTAAAATTTTTATTTTTTAAATTTAGAGAAATGAAGTGTGACAGAGATAGACAGAAATATAGAGGTGAACATTAATCTCTATTCCACTGATCTATGTATTCATTGGCTGTCCTCTGGGTGTGTCCTGAAGGGAGATCAAACCCACAACCTCAGGATATTGGGACCACACTTTCATAGAGCGAGCCACCTGGCCAGGGCTCTGAATTTGTTTTTAATTTCAGAAGCTCATAGTGGGATCTTAACATTTTTCTCGAAGTAGAGTCATGTCATCTGCCAACATCTCATATGATAACTTGTGGTTCACACTGTCAGGGGTAATACCTTTTTTTCTTTTCTTTTTAATAAAAGCTTCTAGCTAATTTGAACTATGCTCCTTTTTGGTTTTTAAGATTCTGAAATTGATTTTTATAAAAATAGGGAGGGGGATAGTGAGGAACATGTAATGAGAGCAAAACATTGATTGCCTGCCTCCTGTATACCCCCTACTAGGGATAGAACCTGCAAACCCAGCATTTTTGCAGAGCAAGAATGTAATCAACTCTTTGGTGCATGGGATAATGCCCAACCTACTCATCCACACTGGAGAAAAGCCTTATAAATGCAATGAATGTGGAAAATCTTTTACCAGGAGCATTGACCTTCGTCTTCACCAGAGAGTTCACACTGGAGAAAAGCCTTATAAATGCAGTGAATGTGGGAAATCTTTTACCAGGAGCACTGCCCTTCAAGTTCATCAGAGATTGCACACTGGAGAAAGGCCTTATGAGTGCCATGAATGTGGGAAATCTTTTTCCTGGAGCAGTACCCTTCGTTGTCATCAGAGAATTCATACCGGAGAAAAGCCTTACAAATGCAATGAATGTGGGAAAAATTTTATCACGACAGGTCATCTTCATCAACATCATCAGAGAATTCACACTGGAGAAAAGCCTTATAAATGCAGGGAATGTGAAAAATCTTTTCCCACTAGCGATGACCTTCATTGTCATCAGAGAGTTCACACAGGAGAAAAGCCTTATAAATGCAGTGATTGTGGGAAATCTTTTACCAGGAGCACTGCCCTTCGAGATCACCTGAGATTGCACACTGGAGAAAGGCCTTATGAGTGCAGTGAATGTGGGAAATCTTTCCCCAGGAGTAGTGACCTTCGTCTTCATCACAGAATTCACACTGGAGAAAAGCCTTATAAATGCACTAAATGTGGGAAAGCTTTTATTTATAGCACTCTCCTTTCTCGTCATCAGCGAGTTCACACTGGAGCAAACTCTTATAAATGCAGTGAATGTGGGAAAACTTTATCCACCAGCATTGCCCTTCAAGGTCATCAGAGATTGCACACTGGAGAAAGGCCTTATGAGTGCAGTGAATGTGGGAAATCTTTTACCACTAGCACTGGCCTTCACTGTCATCAGAAAATTCACACTAGACAAAAGTGTTATAAATGCAGTGAATGTGGAAAATCTTTTACCTGGAGCACTGCTCTTCATCGTCATCAGAGACTTCATACAGGAGAAAAGCCTTATAAATGCTATGAATGTGGGAAATCGTTTGCAAGGAACTATAGTCTCCAATATCATCAACGAGTTCACACTGGATAAAGACTTTATGAGTGCAATTAACATGATATATCTCTCAGTCAAATTTCTAAATTTGCTCTGCAGATATGAGTTCACATGTGAGACTTGTCTTAGATGTGTAAGAAATGTGTTTTCTTAGTTATTACTTAACAATAGCATAAGAAAACTAGAGGCCTGGTGCACAAAATCATGCACGGGGAAACGGGTTGTCCCTCGATTTGGCCTGCACCCTCTCCAATCTGGCACCCCTCAGGGGATGTCCGACTACCGGTTTATGGACCTGGCAGTCAGACATTTCTCTCACAATCTGGAACGGCTGGCTCCTAACAGCTTGCCTGCTGTCTGTCCGATTGCCCCTAACCGCTTCTGCTTTCCAGCCAGATTGCCCCCTAACCACTCCCCTGCCGGCCTGATTGCACCCAACTGCCATCCCCTGCTGGCCTGATCACTCACAATTGCCCTCCCAGGCCAGCCTGATTGCCAACACCTGCCCTCCCCTGTTGCAACCTGCCTCCTCTGCTGGGACCCGCCTCCTTCATGAGAGGCAGTGGAGACGCCGGGACCAGCCTCCTCCACGCTTCACAGAGCCGCAGGACCCCCAGGCCTCTCCAAACGGAGTGGGCACTGGGCCCTGCCTCCATTGTGTGTGCAGCCATCTTGTGGCAGCCATCTTGTGACAACGTCGCACGAGGGCGTGACACCACCAAGGCTTTTATTATATAGAATTTGTGAAGTCTCATTTGTCTGAATTGAATCTCATACATTTAAATACCTACATTATGTAAATTCCCCATAAGTGTTTTTGTGGGGTTTTTTGTTTTTGTTTTTATTTTGGAACCATATGTATCTATGTATCACTTTCTGAAATACTTAGATGTGTTTCCAGATCTATGTCAATGCATATTTCTGTTACTAAAGGTATTTCATCTATACCACCTATATGATCCTACAGATGGAATCAGTCACCATCCTCTTGTGCCCAGGGAAGGTAACTCTGTTGTCTAATTTGTTGGTGAAAATGACAAAGATCTGAGCCCTTAGTTCTTAATTCTTTTCTCTGTTATTAGTTGCCACATAGGACTGATTAGTGTTGGCCCCAGGAAACATAATATTGCAGAGGATGCCGAAACCGGTTTGGCTCAGTGGATAGAGCATCGGCTTGTGGACTGAAAGGTCCCAGGTTCAATTCCGGTCAAGGGCATGTACCTGGGTTGCGGGCACATCCCCAGTAGGAGATGTGCAGGAGGCAGCTGATCGATGTTTCTCTCTCATCGATGTTTCTAACTCTCTATCTATTTCCCTTTATCTCTGTAAAAAATCAATAAAATATATTTAAAAATATATATATATTGCAGAGGAACTGCTGTTTTTAGAGACACATTTCCTAGATGCCAGTGATGAGTTTATTGAGTGCCGAAGTCATCAATGGAAGAACTGCCACTCTCATGTCTCTTTGGTTTGTAAAATAATGAAGGCTTTTTCCTAAGTCTTCTTTAATTTTGGGTGTAATATTTACTGTGTGTTAGCTTATAAGGAGATCTCAGCTCTCCAAACATGCTGAGGTGAAAAACTTTTATGGGGCCTCAAACAATCGTTGCCCTTGACGGAACAGTATGGTGTAGAAATTAACTTAACAAATTTTTGCGCAATTTACATTGCTGCCCGTATTTTCCTTGGGAACACTGTGGACTCTCTAGTCCTCATATGAATATGGAAGCTTTGAGGTACAGAGGGGGTAACTGTGACAACCTTGAGTATATCTTCAAGCAGCGTGAAAATTTTTCTTGTTTTCAAGGGATGCTGCCAATATATTTGAATCTCCAGCAGACTCACTACTGCTCCCTGAATCTCAGTTGGCTGAATGTGACATGCAGATGATTGATGGCCCTTACTTTGGCCTTCCAAGATCAATAAAAGTAACAAGCTGAGTACTTGTTGCCAGAGTTCCAGGGTTAGATTTTCAAGCATTTTCTCTTTTAATTCTCACAACAACCTGGACAAGTGGAAACTCATATCAAATCGCTGAAAAAATTCAGTATCAGAGAAATGAAGTCAGCTCCCCAATTTTACACCACAGACAAGTGTTAGGTTCAAGGGGCTGGATTTTAACCCATTGTTTTCTCTAGTGCCAGAAACAGTCTGTACCCCTGATGAGCAGCCCTTACTGGAGCAGGTACAGTAGGAGGACCAGGGTGGCTCAGCTGCAGCTCCTGTTTCCATGGTTGCAGTTATGCTTTTCCTCCCATTCCCTTCACCTTTCAGAGCACTTACCTTTGGCCTCCCTCTGTTGAGGGGAACACCATCATTTCTCAGCTGCAGTGGTTTCTCCAGGGGAATCTTCTTTCGTAGTGAGCTGCTGTCTGCCTCCTTTTTGATGCCAGCACAGAGTTTGACCCACAGGAGACCTCGGATATTTTGGCTGGGCCTCTGCAACTGCGCCCACATGTTGGGTGTCATGCTGTGATCCCATCCACTGTGATGAATTTGTTGCCTCAGCTTGACCCTGCAAATGATGTTCCTATGTGGCACTGACATTCACCCTGCAGGTGTGGATACAACTGGACATGAATTCTGGGGCCTAATATTCGGAAGTGATGCTGGAGTCCTACATGATCCTGGTCTCATTAGATGGGTGCTCACCTCTTATTCATGCATAGGACCCACTGCTGTGTGATTCTCCTGTATATCCCTACGGGCTGAATGAGACAATGGCTCTCACCATGCTTTCCCTGCAGCCTGGATCATGTTCTGGACCCCCTTCCTCCTTCCCAGCCAACTGTGTCTACACCCTGGGTCATTGGGTTGGAACAGAGTCCTTTTGAATACAAGCCCTCACCGCAGTGCACAGCACACTGGGCCACAGCTGAGGTCCTTACTGTGCTTTTCCTGACAATCTACCCAAACTGACTGTCCACAACATTTTTTTTAATATATATTTTATTGATATTTTTTATTGAGAGGAAGGAAGAGGGATAGAGAGTTAGAAACATTGATGAGAGAGAAACATCGATCAGCTGCCTCCTGCACACTCCCTACTGGGTATGTGCCCACAGCCAAGGTACATGCCCTTGACCGGAATCAAACCTGGGACCCTTGAGTCCGCAGGCTGATGCTCTATCCATTGAGCCAAACTGGTTAGGGCTATCCACAACATTTTTTGACGGTGAAGGTGGTCTTTTAGGTGAAGGTGTTTGCTATTTGGGCTAGTTACTCTTTTTCTGAGTTGTTTCCATGTATATGGAGGTATACATGTTAATAACTTTTTGGTTTGGTGGTTTTTGCCCCGTTAATCTATATTTCACCAATTTAATTATTAGGGCAACCAAAGAACCTAGAAAAGAGGAAGGAAATATTTTGATTCTACAATGTCATTTTTCTCATTTTTACCCACTTAATTCCTTAGAATAAAGGAATACTGTTAGGGTTTGTCAAGTGATGTGGGCTGTGTAAGAATTCACAGCAAAGAGAAGACATGCAGAGAGAGTTTATTTCACTTTCCAAGATTGGAAAGGACCAAGTATTGCTAGTCAGTACAGGGCAGGGAAGAAAGGGTGGCTTCTGCTTTCCAGCAGTGCCTTTCGGTAAGGACAAGCAATGCAGAGGCCTTGGGCCGTGCTGAAGTTTATATGAGGGTTTTTCTTTAAAATTTAATTAGTTTGCTTTCCAGGAGATAGTCTGGCAGATGTATAGGGGAAGTGCGTTATCAGTATTTTCCCCAACCCTATAAAATAGTACAACAAAAGTTATAAAGAGTTCAAAAGAGGGTGGTTTGAATGGGCGGAGGGAAGGAAACTTTCTACTAACTAGAGATTCCTTGGTACAAATTATCCCAGAGGTGTGCTAACAGCAGGGAGAATGGGTGGCAAGAATGCAGCTTGAAAGTAGCTTATCTTGTTCTGCAGTTTGAACAGAGGAGCTGTTTGAATTAAAGGAGCCAACAATTTTGGGGTTTAATTAGCAGGTGCATCTCATAAATAGTGGAAGGTCGCAGCCAAAAAAAAAAAAAGATCTTTTTTTTGTCCTTACAAATACCTCAACCACTTTTAGAACCTAAAACTTAAGTTATCTCTTTTAAAATATATATATTATTGATTTCAGAGAGGAGGGAGCAGTAGAGAGAGGTAGAAACACCAATGATGAGAATCATTCATTGGCTGCCTCCTGAACATCTCCAACTGGGCATGGAGCCCAAAACCCAGGCATGTGCCCTTGACTGGAATCGCACCTGGTAGCTTTTGGTCTGCAAGGCTTTGCTCTCTATACCCTGATCCGAACTGGGTAGGGCCTAAGCCTTTATTAACATAAAGAGTGAATACTTATAGGAGTTCAGGTAAAGGGACACCAACAATACTGGGGGCATCGTGTTAAGGAGAATGTTAGCAATGGGTCCTGGAGGAACTCAACCACTCATTGAATTTTCTCTTGAACCCACAGTTTTTAACTCCCCAGTATGGACAAAAATGATGGCACATAGTAAACCTAGCAAGCTCAGGGAGCCTGTGATGGCATGGTCAATCTTACAAACTCAGAGGCCGAAGGTATCCATATAGGATAGTTCGAAATTAAAACTTTGTAAGTAAAAGCTTGTCTTGGGGGTAGTTATGTCCTAGCCTTGTTTTTGTGTTTTGTTTTTTTGCAAAGGTCAATTTTTACCTTATTGAGCCTGCCTATTGTCTTTTTGCATCTAAGATAACATGCCTTTGGATTTTCAGGAAAATTTCCGTTTTACAGACTCCCTAAGGGCTCGATCTCTCAAGACAACAGTCCACACAGCCCCAATTGTTATTGTTATAAGTTAAATATTAACTGTTAACTAATCAATAACCTTTTACAAAAAAAGTCTGTGTCTATTTTTTTTTTTTTTTTGTCCAATCTGTCAGATTTCCCTCCTCAGCCCTCCCCTAATTTATCACCAGTGAATTTCATTTAACCCCCATATGGCTTCTCCTTTGAGTCTAATGTATAAAGAAGGTGCAGAACTGCCATTCTCCTGGGCATTAATCTGTTGTTATTTTGCTTCTTGTTCATTGTTGCCAGCATGGGTCAAATTGAAGCATAGTGGTCGCTCCTTTGAAAAAACTGCTCTTTGAACTACTCTGTTATTCTTAGACAGTCTCTTATTGTATGTCAACTCTGTTATTTTTAGACTGTAAAATAACTTTGTTTTTTGTTTGAATAGAAAAGATAAACCTTTAATCTCCAACAATTATAGGGAACTCATATAACTTGACAAAAGGAAGATAAACAATCCAATCAAAAAATGGGCAAAGGACCTAAATAGACACTTTTTAAAAGAGGACATTCAGAAAGCCAAGAGACATATGAAAACATGCTCAAAGTCACTAATCATCCAAGAGATGCAAATCAGAACAACAATGCGGTATCATCTCATACCTGTCAGAATGGCTATCATCAACTACGACAAGTGCTGGAGAGGATGCGGAGAAAAGGGAACACTCATGCACTGCTGGTGGGAATGCAGACTGGTGTAGCCACTATGGAAGACAGTATGGAGTTTCCTCAAAAAACTATAAATGGAACTCCCATTTAACCCAGTGATCCCACTTCTAGGAATATATCCCAAGAAACCAGAAACACCAATCAGAAAGGATATATGCACCCCTATGTTCATAGCAGCACAATTCACCATAGCTAAGATCTGGAAACAGCCTAAGCCCCCATCAGCAGATGAATGGATTAGAAAACTGTGGTACATCTACACAATGGAATACTATGCTGCTGTAAAAAAGAAGGAACTCTTACCATTTGCAACAGCATGGATGGAACTGGAGAGCATTATGCTAAGTGAAATAAGCCAGTCAATGAAAGAAAAATACCACATGATCTCACTCACTCATGGATAATAAAGACCATTATAAACTGATGAACAAAAATAGATACAGAGGCAGAGCAGCATTGAACAGACTATCAAACTACAGTGGGAAGACCGGGGAGGGTTTGGGCATGGGAGGGGGAGTAAGAGATCAACCGAAGGACTTGTATGCATGCATATAAGCATAACCAATGGACACACTCCACTGGGGGTTAGGGGAGGCGGGGGGAATGTCAAGGGTGGGGCGGGGGGAGGAGAAATATGTAATACTCTTTGTAATACTTTAAGCTATAAAATAAAATAAACTATTTCTTCCATAGGAAAAAAAATTTTTTTAAAGGATGAATTAACTGTCTGACCTTGCAAGCTAGCCATCTAACTGATACGCTGGTATTAATGCCAGGTGCCTGTATAGATGTGATATGGTACTCAAAGTTACAAGTTGTCTGTATAGATATGACAGGTGTTTGATTAGATACGATATGTACTTAAGGTTACAAGCTGTCTTACACAGAACTAGGAGGATATAAAAAGGAAATACTCCCTCCTGTGTTTGTTCAGAATTTGACAGAGGTAATCTGCTCTGAACCTGCGTGCAATAAAGATGACTCCTAACTAATTGGCTCATTAGGGGTCTTGTCCAGCTCGGACAAGGAAAATAAGAAGATCTTAAAGCAGGTCAGTATATTTTTCTCCTTATATAATTCCTCTGAAATTTGGCAATACTTAATAAATAAATCATGGCCATACCAAGGTACATGCCTTTGACCAGAATCGAACCTGGGACCTTTCAGTCCGCAGGCCGACGCTCCATCCATTGAGCCAAACTGGCTAGGGCTGGACATTTCTTACAACAACACCAAAAGCAATTGACTCCTGTGAAGCAGGAGAACGTTACATGGAGGGGTATCCACATTTCCAGGGACACAACTGACTGAAGACAGATTTCATAAACCCAAATTTAGAGCAGATCCGGAACACAGCAAGCTAGAGCTTTCCCATTGCTTTCAGGGATCAGGAGAATGCTCCAGGCTCAGGTGACTGTGTGTGTGTATGTGTTTAATACTCTGCTAAGGATCTTTTTTTCTTTTTCTTTTGTACTTTCTCCTGCCTTCCCTCAGAGATTCGGCTTATAATTCATGTCTTTAATCTCCTCAATACGTTCTCTATTGTTTGAAATAGATGAATAATTAGAGCCAGCAGCATCAGATGGAATCCAGCTTAACTCTAGCCTCATTGCAGCCCAGGCAGAGCTGACACTGCTGATGGCAGCAGAAGCAGATGCTCTGAAGTATGAGTGTCTGTTTTGTGACATTAACTTTGCTTAGTGGATTCAATGGAGGCAGGTTAGATCCTGTTAGTAAGGAGCATCCTCCCCCAGCTACATTTAGCCTGAATGAAAAAACAATGCCTGTCATTCAGAAAGAGCAGGTCCTGAAGAAAGATATGCAAAACCAGCAGCTAAAGGAAGCCAGGCAGGTGCCCCAGAAACAAACTGCCCTAGAGGGCCCTTAGTATACTTGGTGTGTTCTTGAGTCATTTGCCCCCAAATCTACTCCTGAAGTCAGTTGAGGAAATGCAGAGTCCAGGCCTTAAAGGATAGAAACTACATTACTGTGACGAAAGGGGCCATATGCTAACCTGAGTAATTCAGGAAATGCCTGCATGGGGGTTGAGCAAACTCAAAGATCTAAAATAACCACAAAAGGTGGTCTGAAAAGTATTTAACTACAAACAAATTATAGTGGGTATTCATCTGCTAAGCCAGTATTTTCCTGACAAAGATCAACTTAGATCTTTGCTGGAAGCTGGTCCATCCTTGCTGCTTGACACAGTCACTGCAGGAAAGAAACATCTGCACAGCATATGTTTCAAGGGACCTGGCGTATATAGCATACTGTTCTTAATATGTTTGCTCCCCTTAGTGCTATGTGTTTTAACGAAGGTCACCTCCCAGAGAAAGGTTGTTTCCCCAGGTAGGGATTTTTCCCTGAAGTTAGGGAGGGGATAAAACCCCTTAACTAAGTGCCAGGCGGGTAGGTAATCACTTTAACTACAAACAATCACGCTTAAGCTACATAATCTTTACTCCCTGGAATGGAGATAAGAAACGCCCTAACCTTTGCAATAGAAATTGACAGGATTAAAATCAACTGGTATAAATACAGATGTAACAAGACAATAAACACCAGAACTTCGCTGGAGATCCAGACCAGAACTTGGCTGGAGATCCAGACCAGAACTTGGCTGGAGATCCTGGCTAGGCTGCTGATCAACTGAACGCTGTCTCTGTGTCATTCCTTCTTCGCCGACTCCATCTACACCTTTGGGAACCCCTGGACCTGCTGGGGTTGGACCCTAGCAGATCTTTACTGAGTCCATTTGTCTTTTTGCCTCTAAGATAACATATCTGTGAAATGTCTGGGTAACTTGTAATTTCCTTTATTTTTTTTCCCAGACCCCTCAGGGCACAACAAATAGCACCAGGACATTCCATCCTTGTTATTGTTATCAAGTTAATTGTCAACTATTAATTGTGTTAAATTATCCTGTATCCATCTATGTAAAAGAAGCATATCCTATCTCAGAGGTCTCCCTGCTTTGCTTTATCTCACCTCCTTAATCTATCACCAGTGGATTTCATGTGACCCACCTATGTCCCTTTCCTTTGATTGCAATGTATAAAAACAGATGTAACCCGCATTCTCTGGAGAATTATCTCAATTTGTTTAAGTTCTGCTTCCCTGCGCATGTCGACAGTTTGGATCAAATAGACTCACAAAATTCTTTACAGGTCTGAATGCTTTTTATGTTAATACTAGAGACCCGGTGCACAAAATGCGTGCGCTCAGGAGGGGGTCCCTCAGCCTGGCCTGCACCTTCTAGCAGTCTGGGAGCCCTTGGAGAATGTGCGACTGCCGGCAGTCGGACATCCTTAGTGCTTTTGCAGAGGCAGGAGAGGCTTCCACCACTGCCGAGGCACTCATCAGCCATGAGCCTGGCTTCTGTCTGAGTGGGGCTCCCCCTGGGGAGTACACTGACCACCAAGGTACAGCTCTTGCATTGAGCCATTTGCCCCCTGGTGGTCAGTTCACATCATAGTGACTGGCCAACCAGTCAACTGTCTTCACCCTAGTGGTCAGTGCACATCATAGAGACTGGTCAACCAGTCAACTATCTGCCCCCTGGTAGTCAGTGCACATCACAGTGAGCGGTTGAGTGGCATTAGCATATCATTAGCATATTATGCTTTCATTGGTTGAATGGATGACTAGATACTTAGCATATTAGGCTTTATTACATAGGATTATCAAGGCATGGAATGCCACCAGGCTGAGACAATGGATGCTCACAAAGGCATTTCCCTTTGGGCACTGCCCTGGAGTAAGACCTGGTAGCCCGCCTGGAAGGGTTTTGCCTTCT
Organism: Myotis myotis; assembly: GCF_014108235.1. Classification (NCBI taxonomy): domain Eukaryota; kingdom Metazoa; phylum Chordata; class Mammalia; order Chiroptera; family Vespertilionidae; genus Myotis; species Myotis myotis. The sequence continues at coordinate 1,360,612 of NW_023416333.1, read as the reverse complement.
CTCAGTTTTATCTCAGGTGGTCAGGATTTCCTGGCCTCAGAGTCCAGTGGAGAAGCCTGGAGAGTGTTCTCCGCCACACAGCCACTGGTGGGAATCTCCACTGGTGCAGGTTTGGATCTCGGTGTTGCCCCCCTGGTGACCTGCACCAGGGCCAGGACAGGCATAGCCATTCCAGCAGTGCCCACGGAGTTTGACGGTGGTGCCCTTGCTTTGGCTCAGGGCAGAGGTGAGTGCACATCGCCGGGGCCCTCACTACCTCCTTACATGGAACAGGTATAGCCTGGGTGCAGGCGCATGTCACATCCTGAAGTTCAATGCTGCGTGGAGGACCCCGAGGAAGGTGCAATGAAGAGATGAGTGTTGTGGCTCTGAGAACACAGCAAGTACAGAGCAGCGTGCACAGGGGTTACTTGTATCTGAAGTTTCCATGCGGATGTGGGTGGTGAGTATTGATGCAAAGATCAGAGGCAGGCAGGGAGGATGTTGCAGGCTCAATGGGGGCTTTCCAGGCTGTGGAATCCATCAGAAAACGGGTGTTCCTGGATCTGGCTGGAATACAAGCACTCCCTGGATGCCATATGCCAAGTTCATGCGTCAGTCCAGCGAGATCCAGTGGCTTGGAGTAGGACGGTGGCACAGCTGAGGGAGTGAAACTAGGTCTAAAGATGTGAAGGAGCTGGAACCGGTTTGGCTCAGTGGATAGAGCGTCAGCCTGCGGACTGAAAGGTCCCAGGTTCGATTCCGGTCAAGGGCATGTGCCTGGGTTGCGGGCATATCCCCAGTGGGAGATGTGCAGGAGGCAGCTGATCGATGTTTCTAACTCTCTTATCTCTCTCCTTTCCTCTCTGTAAAAAATCAATAAAATATATTAAAAAAAAAAAAAGATGTGAAGGAGTTAGACATTACATAGTGGTAACCTTCATTATCATGAAAGATATAACACTGTAGAAATGTCTTATGAGAGCCGTGAATAGAAAAATCTTTTACCAATGGCTATGGCCTTTGCTGTCATCAGAAAGTTCACACAGTAATAAGGCCTTTTGCGGGCAAAAATGTGGGAAATCTTTCACCTTATAACCATGTCTTTTGTTATTACTGAGGTCACACAAGAGAACGACCTGTTTGTGCAATGAACTTGGGAAACTTTTATCTGTAACTATGGCTTCTGTTATCAGATAGTTCATACTGGTTCAAAGCTTTAAGCATGAAGTGAATATGGGAAGTTCTTTAACCTTAAAATTATGCCCCTTGACATTGGATAGCTCACACTTTGGAAGTACTAAGATTTTAAGGAATGTGTAGTGTCTTGCTCAGTGTAATGACACTGAAGACAACTCTGAGTTGAACTTTCTATGAATGTTCACAGTGCAGACATTTCTAATAAGTTTAATATTTAACTTTTAAAGAATCTAACAAGCCCTAGCTCTCTGGGCTCAGTGGATAGAGCGACAGCCTTCAGACTGAAGGGTCCCAGGCTCAAGTCTGATAAAGGCACATGCCCACTAGGGGGCGTGCAGGAGGCAACTGACCTCTGATGCTCTCTTATCACTGATGTTTCTCTCCCTCTCCCTTCCTCCCTGAAATCAGCAAAAGTATATTTAGAAGAAAGAATTATTATTGGCCCTAGCCAGTTTGGCTCAGTGGATAGAGCGTTGGCCTGCAAACTGAAAGGTCCCAGGTTCGATTCTGGTCAAGGGCACATGCCCAGATTGTGGGCTCAATCCCCAGTGGGGGATGTGCAGGAGGCAGCCAGTCTATGATTCTCTCTCATCATGGATGTTTCTATCTCTCTCTCCCTCTTCCTTCTCTGAAATCAATAAAAATATTTTTTTTAAAAAAGAATTATTGATTACAGAGAGGGAGGGAGAGATATAGAAATATCAAGTTTCTATTAGTAAATCAGTGGTTACTTGGATAGCTATAAAGGTTAGAAAGAGAAAGATTATAAAGGGACATGAAGTAAATACACAGTGAATGGTGAGAAATTTTCTTATCTTTAAATATGTCACTATTACTTTTATCCATTCATTTGTTTATGGACATTGGATTATTTCCAGTTTTTGACTATTGAAAACAAATTGCTAAATACATTTCTCTATAATTCTTTATATGCACTAAATTTTCATTTACCTTTTTAAAAAATATTTTTATTGATTTCAGAGAGGAAGAGAGGGGGAGAGAAAGAGAAAAACATCAACAATGAGAGAAAATCATTGGTCAGCTGCCTCCTGCGCACCCCACACTGGAGATCTTGCTGCAACCCAGACATGTGCTATGACTGGTTATTGAACCATGACCTCTGGTTCATAGGTCAAAGATCAACCACTGAGTTACACAGGCAGGGTTCATTGACCTTTTTAATAGCTCGGTGCAGAGTCTGAGTCATCCTGTAGGTAAATGTTTAAGTTACAGAGATTAGCAAATTGTGATCTAAACTGTACATTTTTGCATGCTTCCAGCAGTGTATGAGGGACTCGATTTCTCCACCTACTAGAAAATATTTGGTCAGTTTTTTGTTATTTCAACTTTTTTAATAATTTTACTAGAGGCCTGGTGCACAAATTTGTGTACGGATGGGGACCAGCCGGCCTGGCCCCAATCAGGGCAGTTCGGGGCTGGGCCTGCCAGGAGGAGGAGATGGCAGGAAGTTGGCCAGCTGGGTCACCCAGATGGGGGACTGAGAAGGGACAGGCCACAGGAGATTGGGTTTGGGGGACCGATTGGGGGCGTAGCCACCCTTGGGGAGGGGCTGTTGGCCAGCCGGCACCATCCCTGAATGGGGTGGGGGGTGCTGTCCGGGGGCCAGCAGCCTGGGAGAGAATCCTGGGGGAGCGGTCATGGGAGGTTGGTTGGCTGGCCCCACCTCCTCATCAGGCCGGTTTGCTGGCCACAGTGGGCGTCATAACACCAGTCATTCCTGTCATTACAGCGTTATGTTTGCTGACTTTTTATATATATAGATCATGCCACCTCACTCATTTGATTGTATTCTCCTAAGGTTTTATGGTGAGTGTTTTCTCAGATGTATATTTGCTATGTCTATATCTTTGGTACAATGTCTGATCATAGGTTCTGCCTAATCTGCTATGAGTTTTGGCAGTTTTCTTTAGCAAAAGGACAATGAAAGAACAAAGGTGCATGTTTCAATTTCACTAATTTTGTGTCTTTTCACTTTATGCAGTATTTTGTTTACTGGAATAATATGTTGTAATAGTTTTTAATTTTTATGCTACGCATAATGTAATAGACATTACTATTAGTCTACACTACTAACATTGCCCATCATTTTCAGAAGTCAAGACATTTAATAATACAATAATCCTTTGCTTTATAGTGTTCTCCCATTTTCCATCTGCTATCATGCAAGTTTTGTTTTAAATTTTTTAATTGATTTTAGAGAGAGGAAGGTAGAGAGAGAGAGAGAGAGAGAGAGAGAGAGAGAGAGAGAAACAAAGACACAAGAAAAGAAAGAAATCTATCTGAGAAACACCAATTGGGTGCCTGCCACCCATGCCCCAACCTGGGATCAAATTCAAAATATATGTATGTTTCCTGATCAGGAATCAAACTTGAGACCTTCTGGTCCATGGGATGATGCTTCAAACAACTGAGCCATATGGGCCAGATAGCATCAGAATGATCAGGGTGTTTTGGCGTCCCCAAGCCAAATCCAGTGCAGAAGGAAGTGAAAGGGCAGTGATAAGACTCCCCATGTCCTGGGTCAGGCACCCTGTATTTGAATTGCAAATTCTTTTTTTCTTTTTTTTTAAATCCTCACCCTAGGAATGCCATTTGTTTGTTTGTTTGTTTGTTTAAGTGACAGGAGGAGAGAGAGAGAGAAACATTGACTGATTGCCTCCAGCACATATCCTAACACGGGCTGGGGATTGTACCTGTAACAAAGGTACATGCCCTCTACTGGAATTGAACCCAGAATCCTTTGGTCCAAGGGCCGATGCTCTATCCACTTAGACAAACCAGCCAGGGCAATCAATTGCAGATTCTTGAATATAATTGGGACTCACAAGGAAATGACCCCTCCCTCTGTTCTGGACTTCAGTATTCTCTTCGGTAAAATGGGAATGAGGTATGTCTCCATCCCTAAGCTCTTGGAGGAGATCAAGAGCTAAGGTGCCCATTTGCAGTGCAGCAGCTGTGCCTGCAGCCTTTCTGGCTCATGTAACTTCTGCCTCTGCCTGCAGAGACATTTCCAGGCCAACCACCCCTCCTTTCCTGAAATTCCCACAAAGCCCTGTATTTTAGGTGCTTCTGAGAAGAACCTGCTAAACCACCTGCAGGGAGACAGGTGCTGTGGGCAGTGAGGTTCAGTACGGGTTTCTACCTGGGATTCTCCAGATGGCTCGTTGGAGCTCCTTACATCTCAGTTATCTGAATGCTAGTGGCACGGTGCACGAATTAGTGCACATTGAAAGGAAAGTAATTAAAAGAAATATTTTAATATCACTATTTGCCCTTTCTCTATAATAGAAGTGTCAACCAAATTCATAATTGACAGTGACACATGGAAACACACATGTGCAATTGGCACCAGCTACAGCTTACTATGTATTGCACATGCGCAAGTCAACTTAGCTTTTTATAGATATAGAACAAACTTGCTTAATTAGACCTGCTTTCTGATTTAGCTAACCTTTTTCCAGCCCAGTGAAGCACCCCAACTTCTCTTTCAGGTAATTGTCAGCAACACAGCAGTAAATATCAACACAAAGCACACTATTATTGTAGATCACAGAGGGAGAACAAAGGGTAAAATATTTAACTACAGCAGTGTTTGACTATATTATGCACAGTGAGAAAACCTGAAGTCATTTTCAAGGTCCACCATTTCTTACTTCTTTTCTGTTGGGTCAAGTTTCTAAGCTCTCTAAATATGCATTTTCTGGCTAATGGGAAGAAAATAGGATTCCACTGAGTCTTGTATTTTATTTGAAATATTCTTAAAATGTGAATGTATTGCTAATCTGAGGAATATTAATTACATGTCACCTAAAAATTAAAGTTTCTAAGGGTTAAAAATTCAAAAATTATGAAAAATTATGATTTTGGTATAATAGAGAAAGTATGAGGCATGAAAATGCATTTTGAAGGAGAAAGAAAATGGTTTCTAAAGCTGGTTATTTCTGAAAGTTGTAAGATTTCTCAAGAGAAATTTATAACAGTTATAGAATGTTTGTAAAGAAAAAAGTTTTTAAAAAAATGAATAAATGACACAGGCCAGTAAGCCAGGATAAGTAGAAGTGGAAAATTAAAATAGTTAAACAGCAATTTGGAGCCATTTACTAAATGGCTCCAAATCCTATCTTCCCTAAACCAAGGACACTTAAGAGTAAATGATTTGCATTTTGCCTCCCTAAACAGAGAGTAAATAGCCTATATCAATATACTTAGGGAAACTAATAGCAGAAATCCAATTAGTGTCATTTGCTGACTGCACCCAAGGACAAATGAAGTTAGAAAATAAACCTTATTTTGCTTATTCCTTTTCTAAAGCAAAAGTTCTATAAATTATTATATGTTATATTAATCAGGTATCAAAAACAGTTATGGGAACTGAAGTTTTACTAGCTTATGTTGGTGTTTAATACCTTCTTGTCACTTTGAATGCTATATAATCTTTTGATAGAATGCTTTGACAACCTTCCTAGGGTTTAAATTTTAAGAAAAGGTTTTTTTTTTACCTAGAGTTGGCTGTAGGTGATTCCAATAGTTCCTGGAATGCCACAAGATCTTCCTACAATGGAGACTAGGGACCAATTTCTTAAAAACTAGGTACTGGGTATCTCTTCTACTTTAATCTCTCTCAGGTTATAAGGCCTCTTGACTCAAGGCCCTCCTCTTGAGTTTCCAGTTCATCACCATCGGACTTGGAGACTATGTTCTAATCAAGACTTGGAAGGGAAGCAAGTTGGAACCCTCCTGGGAAAGACCCCACCTTGTCTTGCTTACCACAGAGACTGCTGTTCGGACTGCAGAGCGAGGGTGGACGCACCTCAACTTGAACAGCCATACCAGCACATATGCACTTGAAATTGACCCCAAAAACTGTGAGCTGTCTTAATAACCATCATGTACTGAGTTCTCTTTGCTTTAGGGATCTGGCAAATTGTAGGTGCTTGCAATGTGGGCTGGGGAAAGGTGTACAATCCAGATCATGCTTACCCAATTAAGTATTGGTTATAGATAGCTTGAATGACTTGGGTAGTTCAGCCTTTAGGTCAAAAGATTGACTAGGACTAGATTTAGGAGTAGATGTCACAGGACAAGATCCCCTAGGCCACTGCCACCACCATGCAAACCAAAGTAGGATATAAGGGAATGAATGCCTGGGTGGAATGGATTAAATATTCTGTACGAGCCCTAAATAAAAGCGACTGTTAATGCTTGCGTGGCAGGAAGGCTAGAGGCCCAAGTGGTCCCATTCCCATTCGGATGGACCTCAGACAGTAAGGGGATGGAATATGTGCTTGCTTCGTACCAGAAAGAAACCACCTGGGGAAATGCTTCACTCTTGCCCTGTTGTTCCCATTCAACAGAAGTAAAGAGCAAGGAACCCCCAAAAGCAGTCCAGCCCTGTCCTCCGACATAAACTATACGTCCTGCCGCTCAAGGGGGGTAACAAAGGTCCTCGGAGGTTATGATAAATTTATCCAGAAGCATAAATGGCTGAGTATCCTCAGAAGCCCATCGTGCTGCACCGTCGATACCCCGTGCTGATGTCTTACTTGTGGCCTTGCCCAGCAAATGGAGTGGAACTTGCACTCTGATAAATTCGCTATCCGTTTCACTTTGGGAGATCATAAACCTTTTTCAATAGACAGACAGACTAGGAAGAGGACAGAGTCCAGGGCCTCCTTTGATCCCCCATATACACACAGATCCCATTGGGGTTCCAGGAGTGGTGCCAAAAGGAGTTTAAGGCTAGAAATCAGATTGCCACCAGATTTGAATCTGTCCTGTGCTGGTGGCCCACTCTGAACAAAAAAGAGTGAGGGCCCTAACCAGTTTGGCTCAGTGGATAGAGCGTCGGCCTTCGGACTCAAGGGTCCCGGGTTTGATTCCGGTCAAGGGCACATCCCCAGTGGGGAGTGTGCAGGAGGCAGCTGATCGATGTTTCTCTCTCATGGATGTTTCTAACTTTCTATCCCTCTCCCGTCCTCTCTGTAAAAAATCAATAAAATATATTTAAAAAAAAAAAAAAGAGTGAGGGACCAGGGATTATAAAGCCAAGCAGACCATCTGCTCTGTGCCTGGGCTTCCAGACCATGTGTGTGCACCTTTCTACGTCGAAGTAAAGATATTTGTTTTGCTGCCTGCCTCCCAAGTATGTTTTGTGTTCTACCAGGACCCCTGAATTGGGGGGATCGCCTTATTTCTCACATCTCCTCTTTGGAGTGTCCCAGAATGCAGACCTGCACGGAGAATTCTCCACCCAGAGAAAGCCTGCCGAGAGTCCTTTAAAAACCTCTGACACCACCTTTGGGGGCTGGTGCCACGTGAGGGCTCAGCCCATCTGGTATCCAGATGATCTAATAAATTCATACTCCTTCACCTCTTTTGGCCTCATGTGTTTCTCCTTTGGCGATGCTAACATATTTCACTGATATTTGCTCTGGAAAAAAAATTTAGTTTTTTGCTCTGATATTTTACATAGAACAAGCTTCTTACAGAATTATTGAGTTTCAATATTTATTGCACATATGCATATACATAATTACTTGTTATTTATAATATCTCATGGTTTTAACAAGTTTCTGAGCTATACGCAGGTCAGCTTTCATTATGAATATGTACTTTATTTACTCTAAATATCAATATATCATGACATTGAGAATATCTAAAACATCATCTCACCTTACATCTTTTTTTTTAATATATCTTATTGATTTTTTTACAGAGAGGAAGGGAGAGGGATAGAGAGTTAGAAACATCCATGTGAGAGAAACATCGATCAGCTGCCTCCTGCACACTTCCCACTGGGGATATACCTGCAACCAAGGTACATGCCCTTGACCGGAATCGAACCTGGGACCCTTGAGTCCGCAGGCCGATGCTCTATCCACTGAGCCAAACTGGTTAGGGCTCACCTTACATCTTAAATATGTCTGTAAAGGGCAAATTCTCTGTCAGTATGGTAATTACAATAGCATTTTCACATAAACAAAAACACCAATAACTTGGTCAGAATTCAATTTGTCAATGTACCAAACTAACAAACATGTAAGAATTTTTTTGGAAATTATTTGATCCAACTGATGACAGTTGCCGGAAAGATACATCCTAATGGTATGGTAAAATGCTCTGGAAAATGGCAATTTTGTACTTGCACAACCAACAGAGGAGGCATAACTGGGTTACGTGAAATACATGGGTGATAGATTAGGGAGGCAGTAGAAAGCAAAGGGAGGAGTGACCTCTAGGATTGGGCAAAAATTAAAATGATACACATGCTTCTTTTCCATAGGTGGGTATGAAACTGGAAAACCAATTGGTCTGGTCAGCCTGTCACTACTTGAGCCAATTAAGCAGAGACAGGGTTGAATGCTATAAACATTTATGCCCGTACTGCTGGCAATATGGGAGGGCAGCAGGTCATCCACAAAAACCTGCTCTGCCACCCACATACGCCAGCTGCTTACATGAGGTAGGACAAAGGTCACCTAGGGATGCCTGGCAGGCGTGGCTCAGAATTCAATTTCCTCTCAGGGCACACGTGAGGGAATCACTGGATCCCCAGTGTGGGGTGTGCAGGGGGCAGCAATCGATGATTCTCTCTCATCATTGACGTTTCTTTCTCCCTCTAAAATCAATACCTTCCTCTCTGAAATCAATAAAAATATATTTTTTTCAAAAACAAGATAATATAAGGAAGTAGAGATTACAAGCATGGTGAAATAGGCAATTTGGGGTCTGGTGGGACCCCATTGTTTGGGCAACAAGGTTGTTAATCTTTCCATGATAATAGGCAGTTCTTGAATGGGAATGGACCCCTTTCTAAGTGGGATTCCCAGGTCCAAGAATGACTCCCAGGTCCAGGGGGTGTAAAACTCCCAGCCAGGCTAGAAAGTCCTTTCTTTAACCAGAAAGAGGCAACTGCAGTTAACACGGGATGATTAATATTTCCTGTAACCATAGCTAGTCCCCAATATTATGTTTTTGCCCCAACAGGTCCAGGATAGTTAACACTCAGCAATTAACATGATGACAATAACAATGAGGGGGAAACTGTTGCAGTGCTTGTGCTTTGAGGAGATGGGGGGAGGGGGGAGAAAATTACTTGTTATTCCAAAAGCAAGTTATCAGGTTCATTATCCAAGATGTAAATAGATTAGACATAGGCCCAGTTAAGATAAAGATTGAAGTTTGTTAGGGAAAAATACTACTCAAGGATGTGACTATCCCTATGAATTGCTTTTAGTTAGAAAGTTTTAATTTCAGACTCTCCTGTGTGGTTACCTTAGGTCTCTGCCTTGGTAAGGCTGCCACTCAGGCCTCCATGGAGCCTGTCAGGTTTAATATGTGGCCCTTTGTGTTCACAAACTCTCCCACTTTTTCCAAAATTTATTTATTTTAATTGACGTTAACATTATAATGAAACAAGAGAGTTGCATCTTTTCTATTTCAAAGGCTGGCCTACATTCTTGTGTTAGATTTGTCAAATACATATACTATGGTGTAAGTAGTTCATCTATGTGATAAAATTTGTCAGACTCTTTAATGCAGGCATGGCTCTTCAATTATGACTATATTTGGATCACAGGTAATGTGTGTGTGCTTTTAAATATGGTTTTTAAAAAAAATTGATTTTAGCCCTGGCCGGTTTGGCTCACTGGATAGAGCGTCAGCCTGCAAACTCAAGGGTCCCAGGTTCGATTCCGGTCAAGGGCATGTACCTTGGTTGCAGGCACATCCCCAGTAGGGGGGTGTGCAGGAGGCAGCTGATTGATGCTTCTCTCTCATCGATGTTTCTAACTATCCCTCTCCCTCCCTCTCTGTAAAAAAATCAATAAAATATATTTTTTAAAAAATTGATTTCAGAGAGAGGAAAGGAGAAGGGAGAGACAGAGAAACATCAATGATGGGAGAGAATCATTGATCCCCTGACTCCTGCATGCCCCCTACTGGGGATCAACCTGAAATGGGCATGTCCCCGACAGGTAATTAAACCATGACCTCCTAGTGGTTTAGTCCACGCTAAACCATTCAGTGATAATGGCCAGGACAGATAACCTCTCTTCACCAACATGGACTCACGTCCCTTCACCAGGAAGAGATGACAGCTTTCTGTAGCCATTTTCAAGATGTCTCTCTCATGAGGACGTGACGTTTCATGGCCCCTCCAGTGGCGATCTCCGTGTTTTCTACAGGAGTGATGAGGGGAAAAACAAGAAAAAGTAAAAAAACCCTGATCACTTACTTGGACTCAATGACTACATTACCCAGAACACCATGTGTAGAATACCGACAGCTTAGCCAATGAAGGTGTTTCCAGCGAAGCTGAATTCGAAGGGGCGGGACTTCCGGCATCCCCGCAGCGGGCATGTTGGCTCTTCCCAGATCCGCTCTGCTGCACGTTTGGAGGCTGCAGATCGCTGGGTCCTGGTGGAGATGCCCCGAGGGAGAAGGCGCGGGAGTCGTGGCCGTGGTGCACACAGCACACGCGCGGGTGTGAAGCTCGATGTCCCCGCCCGGGTGACCCGCTCCAGGGCCCGGAAAGGGACCGCCCTTCCCGCCGCGGCCTCTGCTCCCGCCGCTCCCGCCCGGCTCCGCACACACACTCGGATGGCGGCGGCAGCTGGGAGGCGCGGGGCTGAGGTGAGTGCGTGCCCCCCGGGCCCTCACCGCCTCCTCACACACACACCACAGCCTGGGGAGGGCGCCTGTCCCGTCCTGCAGCTCAGTCCCGCGTGGAGGACCGTGAGGAAGGTGGAGGGGAGAGAGGAGTGTTGTGGCTTCTGAGGTCACAGCAAGTGCAGGGCAGAGAGGACGGGGGTGACTTGCATCTGAAGGTCCCTGAGGATGTGGGTGGTGATTATTGACGGAAAGATCAGAGGCTGCAGGGAGGACGGCACAGCCTCATTTGGGGCTTTCCCGGCTGTGGGTCCATCAAGGGCCTGGGGTGGTCCTGGATCCGGCTGGACTCCAATGTCTACACGTCATATGCCAAGTTCATGGGTGAGTCCAGCGAGATCCAGTGGCATTGGAGCAGGAAGGGGGCGGAGCTGAGGGAGTGAACCTGGGATCTGAACATGGGAAGGAGGTAGACATGACACAGCGGTGTGCACATCTGGAGGAAGTGTGAGCTCATGGTCCCCGGGATCTGGTGTGGGGACTTCAGGGTGAAGCATAAGCCTGGTTTGTCTTAGTCTTGGAGGCTTGGTCTGCGAGACTGCAGTGGTGTTGCTTGGCAGGAAGGCTGGGGCCCTGCAGGCATTGCCCAGAGCTGAGATGCATGCACTCCCAGGCTCCGAACCCTCTGCTCTTGCTGACGGCAGTAACAGTGACTAATGAGCCTGTGATGAGAGAGCAGCCTGCACTGGCCTTAGGGCCTGGTGTCCACTCTACACTGGGGAGCCCTGGAGGAGGTTGAGGGGGGAAGATGTGTAAGGAGTAAGAGTGCAGGTTCACAGAGAGACAGCTTTGGTTTCAGGTTTCTCAATTTTGGTAGTTTAAAAATGGCTGCAGAGTAAGTGGATGCTACACAGACACACTCCCAGGACCAAACTGGAATTACAACGAACATGCAAAAAAACCCCACAAAACTCTGAATAATCATTTGTCTCCATTCTGACAGGTTGGCGTGACCTTTGAGGACATTGCCCTGTACTTCTCCAGGGAGGAATGGAGCCTCCTTGATGAGGGTCAGAGGCAGCTGTACCTGAATGTGATGCTGGACAACTTTGAACTTGTATCCTCCCTGGGTAAGACCCTCACTCTCACCAGATACCTGGACTTGGCTTAACATATCCTCATGCCCCTTTTCCCAGGATGTGCTCTGTCCTCACTGCTTGTCTTTCCAGTTTTTTGGGCCCTTGCTGTTCTTGGTAGGTCTGGTTTGTTTGATTTGGCCTCTAATTTTTCTGCAATCACAACACCTCCTGTACTGAACTCCTAGGCAGGGTTTGTGGTTGGTATTGTGGCCGAGAGCCTAATGGATTCCACCTTGATTAGTGAGGAAAAGCATTCTTTATATTCCTGTTAGTCAGCTGTACATATTTTGGGGAAAATTGCCTCTATATCCTTAGCCTGTTTTTTAACCATATTTTTTGGCTAATGTTTCTGTTGAATACCTTCTATATTTTATATATTAAATTTTGATTACATACAGCTACTGACTTGTCTCTTTGCATGTGCGTGGTTGTGCTTTGCAGGTATTTTGAGGGTTTTTTGTTTTGTTCTGTTTTGAATATATTCTTATTGATTTCAGAGAAGATAGGAGAGGGAGAGAGAGAAACATCAGTAATTTGAGAAAATCATTGATTGGCTGCCTCCTGCACACCCCCTACTGGGGATGGAGCCAGCAACCCAGGCATTTGACCTGACTGGGAATTGAACCTGGGACATCTTGGTCCATGGGACGACACTCAGTCCTCTGAACCACCAGAGCCAGGCTGTGTAGGATTTTTGGTTTTACAAAGTTAACATTTTTGGCAATCCTGCATTCAGGAGGTTTAGTGTGGCCATTCTTCCAGTAAGCCCAGATGCTGTTTACCAGTGTGAACATAAGAAATATTCAAACCTGGAAATAATTTTTGTGAGTTTATTTGGTCCAAACTTTCAACGGTTGCTAGGAAGCAAAATCTCAAGGCATTGATATAATACTCCAGAGAATGGCAGTTTTGCACCTTATTTGATACATTACAATCAAAAGAGCAGGCATAGCTGGGTTACATGAAATTCATCGGTGATAGATTAAGGAGGCAGAAGAGAGCAAAGCGGGGCTGCTTCTGGAATTGGATAAAAACTGAAATGGTAAATCTTTTACATAGTTGGGGACAGGATAGCTAATAATCAATATTAATATGATGAAAATAGCAATGAGAGTATTTGTAGTCTCTGCTGTGGTGCATTTGGTTGTGCCCTGAGGAATCCCAAAAAAGGGATGTTACTCTGACTTTCCAAAGGGATGTTATCATAGATGCAGAAGATGATAGACAGGCTCAGTTAAGGTAAGGACTGACTTTTGTTGGTGAATATTCCAGCTGAGAACATGTCTACCTGTCATTAACTGCTTTTAGTTAGAAAGTTTTAATTTCAAAACTTCCTTTGTGGTCACTTTAGGTCTCTGAATTTCCCTGAGCTTGTCACTCTGTACTGATAAAGTATTTTCCACACAGTATTTCTGTTTTTATTAGCCTGCAGCATAGTGTAAACATATCTTTATTATTTAATCAGAGGCCTGGTACACGAATTCATGCTCGGGTGGAGTACCCCCAATCACCCGATGGCCGGTCAGGGGAGGGACCGCAGGGGTTTGCTGGCCGAGGGAGTTTTTTTTGTTTGTTTGTTTGTTTTTTATTGATTTTAGAGAGGAAGGGAGAGGGAGAGAGAGGTAGAAACATCAATGATGAGAGGGAGTCACTGATTGGCCACCTCCTGCATGCCCCTCACTGGGAATCGAGCCTGCAACCCAGGCATGTGCTGGAATTGAACCCGGGATCCACAGTTAGGAGGTGATCAGGCAGGCAGGTAAAGTGGTTAGGGGAGATTAGGCAGGCTGGCAGGGGAGCAGTTAGGGAGCGACCGTGCTGGCAGGGGGTTGTCCACAGGCCGACATTCTATCCACTGAGCCAAATAGCCAGGGCATGGCCAGGGGAGTTTTGCTGTGGGAGTGCACTGACCACCAGGGGGCAGGTCCTACGTTGAGCTTCTGCCCTCTGGTGGTCAGTACACGTCACAGCGACTGGTTGACTGTTCATTCCAGTGGTTCAGGTCATTCAGTTGTAATAGTCACTTAGGCTTTTGTATTTATAGACTAGAGGCCCGGTGCATGAAATTTGTGTACTGTGGTGGTGGGCAGGGGTCCCTCAGCCCGGCCTGAAACCTCTCCAATCCGGGACCCCTCGGGGGACCCGCAGGGATGGGCCCTAAACTGGCAGTTGGACATCCCTTTCACAATCCAGGACCGCTGGCTCCTAACCGCTTGCCTGCCTGCATGCCTGCCTGATCGCCCCTACCCACCTCTGCTTGCCGGCGTGATCACTCCTAACTGCTCCCCTGCCGGCCTGACTGATTGCCCCTAATTGCTTCTGCTCGCCGGCCTCATTGCCCTCTAACTGGTCCCCTGCCGGCATGGTCATCCCCTAACTGCCCCCTTGCCGACCTCGTCGCCTCCTAACTGCCCCCCTGCCGGCCTGGTCACCCATTCACTGCCCCCCTGCCGCCCCTAACTGCTTTGTGCTCGGTCGCCTCCTAACTGCCCACTGCTGGTCTGGTTACCTCCTAACTGCCCCCCTGCCAGCTTCGTGACCCCCTAACTGCCCCCCTGTCCACCTGGTCGCCCCCTAACTGTCCCTTGCCTGGCTTGGCTGCCCCCTAACTGACACCTGCCAGCCTGGTTGCCCCCTAACTACGCTTTTCCTCGCCTAGCCACCCCTTAACTGACCCCTGCCAGGCTTGTCGCCCCCTAACTGCTCTCCCTGCTGCCTGGTCGCCTCTTAACTGCCCCCCTGCCATCCTGATCGCCCTCTTAATGCTCCCCTACCAGCCTGGTCGCCTCCTAACTGCTCCCCTGCCAGCCTGGTCGCCCCCAACTGCCCCCCTGCCGGTCTGCCTGATCGCCTATAACCACTCTACCTGCCTGCCTGATTGTTCCAAACTGCATCTGCTTGCCGGCCTGATCACCCTCTAACTGGTCCCCTGTCAGGATGGTCGTCCCCTAACTGACCCCCTGTTGTCCTGTTTGCCCCCTAACTGCCCCTCTGCTGGCCTGGCCGCCCCTAACTGCCTTCGTGCTGGTCTGGTCACTCCCTAACTGCCCCTGTGCCAGCCTGGCTGCCCCCTAACTTCCTGCCGGCCTGGTCGCCCTCTCACTGCCCACGTGCCAGCCTGGTCACCCCCTAACTGCCCCTCTGCCAGCCTAGCCCCCCCCAACTGCTCCCCTGCCAGCCTGCCTGATTGCCCCTAACCACTTTACCTGCCTGCCTGATCGCCCCTAACTGCCTCTGCATGCCGGCCTGATCGCCCCCTAACTGGTCCCCTGCCAGCCTTGTTGTTCCCTAACTGCCCCGCTGCCAACCTGGCCACCCCCTAACTGCCCCACTGCTGACCTGCCCACCTCATAAGTGTCCCCCTGCCAGCCTGGCTGCCCCCTAACTATTCCCCTGCTGGCCTGCCTGATTGCCCCTAACCACTCTACCTGCCTGCCTTATCACCCCTAACCTCCTCTGCTTGCTGGCCTGATTGCCCCCTAACTGCTCCCCTGCTGGCCTGGTTGCCCCTAACCGCCTCTGCCTCGGCCCCAGCCACCATGGCTTTGTCCTAAAGGAAATCGGACGCCTGGAAGATGTCCGGTCAACCCAGTCTAATTAGCATATTACCCTTTTATTAGTATAGATAGAAACTCCAAATATTTTTATAACTTTCTCTGTATCTCGATATTCACTTTATTGTGGATATCTGAACTGAATCCACAATATCTCCAAGCAGTACGTTCATATGATTTGCAAGTATTTTCTCCCATCCTGTAGATTGCCTTTTAATTTCATTTTGTTAATTGCTGTTGTGATGTGAAGACCCCTTTTCATTTGTTGTTGTCCAGACAGTTTAGTTTTGCCTTTTTGCCTGGTGGTTGGTGTCACATCCAGAAAATCATGTCCAAAGCTGATGTCCATAGCTTTTTCTCTAACTTGTCTTGAGTATTTTTAAGTTTTGGGATGGTCATTTAATTATTTGATTCAGTTTGAGTTCATTTTTATCAGTGGTGTCCAGTTTTGTTGTTTTACCTGTGAATATGCATTTTTACCAGCACTATTCATTGAAGAAACTATCTTTTCTTTCTTGTGTGTCTTGTGGTTTTTGTCAAAGGATACTTGAATGTATGTGCCTGGGTTTATTTCGGTCTTCTGTTCTGTTCTATTGGTCTGTGTTTCTGTGTTTATTGCAGTAGCACACTGGTTGCTTTGGCTTTAATAGATTGAAGTCAGGAAGTTTGATGCCACCTGATTTGTTCTTGCTCAAGTTTGCTTTTGCTCTTCCAGGTCTTTTGGTTCCATACATTTCAAGATACTGTTTTTATTTCTTTGTAAAATACCATTGACATTATCATCAGGATTGCATTTAATCTGTAGATTGCTTTGAGTAGTATAGATGTTATAAGGGCATTAAATTTGAAATCCTAAAGCACAGATGTCTTTCCATTTGTTTGTGTTTTCTTCCATTTTTCATCACTGTCTTGTGTTCGATGTACAGACCTTTCACCATTTTGGTGGAATTTATTCCCAAGTAGTTTATTGTTAATTCTATTGCAAATTTAACTACTTTCTTCGTTTCTCTATCAAATAATTTATTGTTAATGTGCAGAAATGAAACTGATGTTTGTGTGTTGATTTTTACATCCTGTAACCTTTCCAAATTTATTTTTTCTTTAAACTTTTTATTAATTTTAGAGAAAGGAAGTAAGACAGATAGACAGAAATAGAGAGGGAAACACTGATCTGATGTTCCACTGATCTATGCACTCATTGACTGCCCTCTGCATGTGTCCCGAAGGGAGATCAAACCTACAACCTCAGGTATTGGCACCAATCTTTCACTGACCAAGCCACCTACCTGGCTAGGGCTCTGAATTTGTTTATTAATTGCAGAAGTTCATAGTGGACTCTTGGCATTTTTTCTATATTCATAGTGTCAGATGTAATATCTTTTTCTTTTTTTTCTTTTTTAAATATATTTTATTGATTTTTTTACAGAGAGGAAGGGAGAGGGATAGAGAGTTAGAAACATCGATGAGAGAGAAGCATTGATCAGCTGCCTCCTGCACACCCCCTACTGGGGATATACCTGTAACCAAGGTACATGCCCTTGGCCGGAATCAAACCCAGGACTCTTCAGTCCCCAGGCCGACGCTCTATCCAGTGAGCCAAACTGGCTAGGGCTTTTTTCTTTTTTAATAAAAGCTTCCAGCTAATTTGAACTATGCTCTTTTTTGGTTTTTAAGTTTTTGAAATTGACTTTTACAAAAATAGTGAGAGGGATAGTGAGAAACATGGAAGTGAGAGTAAAACATTGATTGCCTGCCTCCTGTATGCCCCCGACCAGGGATGGAACCTGCAAACCCAGCATTTGCCCTGACCAAGAACGTAATAGGAAACCTTTTGGTGCATGGGATAACATCCAACCAACTTAGCCACACTGGCCAGGGCTGAGTTGTAATCTTTTTATTTCTTTTTAAATTTATTTTAGTCTTTTTTTTTTTTTTTTTTTAATGTTGAAACCTTTTTTTCTGTTTCTTTTTTAAAATCTTAGTTGTTGAGAGTATTACAGATGTTTCCCCTTCTCTCCCCCCATTGCTTCCCTCCACCCGGTTCCTGCCCCACCCCACATCTTCACCATCGTCTTGTTTGTTTCCTTGTTTGTTTCCGTAGGTAATGCATATAATGTCTTTGGTTAATCTCTTCCCGCCCCCTACCCCTTCCCTCTGAGATTCATCAGTCTGTTTTATGTTTCCATGCTCTTGATTATATTTTATTCACCATTTTATTTTGTTCATTAGATTTCTTGTTTATTTTGATTTTTTAGATTCAATTGTTGATAGATATGTGTTTATTGCCATTTTATTGTTCAGATTTTTTCTTCATCCTTTATTCTTCCTCTTCCTCTTCTTAAAGAATAACCTTCAACATTTCATGTGGAAGTGGTTTGGTGGTGATGAACTCCTTTAGGTTCTTCTTATTTGTGAAGCTCTTTATCTGACCCTCAATTCTAAATGTGAGCTTTGCGGAGTAGAGTAATCTTGGGTTTAGATTCTTGCTATTCATCACTGAACATTTCATGTCACTCTCTTCAGGCCTGCAGAGTTTCTGTTGAGAAATCAGCTGATAGTCATATGGGCACTCCCTTGTAGGTAACTAGCTGCTTTTCTCGCTGCTCTTAAGATTCTCTCTTTGTCTTTAACCCTTGCCATTTTAATTATGATGTGTCTTGGTGTGGGCCTCTTTGGGTTTTTCTTGTTTGGGACTCTTTGTGCATCCTGGACTTGTAAGTTATTTCTTTCACCAGGTAGGGAAAGTTTTCTGTAATTATTTCTTCAAATAGATTTTCAATTATCTTGCTCTCTTTTTCGGGCACCCCCATGATGGTATGCTTGAAGTTGTTCCAGAGGCTCCTTGCACTATCTTCATATTTTTTTATTAATTAATTTTTTTTTTATTTTTTTTTGCTCTTCTGGTTGGGTGTTTTTTGCTTCCTCATATTTCAAATCGTTGACTTGATTCTCAGAATCCTCTACTGTTGGATCAATTATTCTTCATTTCTTTCTTTTTTTAAAGCTGGGGAAAGGAGTTTTTTGAAGACTTTATTGAGTCCAGTTTATTATTGGACATGATGGATAATGGGGGATTGATTGCTGGGGTCCAACCCCAGCAAGTCCAGGGGTCCCCAAAGGTGTGGACGGAGTCAGTGAAGAAGGAATGACACAGAGACAGCGTTCAGTTGATCAGCAGCCTAGCCAGGATCTCTAGCCAAGTTCTGGTCAGGATCTCAGCCAAGTTCTGGTTAGGATCTCCAGCCAGGTTCTGTGTCCATGTTCTCTTGCTAGGTTCTCCAGGTTCTCCAGCCAGGTTCTGTAGCCATGTTCCCTCGCTAGGTTCTCCAGCCAGTTTCTGTCCAGGTTCTCCAGCCAGGTTCAGTCACTAGGTTCTAGTCAGGTTCTCTTGCCATGTTCTATCCAGGTTCTGTAGCCAGGTTCTGTCTCTAGGTTCTGTCTCTAGGTTCTGTGTCTCATTTCTAAAGGGTGTCCCAAAATTCACCCAAGAAGTAATTTTGATAGAAAACACAAGTTTATAATTAAAAATTGTAAATTTTTTATTGATTCATAAAGTATACAGTATAGGGTTATGTATGGAATAGCATATCGGGTAAATGGCCTCCATGGCTTTCCTGGCACATATGCACACTTTTGTTGAAATTTTACATGACCGTTTTGCATAAATGTAGCTGAATTTCGATGAGGCTCATTTTCACCTTGATGGCTTGGTTAATCGACAAAATTGTCGCATTTGGGGTTCAAAAAATCCACGAGTGATTGTTGAGAAACAAATGCATCCACAACGTGTCACTGTTTGGTGCGGATTTTGGGCTGGAGGCATCATCAGACCATTCTTCAAAAATGCAGCTGCTCAGGCAATAACAAAAGAGTGCATATGTGCCAGCAGAGCCGTGGAGGCCATTTACCCGATATGCTAGTCCATACATAACCCTATACTGTATACTTTATGAATCAATAAAAAATTTACAATTTTTAATTATAAACCTGTGTTTTCTATCAAAATTACTTCTTGCGTGAATTTTGGGACACCCTTCAGATCTCCATTAGTTTTGTATTGATTAGTGGAAAATTATTATGTTGTCATGGTGGTGTCTTTGTTTTTAGTATTTGATTCAGACCTGTGTTGCTCTCTCTACATTTGATGAAGCAGTTGCCCTTTTATTCCTTTCAGCTTTAGGGACCAATTCTGGCCATGAAAAATAGATTTATCTGCATGTGGAATCAAAGGTGTTCACTGGGAGAGGTGTTGTTTTGATCTTGAGAAAAGGTTCAACAGCCTTGCCTCCTTGATGTCCTATGAACTAAGGTCATAACAACAATATATGAGTCCACAGTGGATTTGGCAGCAATTTTTTTTCCATGACAGTTGAGGGTGTTGGAGTCTGTGGTGGAAAATACTGCTTAGGTATACTGATTTTTGTTTCTTTTCTTGAGTAGGTTGCGGCCAAAGATATTTCTTTTATAATTAATGGCAACAAACTGAGTCCTTTGATGTGTTGTGGGGAGTTCACAGATGTTACATGGACTTTTGTGGTTTTTTTAAAACAAAATTTTCCAGTGATTTGTATAGAAAAGGCCACCAGCGTCAGTGGCTGATAGAGGTAACTCCAACCCTTGTTTTTGACTGTAACCATCTTCAAATATATTTGCTCAACCAGTTTTCCTAATCATCCTTTCTATGCAGTTCTCCCATTTTTTCTCTTCTGCATTGCTGTTTGTCTTTATTGGGTGCTAATTACCATCTGCTATGTTTTCTTTGTTCATGGATAGCTCTCTACTTGTACGGTTGTACTGGGAGGGAGATGAATTCTTCTCCCACATTCCTGGTGTCACTCACATAGTTTTTTTTTGTTTGGTTGGTTTTGTTTTTACTGTGGTTCCTTTTGTGCTTTGCTGTACGCAGTGCTGACCACCCAGTTCTTTAGGTTTTCTTTTAGGATTTTTATCATCTATTTCCCATGTAATGGCTCAACTGGGATTTCAAGGGGAAGAATCATTTGTGCATCACAGGAGAAACATGACTCCATTCATGGCAGGGAGGACCCCGTGGCAGTCTTGCCAGGGTGAAGGGCTGTTGGAGAGGAATTGATGCCAGGGTTTTGTTAAGTCATAACGAGGAACCAATTTTGTTCATCAATATTTTGTTACCATTGCCAGTTCCCCACTCCATTCTACTTGTTCTTTCTTGTTGTTGACACTTTGCCAACTAACCACTCAGTTTCAATATTTATCATTTCTACTTAGTTTCCCAGCACGTGGATAATCTTCACTTCTCTAAATGATGCACCTCAACCATTTACCCCACAGGTCTCTCTTTACTACTTTCTAACCTTGGTCCATGCCTGCAGAGCCTTGGAGTGTGCATGTGTCCTTATATTGACCTTGAACATCATGTGCTTTAATACTGTGGTTTTTTTTATGGGATTGAGCACATTCAAGTTATTCTACACAAACTCACATCACCAGCATGAAATCTCCCACAGAAGACATTTTGAAGAAACAGCTAGTGGCCCAGCCATTGTAGCTTAATTGTTGAGCGTCGACCTATGAACCAGGAGGTCACAATTTCATTCCTGGTCAGGGCACATGCCTGGGTTGCAAGATCAATCCCCAGTAGGGGGCGTGCAGCTGATTGTTGATTTTCTCTCACCATTGATGTTCCTCTCTCTCTCTCTCCCCCTTCCTATCTGAAAGCAATATATTATAAAAAAAAGAAGAAACAATTAGTGGACCCTGCCTCTCTTCTAGTGTACCTTGCCCCTGTTCTTAGTGTCCTATCATATGCTCATGTCCCTCCCTTGGTGAGGTCTCCACCATTGGTTGACCTTTGGGGTCAAGTAATATATAACTGCCTTTCCCTCAGAGTCTCACTTGTCTTGAAAATCATCCCATAAAATCATGCCTAGTCATGACAGATAAACATTTGTGGTGAAGATACTCTGTTTTCATAAGGTCAACATGTACCTCACCAGTATTTCCTTTTGTTCAGGTTGCTGCTGTGGAGCAGAGAATGTGGAGGCACCGACTGAGCAGAAGGTTTCTGTAAGAGTGTCACAGGCAAGGAATCCCAAGGTAGCCTTGTCTTCCCAGAAGAGCCACCCCTGTAATGGTTGTGAGCCAGTCTTGAAAAAGATTTTCCACATTATTGACCTACAGGGAACACAACGCAGCCAGATACGGTTGAGGTGCGGGGCATGCGCGAAACGATTTTATTTCAGTACAAAATTTCACCAGGACCAGGAGCAACATATGAGAGAGAAACTTTCCGTCAGTGGTGTGGACAGGATCTCACTTGCAGAGGGCGGCAATTTCAATGCCTCACAGAAGCATTTTACCTGCGGAGAGGTTGGGCCGGAAATCCTTATGGGGTCAGGACATCACCAAAAGGCTACTCAGACCGGGGATAAGTCAAATGAAATACCAATGTCTGCCATGACTTTTCAAAGCAGAAAAAATTATTACACCAGGAAAGGATATAAGAGAGCGATTGGCCGCAAGCACACATTTGTTCAAGACAAGAGTGCTTTAACTAGAAGACAACGTTTAGTGTGCCATGAATGTGGAAAGTATTTTACCAGATTGTCTAGTTTTTTTTATCATCAGAGACTTCACACTGGAGAAAAGCCCTTTAAATGCAGTGAATGTGGGAAATCTTATACCGGTAGCACTGGTCTCCTTTATCATCAGAGGATTCACACTGGAGAAAGGCCCTATGAGTGCAGTGAATGTGGGAAATCTTTTAGCAGGATCGATTCCCTTCGTATTCATCTGAGAGTTCACAGTGGTGAAAGGCCTTATAAGTGCCATGAATGTGGGAAATCTTTTACCACTAGCACTGGTATTCGTCATCATCAGAGATTTCACACTGGTGAAAAGCCGTTTAAGTGCAGTGAATGTGGGAAATCTTTTACCAGTAGCACTAGCCTTTGTTATCATCAGAGACTTCACAGAGGAGAAAGGCCTTATGAGTGCAGTGAATGTGGGAAATCTTTTACCTGTAGTAGTAGCCTCCGTTATCATCAGAGATTTCACACAGGAGAGAGGCCTTATCAGTGCAGTGAATGTGGGAAAACTTTTACCATGATTAGATGCCTTCGTCGTCATCAGATAATTCACACAGGAGAAAGGCCTTATGAGTGCAGCAAATGTGGAAAATCTTTTACCATGATCCATTATCTTCGTCGCCATCACAGTGTTCACACTGGAGAAAGACCTTATGAGTGCAGTGAATGTGGCAAATCCTTTACCACAATTTATAGCCTTCGTAATCATCGGAGATTTCATACAGGAGAAAAGCCTTATGAGTGCAGTGAATGTGGAGAATCGTTTTCCATGCTCTATTCCCTTCGTAGTCACCAGAGAGTTCACACTAGAGAAAGGCCTTATGAGTGCAGTGAATGTGGGAAATCTTTTATCAGTAGCAGTGGCCTCCGTTATCATCAGAGACTTCACACTGGAGAAAGGCCTTATGAGTGCAGTGAATGTGGGAAATCTTTTACCAAGAACCAATCCCTTCTTTATCATCAGAGAATTCACACTAGACAAGGCCCTTATGAGTGTAGTGAATGTGGGAAAACTTTTACCGGTATTCTAAGCCTTCGTAGTCACCAGAGAGTTCACACTAGAGAAAGGACTTAGGAGTGTAGTTAATGTGGCAAATATTGTACCCAAAATTCTAACCTTATTTTGCACATAAGGCTTCACATGGGAAGAAGGTTGTATATGCATAGGAAATGTACAATTTTTAAGGTCAGTCTTAACAATACTATAGGAAACTCTATTTTCTATTTGTCTGACTTGAATCTCATACATTCGAATGTCAAAAGTAGGGAGATTCCCTATAAACTTATCTGAAAATCATGTGTGTGTATGTTGCACTTTCTAATTTACACAGGTGTCCTGCCAGATCTATGTCCCTGAATGTGTCTGTTGCTGAAGCAATGTCACCTGTACCACCTATACCGGCGGTTCTCAACCTGTGGGTCGCAACCCCTTTGGGGGTTGAACAGCCCTTTCACAGGGGTCGCCTAAGACCATCGGAAAATACATATGTATTTTCCGATGGTCTTAGGAACCGAGACACCGTTCCTTTATCCGTCTCCAGGCGGGTTCGCCCACATGCAGATATGCCCACATACGAGTACCCGGCGTATTAAAGGGTCGTGGCATTAGGAAGGTTGAGAACCACTGACCTATACAGTGTCCTCAGATGGCATCAGTCACCATCCTCATTGGCGCAGGGAAGCTAACTCTGTTCTCTGATTTGTTGGAGACTAGGACCAGCCTTTTCTTAGATGTGTATTTGCTACCCCTGTATCCGTAGTAAAATGTCTGGTTAATTGTCCTGCCTAATCTGGTATGAGTTTTGGCAATTTTCTTTAACAGAAGGGAAGCGGGACAACAAAGATGGATGTTGGAATTTCACTCATTTTGTGCCATTTTTGCTTTATAAAATAAATGTTTCTTTCCTGTATTGGATTAATATACTTTAATTTCTTAATGCTATACACCACGCAATGAACACTACTTCTAACCCGCACTACTGACATTCG
Source organism: Myotis myotis (assembly GCF_014108235.1). NCBI lineage: Eukaryota > Metazoa > Chordata > Mammalia > Chiroptera > Vespertilionidae > Myotis > Myotis myotis. The sequence goes on along the minus strand of NW_023416333.1, from coordinate 1,336,555 downwards.
CCATCACTTTCAGAAGACCAGTCAGTCATCTGATAAGGCCACAAGCCCTTGCTTGGTAGCGTTCTCCCATTTGCCTGGTTTCGGCTCATGGGTGTTCTTGGGTTGGAACATGTGTCTAAGGAGGCCAGATGCTTTGGAGCCCCCAAAGCCAGTGCAGAGGGAAATAGGAGGGCAGTGATCAAACTCCCCGTGCCCTGGATCAGGCATCCTGGATAAATTCTCAAATATCCCTGGACTCCCAGAGAAACGACGCCTCTCTCTGGTCTGGGTTTCTGGTTTCTCCTGGGTAAAATAAGCATAAGGTGTGTTCCCACCCCTGAGCTCTTGGAGGTGAAGAGCTAAGATTTATTTTTGCAGCCTGTGTTGACTTGAGCAACTCATCCCTCTGCCTGCACAGACATTCCCAGGCCAGGCACCCCTCACTCCCACAATGCCCACAAGCACCTTTGTGTGTTAGAGAAAGAAAAGTGGCTTTTAAGAATCTGATGTCCCACCCTAGCTGGTTTGGCTCAGTGGATAGAGCATCAGCCTGTGGACTGAAGGATCCCAGGTTCAATTCCAGTCATGAGCACATGCCCGGGTTGTGGGTTCAGTCCCCAGTAGGGGGCAAGCAGGAGGCAGCCGATCAATGATTCTCTCTCATTGATGTTTCTATCTTTCTATCCCTCTCCCTTCCTCTCTGAAATCAATAAAAATATATTTAAAAAAAAAAAAAAAGAATCTGATGTCCCACCAGCAAGGAAGCCGGTGCTGCGGGCCCTGAGGTGTCAGTATGGGTTCCAAACCTGGGAATCTCCAGGTGACTCCTAGAGCTCCCTGAATCTCGGTTGGCTGAATGTGACGTGAAGCTGATGATGGAGCTTGCTTTGGCCTTTGAAGATCAATAAAAGTAACACGGAGTACTTGTTTTTGCTAGGATTCCAGTGTGAGCTTTTTGAGCATTTTCTCTTTTAATTCTCACAACAACCTGAGAAGTGGAAACTAATTTTGCTGAAAAAAATTCAGTATTAGAGAAATGAAGTAGGTTCCCCAAGTTTACACCACAGACAAGTGTCAGACTCAAGGGGCTGGATTTTAACCATTATTTTCTCCAGCATCAGACACAGTCTCTACTGCTGATGAGCAGCCCTCACTGGAGCAGGTACAGTCTGAGGACCAGGGTGGCTCAGCTGCAGCTCCTGTTTCCATGGTTGCATTTATGCATTTCCTCCCGTTCCCTTTACATCTTAGGGCACATGCCCTTGGCTTCCCTCCCTGTGTTCGGGGCAACACCATTATTTGTCACCTTTAGCAGTTTCTTCAATGGAACCTTCTCTGAGACTTAGCAACGATTTGACTGCCTCCCCTTTGATCCCAGGTTGGAGTTTAACCCTCAGGAGACCTCAGTCATTTGGGCTGGGTCTCTGCACCTTCACCCACATTTGGGGTGTCCGGCTGTGATCCCATCCACTGTGATGAATTTCGTGCCTCAGACTTTGCAAGTGCTGTTTGTATGTGGCATTGATATTCACTCTTAAGGAGAGAGGACAGCGGGATGTGAATTCTGGGACCAGATTTATGGAAGTGATGCTGAAGACCTACAGGATCCTGGTCTCATTGTTGAGTGCTCACCTCTCCTCCATGCAGGGGACGCACTGCTCAGGTGATTCTGTCCTCTATATCCCTACTGGCTCTATGAGACAATGGTAGTCACCCTGTTTTTCCCTGCAGCCCTGATAGAGTTCTGGACCCATGGCTTACTTTGCAATCTCCTGTGTCTGTACTATGGATTTTTGGGGTGGGAACATAGTCCTGAACACAAACTTTCACCACAGTGCACAGCACACTGGGCCTCCACTGAGATCCTACTCCAGTATCTAGTAATGGAAAGAGACAAGTACACTTTTTAGGATATAATCCTATATAATAAAACCCTAATATGCAAATAGAATGAACGGTGGAATGACTGGTCGCTATGACGTACACTGACCACCAGGGAGCAGACGCTCAGTGCAGGAGCTGCCCCCAACCCACAGGCCTTGACTAGCAGCAGTGGTGGGGCGGGGCTGGCGAGCGGGTGATGCCAGGCCACCAGCCAAGGCAGATACCAGTGGGGGCCTCCCGATATCCCTGCTGGTCACCTCACAGATCGGCCCTGATTGCCAGCCAGGCCTAGGGACCCTACCCATGCATGAATTTTGTGCACCAGGCCTCTAGTCTATATATAAGGAAAATCAAATGTAGGTCATTTTAAAGAGATTAATAACCATGGTCATAGCCAAGGTCTCCTAAGTACAAACTAAGTGTCAGGACAGTTGCAGGCACTATTTAAACTTTACTCATTGAATATCCACATTATTCTTTAGCTTTGAGATTATCTCGCTAATCTATCTATCTATATTAAAGCCTAATAAGCTAAGTGTCCGACCGAGCTGTCTACCAATTGGTGGACTACTTGACCATTCGCTATGATGCACACTGACCAGCAGGGGGCAGAAGCTTCAACCAGTCGGTTAGCTTGCCGCTGGGATCTGGTGGATCCTGACTGGGTGAGACAGCCAGACACACCCTGGAGCCCTCCCGTAGTCCCTCCCCTGCCGGCCAACCTCCTATGGGGACTGGGCGAGATGGTCCCGATTGCCAGCCAGGAGAAGGGACCCCACCTGTGCACGAATTAGTGCATTGGGCCTCTAGTTTTGCTATAATTGTCTGATTATCTCACTTTTTGCATTTTTATTAGCAGTTTGTTGTTGTTTTTTTAAAATATATTTTTTATTGTTTTCAGAGAGGGAGAGAGAGAGAAAGAAACATCAATGATGAGAGAGAATCATTGATTGGCTGCCTCCTGCACACCCCCTGCTGGGAAACAAGCCCACAACCCAGGCATGTGCCCTTGACTGGAATCAAACTTGGGACCCTTCAGTCCACAGGCTGATGCTCTATCCACTGAACTAAACCAGCTAGGGCTATTAGCATGTTTTTGTGGGTTTTTTAAAATATATTTTATTGGTTTCTTACAGAGAGGAAGGGAGAGAGACAGAGAGTTAGAAACATTGATGAGAGGAACATCAATCAGCTGCCTCCTGCACACCTCCTACTGGGGACGTGCCCGCAACCAAGGCACATGCCCTCGACCGGAATCGAACCCGGGACCATTCAGTCCACAGGCCGACACTCTATCCACTGAGCCAAACCAGTCAGGACTATTAGCATGTTTTTTAAGAGTGCCTTGCTTTCACTAAATCCAGCAGGGAGATTTAACACCCTCCTTCGTCACAAACATGTCAGTAAAATACTCCTACAGTTTTCATTTGTAACTCATGTTATGAAAAGCTAAAATATTCATTTAGGTTTTTTTTTTAATATATTTCTTTATTGATTTCAGAGAGGAAGGGAGAAGGAGAGAGAAAAAGAAACATCAATGATGAGAGAGAATCATTGATCGGCTGCCTCCTGCACACCCCCTACTGGGGATCGAGCCTGCAACCCAGGCATGTGACCTTGACCGGAATCGAACCTGGGACCCTTCAGTCCGAAGGCTGATGCTCTATCCACTGAGCCAAGCCGGCTAGGGCTCATTTAGTTTTTTAATCTTATCACTGCTATATACTTTGTTTTAGTCTATCATGAGGACAGAATGGAGTCTGATCTGAAGACTCTAGTGGGGACGAATGCAGTACTAAGTTCATTTACGTGGTTGTTGAAAGAATTCATTTCCTCAAGGGCTGATCAAATGAGATCCTCTGCTGAGGTAGACCATTCTTAGTTTCTTGCCATGTAAGCCTCCCTAAAACACAACCTTATTTCATCAAAGTCATCAAAGAGCAGATTCTCATAGCAAGGTTGGTGTATGAATAGCCTAATTGTAAAAGTGGCATCTCATCTTTTGCTGTATTCTTTTTTATTATTATTATTATTATTAGAAACAATTTATCAGTCCAGCTCATGCTCAAGGGAAGGGTACTGCACAGGGGTGTGAGAAGCTAGTGTGTAATTAGGAATTTGCCTGACTTTTGTCTCTGATTCCTGGGAAGTTATGTCTAAACTAGAGGCCCAGTGCACAAAATTCATGCCCTTGGGGGATGTCTGACAGACAGCTTAGGCCTGCTTTCCCAGGGAGCGGGCAGTCGGACATGTTTAGCACTGTGGAGGCGGAAGAGGCTCCTGACACTGCCGCTGCGCTGGCCAGCCGTGAGCCTGGCTTCTGGCTGAGTGGCGCTCTCCCGGTGGGAGCGCACTGACCACCAGGGGGCAACTCCTGTGTTGAACATCTGCCCCCTGATGGTCAGTGTGCATCATAGTAACTGGTTGTTCCGCTGTTTGGTTGATTTGCATATTAGCCTTTTATTATATAAAATCTTTGGAATTACTTGTATGATAGGAGTTATTCATCCTGGGGCACTGGGACCACACTTTGTACTTTATGCTAATGAGCTGACTCATTAGAGGTGGTCAATGCCAGATACCAACCAGGTGATTTGAGGGGTTGTAGCTTTGAGCCACTTGATATCAGTGTAACTTTTAGGAAGATTATGGACCTGGAGATTGAGTCCAGCCACGAGGTCAATAATTCAATAAATCGTGCATTTATCATGAAGCCTCAATAACAGCTCTGGATGCCGAAGTGTAGGCGAGCCTCCTGATTGGCAATACTCTTGACCACTGTCACATGGTGGCTGGGAGGAGCTAATGTTCCATGAAAGAGTCACGTGTTCAATTAGCAAACGGCTAATAAGAATAAACAAAAATAAGAACTTTGAAGATATAATTTCATTTTTTTTCTGACTTCTGTTGTTTCTGTTGTACTGAATACTTTTACAGTTTTTCTTTGCATTTTGTGTATTATGGTTTCAGTCTGATATGTCTAGGTATAGACTTTTAGCTCAGAATTTGTTGGGATTTCTCAATCTGAGGTGTTGAATTTTTTTAAAATATATTTTTATTGATTTTACAGAACAGAAGAGAGAGGGATAGAGAGATAGAAACTTTGATGATAGAGAAACATCGATGGCCTGCTTCCGGCATGCCCCATCTTATAGATGTTTGAATATTGCTTCTCCATTACTGTTTTCTCTTTCAGAAACTATGAGTAGGCATAACATTAGATCTTTTGATGTTATATTTATTAACATCTTCCTTACATTTTCCTCCTTTTCTCTCTCTGCTACATTTCTGTAATTTTTTCAATTTTATAATCCAGTTCACTACATTGTATGGCATATATTGTTCAGATGTTTATTAGTATGTGTGTTTGTATATGTTTATTTATTAAAAGGTTACCCCCCCAGATCTTCCTAATCACATATAATCTTTTTTGCTTTAGACATATCTTGTATAGTTTCTGTTATTTTTTACACTTATTAAAAAACTTGTCTTTTATGATCTCACTTATGTGTGGAATCTAATAAACTGACCAACAAAATAGAATCAGTAGCATGGACATATGGAACAAACTGAACAATGTCAAGGGGAGGAGGATGGTGGAGAATGGATGAAAGAAGGTGAAGAGATTAGCCAAAGAACATATATGTGTAGCTTATGGACACTGACAACTGTGTGGTGAAGCCTGAGGAGGGTGTGGTAGGAACTGGGTAGAGGGGGGCAAAGGGTGGGGATGAAAAGGGGATATCTACACTAATAAAAGAGAAACATGGTAATTGGCGTACGACGCTACCCTTTTCATTGGCTAATCAGCAAGATATGCAAATTACCTGTCAGGCAAGATGGCGGCCGGCAGCCAGGCAGCTTGAAACTAACATGAGGCCGAAACTGGTTTGGCTCAGTGGATGGAGCGTCGGCCTGCGGACTGAAGGGTCCCAGGTTCGGTTCCAGTCAAGGGCATGTGCCTGGGTTGCGGGCACATCCCCAGTGGGGGGTGTGCGGGAGGCGGCTGATCGATGTTTCTCTCTGGTTGATGTTTCTGGCTCTCTGTCTCTTTCCCTTCCTCTCTGTGAAAAATCAATGAAATATTTAAGAAAAAAAAAGAAAAGAAACTAACATGAGGCTTGCTTGCCTCAGTGACGGAGGATCGTTGGAGGAAACCAATGTTCCCCGCCTGCGGCTGCAGGCCTCTGAGCCTGCAGTTTAAGAAACATTATAACATATACCGCCGGACTTCAGCCAGCAGATTCGCAACATTGTATGCAAAGGCCAGAAACCTACTTTCAGCAGAGGCCTAAGAGCTGGAGCCAAGCCTCAAGCTAAAGCTGGCTCAGAATAAAAAAAAAAAAAAGAAAAAAAGGAGCGGTTGGGAACTTCAGTCACTCCCAGCCTGTAAACAGCCCTCAGCCCCTCACCCAGACTGGCCAGGCACCCCAGTGGGGACCCCCACCCTGATCCAGGACACCCTTCGGGGCAAACCAGCCAGCCCCACCCGTGCACCAGGCCTCTACCTTATATAGTAAAAGGGTAATATGCCTCCCGGCACCGGGATCAGCGTGACAGGGGGCAGCGCCCAAACCCCCTGATCGCCCTGCAGCTCTGTGTGTGTCAGGGGGCGGAGCCACAACCTCCCTATCCGCCCTACTCTGTTCATGACAGGGGAAGGCGCCCCAACCCCCTGAGCAGCCCTGCTCTGTGCCTGATGGGGGGAGCTCCCCAACCCCCCCCCCCACAGTCTCTGCTCTGTGTGTGACGGGTAGAGCCATAACCTCCCCATCGGCCCTGCCCTGAGTGTGAGAGTGGTGGCGCCCCAACCCCCTGATCGGCCCTGCTCTGTGGGTGATAGAGGGTGGTGCCCCAACCCCCTGATGGGCCCTGCTCTGTGTGTGACAGGGGCAGCGCCCCAACTCCCTGATGGGCCCTGCTCTGTGCGTGACAGGGGACAGAGCCCCAATCCCCCTGACGGGCCCTGCTCTGTGAGTGACAGGGGGCAGTGCCCCAACCCCCTGATTGGCCCTGCTCTGTGCATGACAGGGGGTGGCGCCGCAACCTCCCCATCGACCGACCCTGCCTTGAGTGTGACAGGGGACGGTGCCCCAACCCCCCAATCGGCCCTACCCTGATCATGACTGAGGGTGGCATCCCAACCTCCCAATCTCCCTGCTCTGTGCATGATGGAGCGGCGCCCCAACTCCCCAATCGGCCCTGCTCTGAGCCCGACCAGGGGCTGCACCTAGGGATTGGGCCTGCCCTCTGCCACCCGGGAGCAGGCCTAAGCCAGCAGGTCATTATCTCCCGAGGGGTCCCACACTGCGAGAGGGCACAGGCCAGGCTGAGGGACCCTCCCACCCACCCGAGTGCACAAATTTTTGTGCACTGGGCCTCTAGTCTGTAATAGTGTTAACAAATATACACACACACATATACATACATATGGTCAGAATACAATTATATATATACACTAGAGGCCCGGTGCACAAAAATTTGTGCACTCGGGGGTCCCTCAGCCCGGCCTATGCCCTCTTGCAGTCTGGGACCCCTCGGAGGATGTCCACCGGCTGGCTTAGGCTCGCTCCCTGGGGGATCAGGCCCAAGCTGGCAGTCAGACATCCCTCTGGCAACCCAGCAGCCCTTGGGGGATGTCCACTTGCCAGCAGGGAGCAGGCCTAAGCTGCAGTCGGACATCCTTAGTGTTGCTGAGGAGGCAGGAGAGACTCCCACCACCACCTCTGTGCTGGCAGCCATCAGCCTGGCTTGTGGCTGAGCAGAGCTCCCCCTGTGGGAGTGCACTGACCACCAGGGGGCAGCTCCTGCATTAAGCATCTGCCCCCTGGTGGTCAGTGTGTGTCATAGTGACCATTCATTCCCAGTTGTTCTGCTGTTAGGGTCAGTTTTCATATTACCCTTTTATTAAATAGGATAGAGGCCTGGTGCATGGGTGGGGGCCAGCTGGTTTGCCCTGGAGGGTGTCCCAGATCAGGGTAGGCGTCCCGCTGGGGTGCCTGGCCAGCCTGGGTGAGGGGCTGATGGCTGTTTGCAGGCTGACCACACCCCTTTTAGGGTGGGGGTCCCCACTGGGGTGCCTGGCCAGTCTGGGTCAGGAGCTGAGGGCCGTTTTCAGGCTGGCCAAGCCCCCCCCATCGGCGACTGAAGCTCCCAGCCTCTCCTTTTTTACTATTTTATTCTGGGATTTATTTACCTTCTATAATTGAAACTTTGTAGCCTGAGAGAAGCTCAGAGCTGGCCAGGGCAGGCGGGAGGGAAGTTTGGCTTCCTCCATCACCAGGGGCAACCCACTCCTGCTCCCTCCAGCTCCGTGGCCACGGCTGGCTGAAAGCAGGTATCTGGGGTTTATTTACCTTCTATAATTGAAACTTTGTTGCTTTGAGTGGAGCTCAGAACAGCAGCGGCAGGCAGGAAGCTTGGCTTCCTCCATCATTGGGGCAACCAAGCCTCCTGCTTGATCCAGCTCTGTGGCTGCCGGCTGCCATCTTGGTTTGGTTAATTTGCATATAGTCACTCCGACTGGCTGATGGGCATGGCTTAAGGCGTAGCAAAGGTACAGTCAATTTGCATGTTTGTCTTTTATTAGTGTAGATATATATGATAGAATACAATTCTGTGGTGAGAATGCAATGGACATTTGATTTCAAGGAAAAAACAATAAATTTTCTTTAGATTAAAGAAAAATGTACACTTATTTTGTTGTGCTATGTGTTTAATGTTTGATGGTAAATCCAATGAACGTCTTTAAAAGTGTACTTTTAAAAAAAAGTTTTATTATTTTGTGTGAGAAAAGGTATGGAATTTGCTCGCTCGACTAATATGACGTACAAACCCATATTGCTTGCCTTTTGACAATTTTGGGAACATGTATTTTAGAGCACTTCTAGAAATAAAAAGAAACAAAAACCTACTCTGCCACTGGGGTGGAGGGAGAGGGGGAAATGGCTTATAAATTCTAGATGTGGTGTTTCATGTTTATGTAGGAGTATTGTATTTGTCCAGATGTTATTTGTATAATATAGAGTAATTGGAAATAGGTGCTAAACTATATATATATAGGGGATGTTGCTTCTAAAATATACTTAAGAAGAGTATATAGATGCAGGCTATGTGGTGAAAATTAGAACAACATCCCTCATGTATCTTTTATATTAATAAAAGCAGTTGATATGTTAAACAGGACTGTGTTGTTACTGGAATTGCTGCCATTGGAGGATGTTACTGTGGAGTTAAGTTGGGAGGAGTCCCAGCTCCTGAACCCTGCTCACAAAGACCTGTATTGGGACATGACGTTGGAGAACTCTGTCAATATTTTTTCACTGGGTAAGGAGAGCTCCCTGTGTCATTTAGAGGTGCCGGGTCACTGGCCTTTGCTCTAATATTTGCTGAACGTTTTGCAGTCACTGTGGTCATCTGAAGGTCAAGACTTTCAGCCCCCGCTCTGGCCCCTAACAAAAGGGTATAATGTCCTCTATCCTGAAAGAGAAGTTTTACTTTGCATACGAGAAATTCTTTTGTCTCTAAAATGTCATGTTTCCCATCTTCACATACTACAAGTCACCATATCTAGGTCTTCTATGAACAGGGTATCACACTACCGGACTAGATGCGCTGTCCAAGTTGCAACATGGAGAACAACCATGGAAAATAAAGAATGAAATCTATACTAGAAGCAGTCCAGGTGAGTGAGTGAGAACCAGCAAGAGTGGCCATAGGAGTCATATTCTAGTCATTAAGGGATGGTGTCTGCCCTGGCTACTTGGTTGGACATTGTCCCTTGTACCAAAAGTTGCCAGTTCAATTCTGGGTCAGGGCACATGCCTGAATTGTGGGCTTGATTCTCAGTTGGGGGTGTACAGGAGGTACCCAATCTATGTTTCACTCTCACATCCATGTCTCTCTCTCTGTCTGTCTCTGTCTGTGTGTGTGTCCCTCTCCTTTCATCTCTCTCTAAAAATCAATTTAAAATATTTGTAAAAACATTTTTATATATTTTATTTTATTTTTTTCAGGGAGAGAGAGAGAGATAGAAACATCAATGATGAGAGAGAATCATCAATCGGCTACCCCCTGCACGTCCTCCTACTGGGAATTGAACCCACAACTGAGGCATGTGCCCTGACTGGGAATCAAACCTTGACCTCCTGGTTCATGGGTTGACTCTCAACCACTACGCCACACGGCCGGGCAATAAAAAAATAATATTCTTTTAATTTAAAAGAGAGAGAAGGGTCACAGCTTTGAGGGTATCCAAGGCTAGGTAAACCACGCTCCTCTCCACATGTGGATTTCCTGAGATGAGAATTTTTTGTGGGTGTTTTTGCTTTAAATATACTCCTTGTTGCCCAGCTGGCATGGCTCAGTGATTGAGTGTCGACCTATGAACCAGGAGGTCATGGTTTGATTCCCGGTCAAGGCACATGTCTGAGTTGCAGACTCAATCCCCAGTGTGGGGCGTGCAGGAGGCAGCCAATTGATGATTTTTTCTCTCATCATTGTTGTTTCTTTCCCTCTGCCTTCCTCTCTGAAATCTATTTTTTAAAATATTTAAAAAAATAAATATACTTCTTGTTTCTTCTTGGATCTGATACTTTTTGACCTTACATCTTAATGGTATGGGATGGTTGACAATAAAGGCATTCTCATGAAGGAATTTGTTATTTTTTTTTTTTCCTAAGAATCAGGAAAGTTGAGTCATCTGCATGAGTACTCTCAGAACCTACCAGTTCTGAAGAGCATGCAACAATGCAGTGAAAGCAATGCACTTAGGAATACTGTTCATCTGAGTGAAACAAATATGACCTAAAAAATGAAAAAAAAACTTTTTTTAAATGAAAAATTTTAAAAGAAAGTAAAAAAACAAATGTGGCTGTAATTTTGGACTTAGGTAGGAAATCTTTGAAATCAAGGTTAAGTTTAATTAACCAGAAAGGAAGATATGAAATTAAAGAACCCCACTGAGTTTAATGGAGATGAGAAATCCTTTCTACATGGTAAATCATGAGCACTTGCACACAGGACTTGAAATCCCTGAAAGGGAAAAACAGATCAGCACTGACTTCCAAGTCTTTAAGCATCATCTTAATTGATGTTCAAATCCCTATAAAAACAATAGACTTCCAATTAAACTTTATACGATGCATCTGAGTTCCTTTTTATTTCCAAGGCTTGCCCTATATTCCTGTTTTATTGGCCACAGACATATATGATGGTGCAAGCAGGTCATTTATGTGATAACATTTTCCAGACTGTAATGCACTGTAATGCAGGCATATCTCGTTATGACTGGCTGTATTGGAGTCATAGATAATGTGTTTTCATCACCAGGGACTCCAGTCCCTTCATCAGGAAAGGATGACAACTTGCCTTAGAGCAGCGGTTCTCAACCTGTGGGTCGCGACCCCTTTGGGGGCCGAACGCCCTCTCACAGGGGTCGCCTGAGACCCTCGGAAAACACATATATAATTCCATATTGTTTTTGTGATTAATCACTGTGCTTAAATTATGTTCAATTTGTAACAATGAAAAGACATCCTGCATATCAGATATTTACATGATGATTCATAACAGCAGCAACATTACAGTGATGAAGTAGCCACGCAAATAATTTTATGGTTGGGGGTCCGCACAACATGAGGAGCTGTATTGCAGGGTCGCGGCATTCGGAAGGTTGAGAACCACTGCCTTAGACCATCCTGGACCTTTACCCTTGGAGGGAGGTGGGAAAACCCTGGGTTTGGTTTATTTTTTTATTGCTTTTTATTTGTATTGATTCAGAGAGGAAGAAAAAGATGGAAACATCAGTGATGAGAGAGAATCACCCATCAGCTGCCTCCTGCAACAGCCCCCACTGGGGATGGAGCCCACAACCCTCGCACATGCACTTGACCAGAATCGAACCCGGGATCCTTCACTCCGCAGGCAGACGCTCTATGCAGTGAGCCAAACCCGCTGGGGCTAGAAGCCTGGTTTTGGAATGCATCCGATTTAGCCAATGAAGGGTCAGAAAAGCTGTTTCCAGCGAAGCTCAACGCGCAGGGGCGGGCTTTCCGTCTCCTCCTCACAGCGGGCGTTTTGTCTCCTCCCAGAACCCGCTGAGCAGCCAGGCCCGAGGCTGCAGGTCGCTGGGTCCCGGTGGAGATGCCCCGAGGGAGAAGGCGCGCGAGTCGTGGCGCACACAGCACACGCGCGGGAGTTAAGCTCGATGTCCCCGCCCGGGTGACCCGCTCCAGGGCCCGGACAGGGACCGCCCTTCCCGCCGCGGCCTCTGCTCCCGCCGCTCCCGCCCGGCTCCGCACACACAGTCCGATGGCGGCGCCCGCCCCGAGGCGCGGGGCTGAGGTGAGTGCGCGTCCTCCGGGCCCTCACCGCGTCCTCACACCCAACAGGACAGCCGGGTGCGGGCGCCTGTCCCGTCCTGCAGCTCAGTCCCGCGTGGAGGACCGTGAGGAAGGTGGAGGGGAGAGAGGAGTGTGTGGCTTCTGAGGACACAGCAAGTGCAGGGCAGAGAGGACGGGGGTGACTTGCATCTGAAGGTCCCTGAGGATGTGGCTGTGAGTATTGACGGAAAGAGCAGAGGCTGCAGGGAGGACGGCACAGACTCATTCGGGGCTTTCCCGGCTGTGGGTCCATCAGGGGCCTGGGGTGGTCCTGGATCCGGCTGGACTCCAAGCTCTCTACACGCCATCTGCCGAGTTCATGGGTGAGTCCAGCGAGATCCGGTGGCATTGGAGCAGGAAGGGGGCGGAGCTGAGGGAGTGAAACTGGAGTCTGAAAATGGGAAGGGGCTCTAGCCGGTTTGGGTCAGTGGATAGAGCGTCGGCCTGCCGACCGAAGGGTCCCAGGTTCGATTCTGGTCAAGGGCATATGCCAGGGTTGCGGGCACATCCCCAGTGCGGGGTGCGCAGGAGGCAGCTGATCGATGTTTCTCTCTCATGGATGTTTCTAACTCTCTATTCTTCTCCCTTCCTCTCTGTAAAAAAAAAAAAAAAAAAAAAAATCTGTAGGATGGGAAGGGGATAGACATTACGCAGTGGTGTGCACATCTGGAGGAAGTGTGAGCTGATAGTTCCAGGGACCTGGTGTGGGGACTTATGGGTGAAGCATAAACCCAGGTTTGGCTTTGTCGTGGAGGCAGGATCTAGGAGACTGCAGTGGTGTTGCTTGGCAGGAAGGCCGGGGCCCTGCAGACATCGCCCAGACCGTAAATGGCACTTATATACTGTCTCTCCACGTCCTCCCCCACAGCCCCCCTCTATCCCTTCCCGCCCCACTCAGTTGCTGTAGCTGAGGGCAGTAACAGTGATTAATGGGACTTTGATGAGAGAGCATTAGCATTAGAGCTCTGGGGGAGGTTGAGCAGGGGAAGATGTGTAAGGAATAGGATTGGGGGGTCTCAGAATGACTGTTCTGGTTTTGAAACTGGACGGCCAATGGGTCCGGGCTGCCTGTCACTGCTTGAGCCAATTCAGCAGAGACAGGGTTGAATCATAGATGAGTGTTTATTCCAATCATGCCGACAGCATGGGAGGGCAGCAGGTCATACCCCCCAAATCTGCCCTGCCTCTCCCCATAAGCCAGCTGCTCACGTGGGGTACAAGGACAAAGATTTCTTGGGGAAGTAGGCCAAGGGAAATCAGAATGGGCATAATGGTTACAGATTACAGGCAGTGTGGACTGGGTCTTTGCAAAAGAAGGGGCCATCAGAACGTCATTGTTTCATTCCTACAACAAAGTGGTTTATCTTTCCATGATAAGCAGCTCCTTGCTAAGGAGGATGGGCTGCATTTCCTGGGGAGCTCCCAGGGCCCTGGTACAACTCCTAGCCATGGTAGACTGAGCTTTGTTTAATGAGAACAAAACAATCACGGTTAACGGAGCATGCTTAATATTTCTTATTAATATATCTTATAACTGATTGCTAGTCCTCAATAGTCTATTTCTGCCCCCTTCATTTCCCCGCTGCTATTTCTGTCACCTCATATCTATGACAATAGTTTTATTTTATTTTTTAAAAATATTTTTTTATTGATTTTTTACAGACAAGAAGGGAGAGGAATAGAGAGTTAGAAACATCAATCAGCTGCCTCCTGCACACCCCCTACTGGGGATGTGCCTGCAACCAAGGTACATGCCCTTGACCGGAATCAAACCCAGGACCTTTCAGTCCGCAGGCCAACGCTCTATCCACTGAGCCCAACCGGTTAGGGTTTGATCAGAATTTGACAGAGGTAATCTGCTCTGAACCTGCACGCAATAAAGATGACTCCTAACTAAGTGTCTGATTAAGGCGTCTTGTCCAGCTCCCTGATTTGTGATACAACAGGAGCATTACCAATACGGTTAAAGCAGTATATGCAGCAGGGCCCCCAGGTGGAGATGGTCCTTAACAGCCTGGTGCCATGGCCTTGAGAAAGTCTCAGACCCTGTGATGTTTCTGAGGCCTCAAGACAGTCGCTGGTCCTAAGAAGCAAGGCCCCCTGGTGCTGTTGGCAGGGTTACAGGAGGAAACAGCTACCCCATGGGAGAGAAACCAGCTAGCCAGCAGCTTCGTATGTCCATCACCATAAGGAGGGCGACATTATACAAATAATTCATATTGTAGGTATAGATCCTGAAAGACAGTAACTAGAAAACCCGGTAAAAGTCAGACCAACACCACAGGAAGCCACTGTACCAACCTTTAGAGAAAACATCCCTGCATTCTTTTCCGAGACAATGGGTCCCAACGAATAAGGGCCCCCGTCTGTGACTTCCCAAAGTGAATAAAATAATTCTTTATATTCGTCATAGGTATCCTAACTCCTCCTGGGCAAGATGTAAAGGTACATTCTCCATAGGTTCACCCTTTGCCAGCTTCAGGGCAGTGGGAGTGATGAGACACCCGTTTCAGGGTCCTGCCCATTTCTCCGCTGGTTGGCCCATTGTCTTTGCTCTGCATTATGTCTGCATAAATGCCTACCACAGTTTCAGTTGTCACAATTCTGACAGGTTGGCGTGACCTTGGAGGACATTGCCCTGTACTTCTCCAAGAAGGAATGGAGCCTCCTTGATGAGGGTCAGAGACAGCTGTACCTGAATGTGATGCTGGAGAACTTTGAACTTGTATCCTCCCTGGGTAAGACCCTCACTCTCACCAGTGACCTGGACTTAACCTTGCATTTCCCCAGGCCCCTTTTCCCAGGTGCGCTCTGTCCTCACATGTGGACTGTGGGCACTGGGTGATTTTCCGGTTTTCTGGGTAGTTGCTGTCCTTTGTTTGCACTGCCGGCCTCTCTCCATGCAGCCCCAGTACCTGCTGCACTAAACTCATAGGGAAGGATTTCTGATTGGTAGTGTGGCAGGGAGCCTAACGGATTCCACCTCGATTAGCGAGGAAAAACATTTTTTATATTCCTGTTGGTCATTTGTGCATAATTTTTGGAATATTGTCTCTTTATCCTTAGCTCGTTTTTTTAATCTGGATTTTTTGGCTAATGTGTCTTTTGAATACCTTCTATATTTTACATGTTAATTCTTTATTTTTTAAATATATTTTATTGATTTTTTACAGAGAGGAAGAGAGAGAAATAGAGAGTTAGAAACATCAGATGAGAGAGAAACATTGATCAGCTGCCTCCTGCACACCTCCTACTGGAGATGAGCTCGCAACCAAGGTACATGCCCTTGACCGGAATCCAACCTGGGACCCTTCAGTCCTCAGGCTGACGCTCTGTCCACTGAGCCAAACCGGTTAGGGCTACATGTTAATTCTTTATTACATATCACGTCGTTTTGCAGGTGCTTGATTATGCTTTGCAGGTATTTCGGGGGTTTGTGTGGTGGTGGTTGTTTTTTTTTTTAAACAAATTCAATGTTTTTGGCAACACTGTATTCAGGAAGTTAGTGTGGCCATTTTTCCAGCAGGTTTAGATATTGTTTACCAGTGTCAACTTCAGAAATATTCAAAGGTGTGAAGAATTTTTGTGAGTTTACATGAGCCAAACTGTCGCCAATTGGCAGCAAGCAAAATCTTAAGGCAGTGAGGCAATGCACCAGAGAATGGTAGTTTTGCATCTTAATTGATACATTACAATGAAAAGAGATCACTTAAGAGGGTTATAGGAAATTTATTGCTAATAGATTAGGGAGGAGGGAGAAGCAAAGCAGGGAAACCTCTGGAATTGGATAAAAAAAAATAAAATGATAAATCTTTTCTCTTTTAAAAATATATTTTATTGATTTTTTTTACAGAGATGAAGGGAGAGGAATAGAGAGTTAAAACATTGATGAGAGAGAAACATCGATCAGCTGCCTTCTGCACACCCCCTACAGGGGATGCACCCGCAACCAAGGTACATGCCCTTGACCGGAATCGAACCCTTGACCCTTTAGTCCGCAGCGCGACACTCTATCCACTGAGCCAAACTGGTTAAGGCTATAAATCTTTTAAAATATATTTTTATTGATTTCAGAGAGGAATGGAGAGGGGGAGAGAGAGAAACATCAATGATGAGAGAGAATCATCAATCAGCTGCCTCATGCACTCCCTATAGGGGATCGAGCTCGCACCCCCCAGCATGTGCCCTTGACCAGAATTGAACTGGGACCTTTCAGTTCACACACCAACCCTCTATGCACTGAGCCAAATCAGCTAGGGCAATGCTAAATCTTTTATATAGGTGGATACAGAATAGTTAACAGTCAACAATTAACACGATAAAAATAATGAGAGTATTTGTAGTCCCTGCCCTGGTACATTCATTGTGCCCTGAGAGGTCTGATAAAGGGAAGTCACCCTGATATTCCCAAGGTATGGGCTTTTGTTTTTGTTTTTGTTTTTTTAAAAAATATTTTTATTGATTAGAGAGAGGAAGGAAGAGAGAGAGATAGAAACATCGATGGTGAGAATCATTGATTGTCTGCCTCCTGCACGCCCCACACTGGGGTTCCTGCCCGCAACCCTGACCTCCTGGTTCATGGATCGATGCTCAACCACTAAGCCATGCTGGCCGGGCCCAAGGTATGTTTTCATAGATGCAAATGACAATTGACAGGCTCAGTTAAGGTAAAAATTGACTTTTGGCCCAGTCTGTGTCGCTCAGTGGTTGAGCTTGGACCCATGCACCAAGAAGTTGCTAGTTAGATTCCAGGTCAGGGCACATCCTTGTTGCTGGCTCGATTCTCATTAGGGGACATGCATGAGGGAGCCTATAGATGCTTCCCGTCTCATGGATGCCTCTATCTATCTCTCCTTCTCACTTCTTCTCTCTGTAAAAATCGATAAAAAAATCTTTTTTTAAAAAAGTTGACTTTTGTCAGGGAAGATACTAGCCTAGGACATGAATACGAAAACTGCCATAAACTACTTTTAGTTAAAAAGTTTCCATTTCAGCTCTAACTGGTTTGACTCAGTGGATAGAGCGTTGGCCTTCGGACTGAAAGGTCCCAGGTTCAATTCCGGTCAAGGGCATGTACCTTGGTTTCGGGCACATCCCCAGTAGGGGGTGTGCAGGAGGCAGCTGATCGATGTTTCTGACTCTCTATCCCTCTCCCTTTCTCTATGTAAAAAAATCAATAAAATATATTTTTTTTAAAAAGTTTTCATTTCAGACCCCCCTTTTTTGGTACTTTAGAACTCTGAGTTTGCAAGGCCTGCACACAGGCCTTCCCAGAGCTTGTCAGGTTAGCATGTGGCCCCTTTTCATCCATACCAATGTTTACCTATAAAGTTTTTTTGTTGTTGTTAATCTTCATCTGAGGATATTTTTTCATTGATTTTTTTTTAAAGAAAGTGGAAGGGAGAGGGGTGGAAAAGAGAGAGAGAGATATACATGTGAGAAGGATACAAAGATTGTTGGCCCCTGGAACTCACCGTGACCTGGGTAGGGGTTGAACCTACAAGCCAGGTATTTGCCCTTGAGCAGGAATTGAACCCGGGACCCTTTGATGTTTGGGTGAATGCTGTAACCACTGAACCACAGTGGCCGGCTATAAAGTAATTTTCTTTTCTTTTTTTTTTTTTTTGGTTAATCTTCACCCAAGGATATTTTTCCATTGATTTTTAGGGAGAGTAGAAGAGAGATAAAGACAAAGAAGAAACATCGGTGTGAAAGAAACACATTGATTGGTTGCCTCCTGTGTGAGCCCCAACCAGGGCCTGGGCTAGGGAGGAGCCTGCAACCAAGGTGTGTGTCCTTTACTGGAATCAAACCCGGGACCCTTTGGTCTGCAGGCTGACGCTCGATCCACTGAGCCAAACAGCTTGGGCTGTATGTTTCTTCTTTAAAATATACTTTTCAATTGATTTCAGAGAGGAAGGGCGAGGAAGCTAGAGAGAGCAACATCAGTGATGAGAGAGAATCATTGATTGGCTGCCTCCTGCACGCCCTCTACTGGAGATCGAGCCCGCAACCCAGGCATATGCCCGGACCTGCAATCGAACCCTGACCATCTGGTTCATAGGTCAAAGATCAACCACTGAGCCCTGCCAGCCAGGTTTTTTATGTCTTTTGAATGGAGAATTTGTTTTAGGACCTACTATTGCCGCTTCTTCATTGGTTTTTTAACTCTTTTGCACCCGTTTGTTTGTCTTACTGCCTTGTGGTCTTTCTTCTGTGATTTGGTCATTTTGTATAGTGGTTTGACTCGTATCTCTTTTGTATATCTATCACACAGGTTTTTGCTTGTGGTTTCCAAGGGACTTAACACAAAAGAACGCATACTCTTTACAGCCTATTTTATCCTGGTAACACCTTCAGTTGAATACAAAAATGCTACCCTTTGACTCTCCACCAAACTCCTTTATAGGTTTCTGATGTCTCCATTCACAGGTTTTCATATTGTGTATCTATTAAGGCACACAATGTTATCTTCATAAATTTTTTTTACTATATTTTATTGATTTTTTTACAGAGAGGAAGGGAGAGGGATACAGAGTCAGAAACATCGATGAGAGCCCTAACCGGTTTGGCTCAGTGGAGAGAGCGTCCGCCTGAGGACTCAACGGTCCCAGGTTCGATTTTGGTCATGGGCATGTACCTTGGTTGCGGGCACATCCCCAGTAGGGAGTGTGCAGGAGGCAGCTCTGCTCCGGGTTCCTATTACCTCTTCCCTGAAGGCCAGGGCTTGAGGACGTTCCCTAGTGTGGTGGCAATAGGTGGTGGAGGGAAGAAACCTGCTCACATGGCGGGGGTCGGGGGAGGTCTTGGTCCAGCCAGGACACTCCAGGCGCCGGCATTAGCAGTGGCCGCGGTGACGAACCGTGCACCCGCCAACGGGCGGTGAGTGCGGAGGAAGCTGTCTCCATTGGACTCTTTTTTTTATATTGTATTGATTTTTTACAGAGAGGAAGGGAGAGAGATAGAGAGAGAGTTAGAAACATCGATGAGAGAGAAACATCGATCAGCCGCCTCCTGCACATCCCCCACTGGAGATGTGCCCGAAACCCAGGTACATGCCCTTGACCGGAATCGAACCCGGGACCCTTCAGTCCGCAGGCTGACACTCTATCCACTGGCTCCATTGAACTCTTACTCCCCTTTCTTGTGTTGTGCTGGTGGTCGTTCATGAAGAGCTAGCTGTCTCCTTGGTCTGGGAGAGGGATGAATACTGGTATCCCCTGGTCTGCCACCTTGCTGATGTCACTCACCTAGAGCTTCTCCTGTGCTCTCTTTTGTGCTTTGTTGTCATACCACCGTTCTGGCCATCCAGCTCTTCAGTTTTCCTTTTCAGATTTCTATTCATCTCTATCCCAGGTAATGGCTCCACTGGGATTTAAGGGAAAGAATCATTTGTGCATCACAGGCGATACATGACCCCGTCCAGGCCAGGGTGGCCCCCGAGGCAGCCTTGCCGGGATAAAGTGCTGTTGGAGAGAGATGGATGCCAGGGCTTTGTGGAGGTAGTAACTAGGAACTCCTTTTGTTGTTCAGTTTTTGGTACCGTTGCCAGTTCCACTCCATTCTACTTGTTCTTATTGACACTTTGCCAACTACTCAATTCTGATAGTGATCCTTTTTTTAAAAAAAATATATTTTATTGATTTTTTACAGAGAAGGGAGAGGGATAGAGAGTTAGAAACATCGATGAGAGAGAAACATCGATCAGCTGCCTCCTGCACACCTCCCACCGGGGATGTGCCCGCAACCAAGGTACATGCCCTTGACCTGAATCGAACCTGGGATCTTTCAGTCCGCAGGCCGACGCTCTATCCACTGAGCCAAACCGGTCAGGGCGATAGTGATCCTTTCTATTCAGATTCCCAGCCCATGGGGAATCTTCACCTTTCTAAACTTTGCACCTCACGCATTTCCCTTTCAGGTTTTTCTTTCCTGTACTGCAACATTGATCCATGCCTGCAGAGCCTTGGAGTGTGCATGTGTCATAATGTTGACCTTGAATATCATGTCACACCAGCTCTAAGACAACTGGTCTTTATGGGTGGGAGTACATTCAAATTATTCTACACAGATTCCCATCACCTGCAAAACTGGTCTGAGAGGAAGCCATTTATGGAGGGACAACTAATGGACCCTGCCTCTCTTTTCTGGGTCTCATCCTATGCTGTGTCCTTTTCTTGATGTGGTTTGTAACGTTCACTGACCTTTGGGGCCAAGTAATGTGTAGCAGCAGCCAGCCATTTCTTAGCGTCTAACTCACTTGTCCTGAAAATCATCCCATAACCCTAGCCAGTTGGGCTCAGTGGATAGAGCATCGGCCAATGGACTGAAGGGTCCCAGGTTTGATTTCGGTCAAGGGCACATACCTGGGTTGCGGGCTTGATCCCCCGTAGAGGGCATGCAAGAGGCAGCCAATCAATGATTCTCTCTCGTCATTGATGTTTCTGTCTCCCTTTCCCTTTCCCTTCCTCTCTGAAATCAATAAAAATATTTGAAACAGCCGAAACCGGTTTGGCTCAGTGGATAGAGCGTTGGCCTGCGGACTGAAAGGTCCCAGGTTCGATTCCGGTCAAGGGCATGTACCTGGGTTGCGGGCACATCCCCAGTAGGAGATGTGCAGGAGGCAGCCAATAGATGTTTCTCTCCCATCGATGTTTCTAACTCTCTATCTCTCTCTCCCTTCCTCTCTGTAAAAAATCAATAAAATATATTTAAAAAATATATATATATTTGAAACAAAAGAAAATCATCCCATAAAATCATGCCTCACTGGGGCAGATGGGTATTTGTGGTGAGGCTATCCCTTCCCTATCAGGTCAACATGTACCTCACCAGCGTTTCCTTTTCTTCAGGTTGCTGCTGTGGCGCAGAGGATGTGGCGACTCCCCCTGAACAGAAGGTTTCTGTAAGAGTGTCACAGGCCAGGAATCCCAAGGTAGCCTTGTCCTCCCAGCAGAGCCACCCCTGTGGGAGTTGTGGGCCAGTCTTGGGAAACATTTTCCAGCTGGTTGAACTGAAGGAAACCCAACACAGCCAGAGACTGTTGAGGTGTGGAGCATGTGCAAAAAGATTTTATTTCCGTGCAAAATTTGACCAGCACCAGAAGCAGCATAGGAGAGAGAAGCCTTTCGTTAAAGATGTGGACAGCATCTCTCTTGCAAGGGGCGGTGATTTTAGTGTGTCACAGAAACCTTTTACCTGTGGGGAATTTGGAGAAGACATGTTAACCGGGTCAGGACATCTACAGCAACAGGCTACTCCCACCAGGGATAGAACAAATGAAATCTTGACATCTGAGGTGAGTTTTCAAAGCAGAAATAACGACATCCGGAAAGAATATCATAAAACCATTGGCAGCATCCACACATTTGTTCAGGACAGGAATATTTGTACTGAAAGACAGCGTTTTGTGTGCCAGGAATGTGGAAAATGTTTTAGCAAAATTTCTACTCTTCACTGTCATCAGAGTGTTCACTCCGGAAAAAGACGTTATGAGTGTGGTGAGTGTGGTGAGTGTGGGAAGTCTTTTTCAAGGATGTATTACCTTCCTTATCATCAGAGAGTTCACACTGGAGAAAGGCCTTATGAGTGCAGTGAGTGTGGGAAATCTTTTTTCAGTAGCTCTGGCCTTCATTATCATCAGAGATTTCACAGAGGAGAAAGGCCTTATGAGTGCAGTGAATGTGGGAAATCTTTTAGCTGTAGCAGTGCCCTCCGCAGTCATCAGAGAGTTCACACGGGAGAAAAGCCTTTTGAGTGCAGTGAGTGTGGGAAATCTTTTACTGGTAGCAGTGGCCTCCGTAGTCACCAGAGAGTTCACACTGGAGAAAGGCCTTATGAGTGCAGTGAGTGTGGGAAATCTTTTTTCAGTAGCTCTGGCCTTCATTATCATCAGCGATTTCACACAGGAGAAAGGCCTTATGAGTGCAGTGAATGTGGGAAATCTTTTAGCTGTAGCAGTGCCCTCCACAGTCATCAGCGATTTCACACAGGAGAAAAGCCTTATGAGTGCAGTGAATGTGGGAAATCTTTCAGCTGTAGCAGTGGCCTCCGTAGTCATGAGACAGTTCACACTGAAGAAAGGCCTTACGAGTGCCTTGCATGTGGAAAATCTTTTAAGAGTAGCAATGGCTTTCAATATCATCAGAGAGTTCACACTGGAGAAAAGCCTTATGAGTGCAACAAATGTGGGAAATTTTTTATCAAAATCCAAGGCCTTCATAAGCATCAGAGAGTTCACACTGGAGAAAAGCCTTACGAGTGCAATGAATGTGGGAAATCTTTTTCAAGAAAGGAATCCCTTTGTTATCATCAGAGAGGTCACAGTGGAATAAGGCCTTATGTGTGTCATGAATGTGGAAAATCTTTTACAAGTAGCACTGGCCTCCATTATCACCAGAGATTTCACACTGGAGAAAAGCCTTATGAGTGCAGTACATGTGGCAAATTTTTTACCAGCAGAAGTGGCCTTGTACATCATCAGAGAGTTCACACTGGAGAAAGGCCTTATGTGTGCCCTAAATGTGGGAATTCTTTTACTAGTAGCAATGGCCTTGTAGGTCACCTGAGACTTCACACTGGAGAAAGGCCATATGAGTGCAGTGAATGTGGGAAGTCTTTTACCAGGATTCATAGCCTTCGCTATCATAAGAGAGTTCACAGTAGAGAAAGGACTTAGGAGTGGAGTTAATGTGGGACATCTTTTAGCCAAACTTGTAACCTCACCATCACATAAGAGTTTACGTGGGAGGAAGGTCTGAGATGTCTAGGAAACTGATAGCTTATTCAGTTTTGTTTTGTTTTATGTTTTGAGTATTTATTATAGGCCAGGTGTTAAGGATAGGGAACTTATCCTGCTTTCATGGAGTTTACAATCTAGCAAAGAACCTAAGGATGATAAAAGAAATATTTTACTCTTTCCTTTGTTTGCTGCCTCATGTTTTTCAAGTTGATTGTATAAACCATTTTTGGTGAGAAAAGTCAGCTTCCATCTACACCTTCATACATAAAAGGAAAATGTCGTCGTCATCTATTGCATATCCAGGACTCATAGCATCCAAGAGTTTCAAGGCTGGGAAAGAAGTTTCTATAAAGAAACTCAGATCTAGTTTTGGTCTCCTGAAATTTCATTTCTCTGATGTCAGATGAATCCAGCTTCTAACTAGGATGAAGTTGAACTATAGGATCTGTCAACTAGCATCATCTCCTTTATGGTCCTGTAAGCCTATCACCATCCCTGCTGAGAATGTCCAAATGCAAGTCCACTTGTTTAGGGGGTCTGCAGCAGATGTAACAGAGGCTTTCAAATAACAATTCTGGGCTAGCACACAGGGCGCTGAAGGCCAGGTCTTTCTTCTTCAGTGGATCCCATCTTTAACCGGTCTATCACCAACAGGAGAGAGCCTTAGTTCAGTTTTAACAACACTGAGGGAAGCACTGAAGCCTCATTTGTCTGAATTGAAGCTCATATGTCCAAACGTATGGACAAGTGGACTTGCATTTGGACATTCTCAGCAGGAATGGTTATAGGCTGACAGGACCATAAAGGAGACAGATGATGCTAGATAGTTGATAGATCCTATAGTTCAACCATGGCGGGGGGGAGGGGGGGGTTCCCCGTAAGTTTATGTGGGACGCATGTGTGCACATTGCACTTTCTAAATTTCCCCAGGTGTCTTGCCAGATCTAAGTCACTGCATATTTTTGTCACATAAACTATTTCACATGTACCACCTGGAAGGTATCGACAGATGGCATCCATCACCATCCTACTGTGCTCAGAGAAGCTAACTGTTCTCTGATTTTTTTGGAGAAAATAAGGAGTAGCCTGCATTTTTAGGAAGTCTTTATTCCTTTTACTCTCAGTAATTGGTGCACGGATCTGACTCACTTTTGCCCCCAAGAACATCACCTGAGTTTAGCCAGAGGCTTGCAGAATAACTGCCTTGTTCAAGGACATGCTTTCCCTAGATGCCAGTGATTAATTTTTTTAAAATATATTTTTAAATTGATTTCAGAGAGGAAGGGAGGGGAGAGAGAGATAGAAACATCAATGATGAGAGAGAATCATTGATCAGCTGCCTCCTGCACACCCCACACAGATCGAACCAGCAACCTGGGCATGTGCTCTGACCAGGAATTGAACCGTGACCTCCTGGTTCATAGGTCGATGCTCAACCACTGAGCCATACCAGCCGGGTACCAGTGATTAATTTTTTGAGTGTCACACATGCAAGAACTGTGAGGGTGTGGTCCCTTTGTCTTGTAAAATAATGAAGGCCTTTTCCCCCTAAGTCTTTAATCTTGGGTGTTCTAGTTACTGTGTGGGTTGGTTTATAAGTAGATCTGGGTCTATACCAGCACAAAGAGGTGAATAACTCGTACAAGCCTTAAAAAGTTTCTCTGCTTCCTAGGAGATGATACGGTACAGGAATTAGCTCAGCAGTTTTTGCCAAATTTGTATTGTTGTTCATATTTCTGTAGGAAAGACTGTGGGGCCTGTAGTCCTCATGTGAAGTCTGGATGCTATGAGACAGAGAGGTCACTCCAAAGAGGGGGGTAGCTGTGACAACCTCGAGTACATTTGGGAGCAGCAGTGAGTTTGTTTGTATGCAAATGATGCCAGTACTTTTGAAGGGAAGGGAATCTCTTGCTCAGGTCTTGCAAAGGGCCAGGTGCCCTAATGTCTACAGTTCCACAGGTGATGGTCACTGGTTTTAGGGGTTAGGAGAAACCATGATTGCAACAGAAACACGACCTGGTAGGTGCTGGAGGAGGCCA
The DNA here is from genome assembly GCF_014108235.1 of Myotis myotis. Classification (NCBI taxonomy): domain Eukaryota; kingdom Metazoa; phylum Chordata; class Mammalia; order Chiroptera; family Vespertilionidae; genus Myotis; species Myotis myotis. The sequence continues at coordinate 1,311,530 of NW_023416333.1, read as the reverse complement.
GCCCACTAGCTGAAATGTGCCTTTTAACGGGCACCCAGAAATTTTTGAGAAAAAGACTGCAGGATCGGTGTGTACACTAATCAGGAGTCTCCCGTCATGTTTATCTTCTGTGGATGTAGTCATTGTCATGGAATATAATCAGCAGGTTTTGTGGCCCTCGCTGGGTAGCTCAGTTGGTTAGGGCATCATGCTGATACCCCAAGGTTGCGGGTTCGATCTCCTTTCAGGGCACATACAAGAAGCAACTAGTGAATGTACAACTAAGTGGAACAACAAATCAATTTCTCTCTCTCCCTTCTCTCTCGAATTCATAAGACATTTTTAAAAAGGTTTTGTGGAGCCCTGGCTGGTTTGGCTCAGTGGATAGAGCATCGGCCTGCAGACTGAAGGGTCCCAGGTTCAATTCCAGTCAAGGGCACATGCCAGGGTTGTGGGCTCGATCCCCAGTGGGGGACGTGTACAAGGCAGCCAATCAATGATTTTCTCGCATCATTGATGTTTCTATCTCTCCCAATGCCTTCCTCTCTGAAATCAATAATATGTTTTTTTAAAAAAAATGTTTGTGGATTACTGTAGCCTCTCCGATGTTCAAGTCAGAGCCTTTGTTGCCCTGGCAGAAAAATAAAGAATGGAGTGCAGGGATGTGGCTTTTATTACCCAGCAGGCATTCCTGTTGATTTTGTGAAAGTCCTTCATTGTTAGTTATATTGGATGTCACTGAGACAAGACCCTCTCTCCCGCCCCAGAAGTCATGAGAATGTGGATTGAATATACTAGGTGTACCGGTTAATAATACAGACTTTTTTCAATAGATGGAGTTACACATATGTTGCTATATATGCGATTTGATATGTATGCTATTTTGTGGTATTGACAACAAGCTTCAAAACTTCATATGTCAAATTTTCTGAAGGTGTTAACATCATTGATATTGTTACGCTTAAAAATGCCGAATTTCGTGCCCCAAAAAAGAGGAAGGGTCCCTAGGCCTGGCCAGCGATCAGGGCCGATTGGGGCCTTCTTTTGTTCCGTACCGCCCCCTGGTGGTCAGCGCATGTCATAGCGAGTGATCGAACTTCTGAGGGGACACTTTGCATATTAGCCTTTTATATATAGCGATAGATAAGTTTCATTTACCTTTGTAAATAGCTCAGTGCATAGTCTGAGTCATCAGTGAATGTTCAACTTACACAGATTAAATTGTGATCTAAACTGATGGTATATTTTTGCATCTTTCCAGCAGTTTATGAGGATTCAGTTCCTCCATATTCTAGAGAATATTTGGGTTGGTCAATGGTTCTTTATGTAAACTTTTTTTTATAACTTTGTCATGCGATCCCTGTTGTTTGGTTGTATTTTTCTAAGGATTTATGGTGAGCCTTTTCTCAGATGTGTATTTGCCCTCTCTGTATCTCAGTTAAGACATCTGATCATAGGTTCTGCTTCATCTGCTACGAGTTTTGGCAATTTAACAAAAAGACTCTGAAAGAACAAAGATGCATGTGGAAAATTCACTCATTCTGTGCCTTTTTTTTTTATGAAATAAAGGGTTTTTTGTATTGAAAATGTGTACTCTCGTTTCCTTCCAATATGGGATGCTATGCACAATACAATGGACAAGTTAATTTTAACCTACCCTATTAACCTTCGCCTTCACTTACAGAAGTCCCATCCTTTGATAATGCAATCACCCTTTGTAGAACTCTCCATCTCCCTGGTCTCCTGCCATGGGGGTTCTTGCCTTGGAATAGGTCTCAGGAGGACCAGATGGCATCAGGATGATGGGCAGGTTAGGATGTTTTGCTGTCCCAAAGTCAGTGCAGAGGGAAATGGGCGAGGGGGGCCGGGGCAGTGATCAGACTCCCCATGCCCTGGGTAGGGCACTCTGGATTTAAATTTCAGATGCTTTTTTTTAAATGTCTTTATTGATTAAGTTATTACATATGTGTCCTTATCCCCACATTACCCCCCCCCCCAACGCCCCCACTCATGCCCTCACCCTCCTGTTGTCTGTGTCCATTGGTTAGGCTTATATGCATGCATACAAGTCCTTTGGTTGATCTCTCCCCCTTCCCCCCACCGTCCCCTACCTTCCCTCTGAGGTTTGATGGTCTGATTGATGTTTCTCTGTCTCTGGATCTGTTTTTGTTCATCAGATTATGTTGTTCATTAAATTTCAGATTCTTTTTAAAAAAATATATATTTCTTTATTGATTTCAGAGAGGAAGGGAGAAGGAGAGAGAGATGGAAACATCAATGATGAGAATCATTGATCGGTTGCCTCCTGCACACCCCCTACTGGGGATCAAGCCCACAACCCAGGCATGTGCCCTTGGCTGGAATCAAACCTGGGACCCTTCAGTCTGCAGGCCGACGCTCTATCCCAGTGATGGCAAACCTTTTGAGCTCGGCGTGTCAGCATTTTGAAAAACCCTAACTTAACTCTGGTGCCGTGTCACATATAGAAATTTTTTGATATTTGCAACCATAGTAAAACAAAGATTTATATTTTTGATATTTATTTTATATATTTAAATGCCATTTAACAAAGAAAAATCAACCAAAAAAATGAGTTCATGTGTCAGAGGTTCGCCATCACTGCTCTATCCACTGAGCCAAGCCGGTCAGGGCAAATTTCAGATTCTTGAATAGCATTCGGACTTCCAATAAAAAAAGCCCTTCCGCCAAAACCGGTTTAGCTCAGTGGATAGAGCGTCGGCCTGCGGACTGAAAGGTCCCAAGTTCGATTCTGGTCAAGGGCATGTACCTGGGTTGCGGGCACATCCCCAGTAGGAGATGCGCAGGAGGCAGCTGATCAATGTTTCTCTCTCATCGATGTTTCTGACTCTCTATCTCTTTCCCTTCCTCTCTGTAAAAAATCAATAAAATATATATTTTTTTAACAAAGCCCTTCCTCTGGTCTAGGCCCCAGTTTTCTCCTGTGTAAAACAAGCATGAGGTATGTCCCCTTCCCTGAGCAATTGGAGGAGGCCGAGTGCTAAGGTGTCCACTTGCAGTGACGCAGCTGTGCCTGCAGCCTGCCTTGGCTCCCAGAACTCCAGCCTCTCCCCGCAGAGACCGTCCCAGGCAGGCACTTCTCGCTCCCCCAATGCCCGCAAGCACCTTTTTGAGAATGAAATTAGACTTTTCTGAGCCCACTGTCCCACCTGCAGGAAGGCAGGTGATGTGGGCACTGAAGTCTCAGTGTGGGGTCTCCACCTGAGAATTTCCAGGTGGCTCCTGGAGCTCCCTGCATCTTAGCTGGCTGAATGTGACTTGCAAGGATGATGGTGCTTATAGAAACTTTTAAGTGAATGAACACATGGATGACTCAATGCACAGTGATAAAATTGTATTTTACTAGGCATGTGATTGTTTAAATATATAGTAACATAAAAACCTCACCTGCTACAGAGATGCTGACTATGATGTGAAAATGAGTAGCTGAACTAACATTTCTGTCATATCATGTGAAGGACATTACACCATTAAACAGCATGGAGTTGTTACAGGAATCCCTGATATTTGTCCTGGGTTGCAGGTTTGCTCCCACAACAGGACCAAACGGCTGCTGCAGGAGGCAACCCATCAGTATTTCTGTCTCTCTCTCTGATAATGGCATGTCCTTGGGTGAGGAGTTAAAAAAAAAAAAAAGCTATGACTTTTGAATAACGTATAGGTTGTAATTGGTGATGGTAGGAAGGGGGTCTTCCTTTATTGCCCTTTAAGTCTTTTCTAAATATAATTTGAACCAATACTTAGATACGGAGTGGTGTCACCCATCCTAATATTTGTATCAAAAGGACATGCCAGCCCTAACCGGTTTGGCTCAATGGATAGAGCTTCGGCCTGCGGACTGAGGGGTCCCAGGTTCGATTCCGGTCAAGGGTATGTACCTTGCGGGCACATCCCCAGTAGGGGGTGTGCAGGAGGCAGCGGATCGATGTTTCTCTCTCATTGATGTTTCTGGCTCTCTATCCCTCTCCCTTCCTCTCCCTAAAAAAAAAAAACACCAATAAAAAATATATATATTTTAAAAAAGACCATGCCAGGGCTGTTTTTTCCCCCCTTTTTAATATTTAATTTTTAAAAAGTTTGTTAATTACAATGGACATACAGCATGATATTAGTTTCAGATGCACAACATGGTGATTAGGCATGTGTATAACTTACAAAATGACCCCGAGGTATGTCCAGCACAGGGCTGTTTCTACTGATGGACAGGCTTCCTGCCTCAGACACTTAAATGAATGCAAATTCCCGGGTCACATCCCACACCCCCTAAACCAGAAACTGCAGTACTGAACTGGGATCCAGGACTATGGGTTTAACCGCGGCCTCATGCACACCTCAGGCTGACATTCTGTGAAACCCTAAATCCTGGATTACAGCCCCATCACCACCCTTGCCGCAGACCTCCTAATGGGATGGATTCAGGATGAGCCCATGTCATTGATTCCAGACTTTTCCTGCCTTCACTTCAGTGGCCTTTTCCAAAGTCCCCACCCTCATTGACAACTTAGGCTCCTCCCAGACATTCTCTCCTCTTGGTAAGGGCCAGCCTCACACTGTATTAGTTTGTGAGAAATTTGTGTTCTTAAAAAAAACAAACAAGCTCTGGCCGGCTGGGCTCAGTGGATAGAGCGTCAGCCTGCGGACTGAAGGGTCCCGGGTTCGATTCTGGCCAAGGGCACATGCCTGGGTTGTGGGCTTGATCCCCAGTGGGGGGTGTGCAGGAGGCAGGCAATCGATGATTCTCTCTCATCATTGATGTTTCTCTCTCTCCTCCCTTCCTCTCTGAAATCAATAAAGAAATATATATATTTTCTGCCGAAACCGGTTTGGCTCAGTGGATAGAGCGTCGGCTTGCGGAAAGGTCCCAGGTTCGATTCTGGTCAAGGGCATGTACCTGGGTTGCGGGCACATCCCCAGTAGGAGATGTGCAGGAGGCAGCTGATCGAAGTTTCTCTCTCATCGATGTTTCTAACTCTCTATCTCTCTCCCTTCCTCTCTATAAGAAATCAATAAAATATATATTTTAAAAAAGAAATATATATTTTAAAAAAGTGCTCAGTAATTTCTAGCTATTAAAAACACAAACAAAAAAAATACATGCCTCAAGCCAACTATTTTCCAGCCAGAGGTATACGTGAGTGTCCCTTTACCAAATACATTAAATCAGTGGTTCTCAACCTTCCTAATGCCGCGACCCTTTAATACAGTTCCTCATGTTCTGGTGACCCCCAATTTCATTGCTACAAATTAAAACATAATGAAAGCATAGTGATTAATCACAAAAACAATACGTAATTATCTATGTGTTTTCCAATGGTTTTGGGCAACCCCTGTGAAAGGGTCGTTCGACCCCCAAAGGGGTCGCGACCCACAGGTTGAGAACCGCTGCATTAAATTGACCTTTTCTAGCAGGACCTCCTCCGCTGCTATTGACCCCTGCCCCCGTAATTGCTCCTTTGGAAACGTGGTTTGTCAGGTATATAAACTTATATATAAAGGGGAGAATAATATACTCCGCAGCTATCGGACTTTTCTGCCCAGCCCTCTGAAAGCAACTTCGGTTGCACGGTGTTTGCACCGCGAAGCTCTGAAAACTTGACCTTTTTATTTTATTTTTTGCGTATGAAGTGCTGTAAAACGAGATGCTTTTAGCAACCAATACGGGCTAAGCGCCTTAACGCGGGCTCTGCCTTCCGTACGGCAACCAGGTGTCACCCATGGCGGCCCCCGTGGCGGCGCCGCGACGTGGGCGCAGACATGTCGCCGCCAAACGCCTCTTCAAAAGCCCGCGGTCCTCCTGGGCCACCGTAGGCGGGGCGGCACCAGGACAAAAGTTGAAGCCGTTCGCGGAAATACCACGGTCGCGCTCCCCGCGTCGGGCTGGGCAAAAATTCAGGTTAGTCAGTCAGTGTGTGGTTTTTGTCCCCAAAAGTTTTGGGTTTTTTTTTTGTCACAGCAAAAGTTTGGTTTCTCACAGGTGACGTGTGGGCGCGGCGTTGTGCGGAGCGTGGAATCATCACGGGATCGGAGGGGGAGGGTAGGAGAGGGGGGAGGACGTAGCTGAGGGGAGCCCCGTAGGACCGGGATGTGAGGTATTTGAAGGGAAGCAGAGGCGTCTGTCTGTGGTCGGGGTGCCCGCGGGGTCGGTGCCCAGGTGAAGAGTCTGTAGAGGTGACGCCCTTGTCCGGACTGTCAGGCTATGCGGTGCTGCGGGTCACCCCGCTTGTAAGAAGTGCCGGAGGCATTGAAGATGATCGTGGAGTCAGGTTCAGGTTGGGGATTTAATACGCGGGTCAGTGATGTTGGGCTGGCGCGGGTGTCCACGCCTGGGAGTGTCTGGCCTGCGTTTCCGATGAAGAAGGAAGTGTGAGCAGAGTCCGCGGTCCCGAGAGGCTGGCGACGGGGAAGTTTGGCACGAGCAGGATCCCTGGTGTGTTTTGTTTTGTTTTTAAAAATGTATATTTTATTGATTTTTTGACAGAGAAGAAGGGAGAGCCAATAGTTAGAAACATGGATGAGCTGCCTCCTGCACGCCCCCTACTGGGGATGTGCCCGCAACCCAGGTACATGCCCTTGACTGGAATCCATCCTGGGACCTTTCAGTCCGCAGGCTGATGCTCTGTCCACTGAGCCAAACCAGTCAGGGCAGATCCCTGGTGTTTTTAAAGTTACGACCTTGGCTGCTGTTTGGGACCAAAGGCATCAGGGCCCGGAGTGCTATTGCCAGTCCTTCTGTTTATTTTTATTTTTAATTTTTAAATACATTTTATTGATTTTTTTCGGAGAGGAAGGAAGAGGGATAGAGAGTTAGAAACATGGATGAGAGAGAAACATCGATCAGCTGCCTCCTGCACACCCCCCACTGGGCATGTGCCCTTGACCGGAATCGAACCCCGGACCCTTCAGTCCACAGGCCTGCATTCTATGCACTAAGCCAAACCGGTTAGGGCTCGTTCTTTTTTTTTTTTTTTTGGTGTTTTTTTTTTTTTTTAAGAGATCAGTGCCCCTGACTGTATTATCAGGTATTGCATGTGTTTTTGTTTTGTTTTTTTAAATATGTTTTATTGATTTTTTACAGAGAGGAAGGGAGAGGGATAGAGAGTTAGAAACGTCAATGAGAGAGAAACACCGACCAGCTGCCTCCTGCGTATCCCCTACTGGGATGTGCCCGCAACCAAGGTACATGCCCTTGACCGGAATCGAACCTGGGACCTTTCAGTCCGCAGGCCTATGCTCTATCCACTAAGCCAAACCGGTTAGGGCTCCTTCAGTTTTATAACCTTCAGTCCACTCGTTGACTGACTAGAGATCCAGGGACTAAACCAGCAGCGCCTGTGTCATGCATCCTCTGTGGCACCTTTTGCGCTGCAAAGGCAGAATTGAGTCTGTGACACAGACAGTTTAGTTTGCGAATGGGAACATGCCCCCTTTGTCTCTTTAAGAAAAAGTTTGTTGACTTCTGCTCTCACCTCTTAATATATCCATAGCAGCCCTAGCCAGTTTGGCTCAGTGGACAGAGTGTTGGCCTGTGGACAGAAGGGTCCTGGGTTCGATTCCGGTCAAGGGCTCATGCCCAGGTTGGGGGCTTGATTCCCGGTAGGGAACGTGCAGGAGGCAGCCAGTCAATGATTCTCTCTCATCACTGATGTTTCTATCTCTCTTTCCCTATTCCTTTCTCTCTGAAATCATTAAAATATATATATTGATAGCAGTGGACGCTGTTGCTTATTTGCCTGTCATACATTCATGCGTTTTTCTTTGCTAACAGAATCTGCATTTTATTTCATATCCATCCCTCTGACAAGGTGAGCATATGCCAGTGTATTAGTAAGTTTGGGTCCGTCTTCGTCAATTGTGGTGGTTCCAGTTCCCACGGCTAGTGACTGAATTACTCTGAAATGAGCTTAAGTACATTATGCACTTCTAGCCAACTATATGTGCGAAAATCTGTTGGTTGTTTCTGAGATAATTTTATCCTTTTTTTAAAAAAATTGGCCTTGCTCATGGATTTTTTTTTTAAGATTTTTTTTTATTGATTTCAGAGTGGAAGGGAAAGGGAGAGAGAAACAGCAACGATAAGAGGGAATCATTGATTGGCTGCCTCCTGCACGCCCCCTACTGGGGATCCAGCCCACAACCCGGTTGTGTGCCCTTGATAGGAATTGGACCTGGGACCCTTCAGGCCACAGACCAAGGCTCTATCCACTGAACCAAACCAGCTAGGGCTAATTTTGTCTTTTCAATACATAATTTCTTGAATCAGAAGGGGACAGCTTGCCACCCTAAAATATGCCTCTTTGGGATATTGGTAACTTTAGACTGGTTAATTTGAGGGAACTGCATCTTGAGGGGAGAAACCCTAGTAATTTACTCCTTGTGAAGGACATTACATTTATAAAGGCAATGTCATCCGTAAGGTGTCTCCCTCACTATGCCAAACCTGTCTGAACTATCAGCGGAGGAGAGGGGACTTCGAACTGCATAGCAACCTTACCCTTGTTTACTGTGCTTTTCCTGGTAACCCTTCTAACCGACTCTACAACCCCAGTATCTTTATGGAGCCCTCCACTTTGGACTGTGACTTCATTTTACTAGGTCACTTGTATGTATGCAGGAGGGATACATGTTGTTAACCTTTTTATTTTTAAATATATTTTTATTGATTTCAGAGAGGAAGGGAAAGGGAGCGAGAGAGAGATACATCAATGATGAGAGAGAATCATTGATTGGCGGCTTCCTGGACGCCCTTACTGGGGATCGAGCCTGCAGCCCAGGCATATGCCCTTGACTGGAATCGAACCGGGACCTTTCAGTCCACAGGCCGACGCTCTATCCACTGAGCCAAACCAGCTAGGGCTGTTGTTAACCTTTCTGATTGTTTTTTCCTCTGTTAATCTGGGTTATATCGATTTAATTATTAGACCAAGCAAAGAACCTAGAAAAGGAGAAAAATTATTCTACCCCCATAGTGTCATTTCCCTCATCTTTTTTTCACAATCACTTCACAAAACTCCAGAGAATTAAGGAACACCTTCACCACATTTAGAACCTAAGGATTTATTGGCCTGAAGAGTCAATATTTCCAGGAAACCAAAAAAGGGATACCAGCGATACTGTGGGCATTGTCAGCAGGAGCACCTTAACAACAGGTCCCAGAGGAAATGTACCACTCATTGACTTTTCTCCTCAACTTATCCCAGGTTGTAACTCCCCAGTGTGGACCTAAAGGGGACCGCATACGAAACCTAGCAAACTCAGAGGGGCCTGTATGGAGAGCCTTACAAACTCAGAGGCCCAAACAACACATTGGATGGTATGAAATGAATTCCTTCTAACTTCAAAGCGAGTCTAGGCAGTAGTCATGTCCTAGACTGGTATCTTCACTAAAGGTCATTCTTTATCCCTGGTCTGTTTGGCTCAGTGGATAGAGCATCAGCCTGCAGACTGAGGGTTCTGGGTTTGATTCCGGTCGGTCAGGGGCACATGCCCAGGTTGCTGGCTCGATCCCCAGTAGGAGGCGTGCAGAAGGCGGCCAGTCAATGATTTTCTCTCATCATTGATGTCTCTGTCCCTCTCCTTCTCCCTTCCTCTCTAAAATTAATTTTAAAGAATATATTTTTTTAAAAAGGTCATTCTTGCCAAACCGGTTTGGCTCAGTGTATAGAGCGTCGGCCTGCGGACTGAGGGGTCCTGGGTTCGATTCCGGTCAGGGGCATGTGCCTTGGTTGCGGGCACGTCCCCAGTGGGGGTTGTACGGGATGCAGCTGGTCGATGTTTCTCTCTCATCGATGTTTCTGGCTCTCTGTCCCTCTCCCTTCCTCTCTGTGAAAAATCAATAAAAAATATTAAAAAAAAAAAAAGAACAAAAAATGAAAAGGTCATTCTTTAACTTAACCACGCCTCGATTGTCTTCTTACATCCGGGATGACATGACTTTGAAATGTTGGGGTAATTTCTTTTATTTTTTCCAGATTCCTCAGGGCACAATCTCCAACCAGAGCAAGAGACCACAGAGTCCCTCAATGGTATTGCTGTCATGTTAATTCCTAAGTGTTATTATCCTATTTCCACCTACGCAGAGGTAGGTGTCTGTTCCTTTTACTTTTAATCCAATCCCAGAGATTTCTCTGCTTTGCTTTTTCCCTCACCCCTAATGTTTCACCCATGGATTTCATGTAACCTTCTTGTGTTTCTTTGATTCTCATGTATAAATTAGGTGTAAAACTGCCATTCTCTAAAGCCTTTTCTTTTTTTTCTTTTTTTTTATATTTTATTGATTTTTTTACAGAGAGGAAAGGAGAGAGAAAGAGAGTTAGAAACATCGATGAGAGAGAAACATCGATCAGCTGCCTCCTGCACATCTCCTACTGGGGATGTGCCCGCAACCCAGGTACATGCCCTTGACCGGAATTGAACCTGGGACCTTTCAGTCCGCAGGCCGACGCTCTATCCACTGAGCCAAACCGGTTTTGGCAACCTTTTCTTAATTCATTGTTATTTTGCTTCCAGGCACTTGTCTTCGCTTTGGCTCAAATAAACTCATAAAAATTCTTTACAAGTTTGGACGTATCTATGACGGCACCAGGAACAATTGAATCATGTGAAGCAGGAGGAGGCTGCAGGGTTAGTATCAGCATTTCCGCGACACCCCTGACTGCAGACGGATTTCTGTACAGAAACACAGAGCAGACCCCAAAGACACCCAGACAGAGCCTCCCTGTTGCCAGCTCTATTCAGAGAACAGAAGGAAATGCTCTAGGCTCAGGTGACTGGATTTGTTTTTTCCCTTTGCTTTCTTCTGTAGTGGATTTGAAGAGGCCTATAAAACCACCTCCATTAATCTGAAAAGTACACACACACACACACACACACATATGTTTTTTCTCTCTTTCACATATATGCATTTGAATATATGAAACGTGTTTCTAGGTTAACAAGCACATTTAACTTTCACATTATAGAAATATCTAATTGGGAGAATACATGGATGTACAATTACAAATAGTATTTTACTAGCCATGGGGTTCTTCAACTGTATATTAATATAAAACTCCACTCGCTATATAGGTGCAGTCTGTAAAGTGAAAATGAGCAGAAAAACTAACATTTCTCCCAGGTCATGTACAGGAAGTCACGCCCTTACACAGCATGGAGTTGTTACCGGAATCCCTGACATTTCACGATGTGGCCGTGGACTTCACCTGGGAGGAGTGGCAGCTCCTGGACCCTGAGCAGAAGGACCTGTACAGGGACGTGATGTTGGAGACCTACAGCCACCTGGTGTCAGTGGGTGAGGACAGCTCCCCCGTGTCAGTCCGATGGTCCCCCGTCAGTGGCTTTTTATTGATAAGCTGCTTAACTGTTCAGAATAAATACAGATATGGACATGGTACAACCTCACATCTTTCTCTTGCCCCAGACAAGAGCGTATAATGTCCCCTCTCATGATATAAAAGTCATTGTGTTAGATGTGAACCTGTTCATTCTCCATTCTTTTTTTATTTTTATTTTTTATTTTCACTGGCCCTAACTGGTTTGGCTCAGTGGATAGAGCGTCGGCCTGCAGACTGAAGGGTCCCAGGTTTTTGGGTTTTTTTAATGTATTTTATTGATTTTCTACAGAGAGGAAGGGAGAGAGATAGAGAGTTAGAAACATCGATGAGAGAGAAACATCGATCAGCTGCCTCCTGCACATCCCCCACTGGGGATGTGCCCACAACCCAGGTACATGCCCTTGACCGGAATCCAACCTAGGACCCTTCAGTCCGCAGGCCGACGCTCTATCCACTGAGCCAAACCGGTTTCGGCTGGGTCCCAGGTTTGATTCTGGTCAAGGGCATGTACCTTGGTTGCTGTCACATCCCAGTGAGGGGTGTGCAGGAGGCAGCTGATCGATGTTTCTCTCTCATTGATGTTTCTAGCTCTCTATCCCTCTCCCTTCCTCTCTGTAAAAAATCAATAAAATATATATAAAATATTCTTTTTTTTTTCCACTGTTTTCAGAGAGGAAGGGAGAGGGAGAGAGAGATGGAAACATCAGTGATAAGAGAGACTCATCCATTGGCTACCTCCTGCAAGCCCCCCACTGGGGATCGAGCCCGCAACCCAGGCATGTGCCCTTTCACTGGAATCGAACCCAGGACCCTTCAATCCGCAGGCCGATGCTCCATCCACTGAGCCAAACCAGCCAGGGCTCATTCTCCCTTCTTGACAGAGCCCAGCCCAAGATAATTTGTCTAAGTCTCTGTCCTTGTTCACAAGCAGGGTATCAAGCCAGCAAACCAGACGCGCTCTCCAAGTTGGAACAAGGGGAAGAGCCGTGGACAGTACAGCGTGGACGCCACTGTCGAGTCTCTCCAGGTGAGGGGGGGAGAACCAGCAAGGCGCGCGGCCGGGAAGTCACATTCTAGTCAGCGACGTTGTCAGAGCTGTGACAGTGAATGAGGAAACTCAAACCTCCCCTCCACATACGAGAACCCTTTTGTAGAAGCTTAGAGGATAGCAGGCCCTGGTTTTCTTTTCTGAGCTCTGACTTGCTTATTTTATCTACATCTTGATTTTGTTTGCATAGTTTCCGTTGTCCTAAGATTTTCAGATTTTTTTTTCCCTTTGTCCATGGTCACAGTGTCTCTGTCTGTGTTACCACTTTCGTAGCTATGGAATTCTACTTTCCAGGTCTCTTTGGAAAGACAGAACTTTGAATTCATTACTTTTTTTCTTACTACTGGGCCTTCATGCCCTGGTTGGAAAGAGTGATTTCCCTCCATAACCTCCAACCCACTTTGGATACTGTGTCCCTTCTACTCTCTGTAAAAAAAAAAAAAATCAATGGAAAAAGTATCCTCCGGTGAGGATTAACAAAAAACAAAACCAAAAGCGCTTATTACAAATATATTAAAATGAGTATATTAAAATGAATAATAACCTGCTTTTCATGGTGCATTTATGTTGTTTTCCCCCATCCTCCCAAAGTTCTAAATATTCAGTTCTCATCTTTTTTTTTTTTTTTTAATATATTTTATTGATTTTTTACAGAGAGGAAGGGAGAGAGATAGAGAGTTAGAAACATCGATGAGGGCCGAAACCGGTTTGGCTCGGTGGATAGAGCGTCGGCCTGTGGACTGAAAGGTCCCAGGTTCGATTCCGGTCAAGGGCATGTGCCTGGGTTGCGGGCACATCCCCAGTAGGAGATGTGCAGGAGGCGGCTGATCGATGTTTCTCTCTCATCGATGTTTCTAACTATCTATCTCTCTCCCATCCTCTCTGTAAAAAATCAATAAAATATTTAAAAAAAAAAAAAAAAGAAACATCGATGAGGGAGAAACATCGATCAGTTGCCTCCTGCACATTTCCTACTGGGGATATGCCCGCAACCCAGGTACATGCCCTTGACCGGAATCGAACCTGGGACCTTTCAGTCCGCAGGCCGACGCTCTATCCACTGAGCCAAACCGGTTTCGGCTCAGTTCTCATCTTAAACGTCTCCTCTGTTCCCATGAGTTGACCTAATTCTGTTCTGTGAAATGGGCTCCCAAATTGACTTCTCCTTCAATATCGTCTAATACACACTTTCTTCCAGTGTGTTTTACTCATCATCATAGCAGCTGGCCTCTAATTTCCCATTTTGTGTGTGAGAGCAGGAATCACCTTCCTTTTATTTTTTTTTACTATTAGTTCCTCTTTCTGAATTAGATATTTTGAATTCTGTCCATCCTGGCATCATCTGGGATGTTCCCTACATGCTGAGCTCTCCCTTCTTAAAGATCTCTACTGCTCTGACCTGTTTGGCTCAGTGGATAGAGCATCTGCCTGCGGACTGAAGGGTCCCGGGTTGGATTCCAGCCAAGGGCATGTACCTTGGTTGCGGTACATCCCAGTGGGGGGTGTGCAGGAGGCAGCTGATCGATGTTCCTCTCTCATCGATGTTTCTAACTCTCTATCCTTCTCCCTTCCTTTCTGTAAAGAATGAATAAATAAAAAAATAAAAAAAGATCTCTACTGCTTCATTTGATGAACAAGAAAAGATCTTAACATATTACATGAGTTTGAGACCAAACAACGTCATAACTTATGTCTGCTTCAAATGACTTACTTCCTAGTTTTCCCAATTCAGATTTTTGTCCGTTCTAAGATGTTATTACTGCATATATTGATTTATTTACTCATTTTAATTGTTTTATTATTATTGATCTTAGAGTGAGGTGGGGGAGAGATAGGTAGGTAGGTAGGTAGGTAGATAGATAGATAGATAGATAGATAGATTTGTCATTTCACCTATTCATGCATTTATTGGTTGATTCTTCTATGTTTCCCTGACCAGGGATGTGCAACCTTCATATATTGGGATGATGCTACAACTAACTGAGCAGTTTGGTCAGGGCTACAATTATTTAAAAACAACAACAACAACAAAAACACATCATAGTTTTAATGGTTTTACTTAGATTTAATTCACGTACCATACAATTCACCTAAATTATATAATTCACTGGTTTGTGGTATATTTGATATAGTTGTGGTGGAACCATCATCACAATCAATTTTAGAACATTTTATATTTACAGAAATGTTTTTTAATATATTCATTTAATATATTCGTAATAAGTGCTTTTGGTTTTATTTTTTGTTAATCATCACCGGAGGTTACTTTTTCCATTGATTTTTTTTTTTTTTTTTTTTTTTACAGAGAGTAGAAGGGAAGGAGGGAGAGGAAGAGAGAGAGAGAGAAACATCGATGTGAGAGAAACACATTGATTAGTTGCCTCCTGTACTTGCTGGTACTGGGGATCAAACCTGCAATCCAGGTACATGCCCTTGACCTGGAATCAAACCGCAGTCTTTTGGTGAACAGGCTAATGCTCCAACCACTGTTCCATACTGGCCATAATTAGAGAGAGAGAGAGAGAGAGAGAGAGAGGGGGAGAGAGAGAGAGAGAGAAACATCTATCAGTGACCCTTCAGTGCATGGGACAAACTCCAACTAAGCCACACCACCCAGAGCTATTTACACCTTCTTATTGCGCCCTTGATTCCTGTAGCTCTTTATAAGTTTTGAAATTGGAAAGAGTGAACTACCCAACTTTGTTCTCTTTCAAAATAATTTTGATTTTTGGATGGTTGAATTTTCATTTGAATTTTAGAATCAGCTTGTGAATCTCTGCAAAAGAAGAAACAGCCGAACTGGTTTGGTTCAGTGGATAGAGCGTCGGCCTGCGGACTGAAGGGTCCCAGGTTCGATTCCGGTCAAGGACATGTACCTTGATTCTGGTTGCAGGCACATCCCCAGTGGGGGGCATGCAGGAGGCAGCTGGTCAATGATTCTCTCTCATCATTGATGTTTCTATCTCTCTCTCCCTCTCCCTTCCTCTCTGAAATCAATAAAAATATATTTTTAAAAAAAAGAAAAAAAGAAACATCACTCCTGGAGTAATGTTTACTAGTAAGTCCTCACTTTCATTAACCTCTTCTTGCTTCTCCCATTTAGCCCATCAGTGAACCTTGTCTTCTCTTTAAATACAGGTTGAGCAAAAGTATGTTTGCTGTTGTGAGTACATGAAACACAGGTTTATAATTGTATTATTACTTATCAATTAATGCCAGGTTTCCCATATAAACACCTGTAAAGCTGCTCTTGCCGCATCCTGTGTATCCTCTGGAATCAATAAAGATATATATATATATATATATATATATATATATATATATATATATATATTTAAAAATCAATGGAAAAATATCCGCAGGTGAGGATAAACAAAAAAATGAATTCTTACCCAACGGTATTTTTGTATATTATTTCCTGTAGAGGATTCAATCCTTGAATGAAATCTCTACTAATTTTGTAATGAATATCTATGACTTATAGCATAATAAAACCTATTTTTGCCCTGACCGGTTTGCTCGGTGGATGGAGCATCGGCCTGCGGACTCAACAGCCCCGGGTTCGATTCCAGTCGGGGGCATGTATCTTGGTTGTGGGTGCATCCCCAGTGGGGGGTGTACAGGAGGTAGCTGATCAATGTTTCTCTCTCATTGATGTTTCTGGCTCTCCCTCTCCCTTCCTCTCTGTGGAGAATCAAATGTATTTTTTAAAAATCCATTTATATATATATACTAGAGGCCCGAGTCATGAATTTGTGCACCAGCGGGGTCCCTCGGCCTGGCCTGGGGGATCAGGCCGAAACCTGCTCTCCGACATCCCCTAAGGGGTCCCAAATTTTGCAAGAGGGGATAGGCCAGGCTGAGGGACCCCACGGGTGCATGATCGGGCCGGGGAGGGACGCGGAAGGTTGGCCAGCTGGGAGGGACCACAGGAGGGCTCCAAGGTGTGTCTGGCCCATCTTGCTCAGTCCCCATTGGGCAGACCCCAGCAGCAATCTCATCTACCGGTAGGAGTGTCTGGCCCCTGATGGTCAGTACACATCATAGCGACTGGTCAGCTGTCTGCCCCCTGGTGGTCAGTCCACGTTATAACGAGCAGTTGCATGGCCTTAGCATATCATTATTATATTACACTTTGATTGCTTGAACGGATGACTGGACACTTAGCATATTAGGCTTTTATTATGTAGGATATATTTTATTGATTTCAGAGAAGAAGGGAGAGGGAGAGAGGGAGAGAGAGAGAAACATCAACGATAAGAGAGAATCATTGATTGGCTGCCTTCTGCACACCCCCTACTGGGGATGGAGCCTGCAGACCAGGCATGTGCCCTTAACTGGAATTGAACCTAGGACCCTTCAGTCTGCAGGCCAATGCTCTATCCACAGAGCCAAACCAGCCCGGGCATAACAAGATCTATTATGTTCAAAGTTATTTGCTGTATCTTAAAATATGAAAAATTTACTGTTATATTTGAGTTTAAGGTTTAGATTTAGAGTCAGCTTAATTGTAGAAAATAGGCTTGGTTGAAGTTAAATTCGAGTTCGTTCTAGAGTTGAAACATTTTATAATTTGATGTTAAAGCTAGAGATAGTGTTAGAGTTAGTTTTAAGCCTAGTGCCAGACATAGACTCACCCGATGTGTTAGAATTTGTTTACGGTTATTATTTGTGGGAACATTAGAATTGATGTTGTATTTTGCTTTCAGTCGTGGTTATGATTTGGAGAAATATTTTAGTTTCTTTGAGTCGTAGTGTTTGTACAATGATTACGTTTTGGTCCAGGGTTTGGTTTGAGTTCCAGATTCTAGTTGTTTTGTAGAATTAAAAGAGAGACTTGATATTAGTGTTTGGTATGAAGTTAGGATAAGTAATTTTTTTTTAAATAAATTTTTATAAAAATTACAAAGGTTTGACAATATCAGTGTCAAGAACTGTGGATGAAGACAAAATATATCTCTTATTCTACAAAACATAGAATTGACACTAAATAGTTACTTCAGCAATGGGTGCTGTGGCTCAATTGGTTGGAGTGTCATCCCTTACACCCAAGGGTCACTGGTTCTATTCTCGGTCAGGGCACATACCTAATTTGCAGGTTTAGTCCCTGGTCAGGGTGTGTACAGGAGGCAACCGATCAATATCTCTCTCTCTCTCTCTCTCTCCCACTCTCCCTCTCACTTTCGCTCTTGCTCTCGCCCTCACTCTCCCTTCCTCTCTAAAAGAAAAAAATCAATAGTCCTGGCCAGGAGGCCCACTTGGTTGGACTGTCGTCCTTACACCAAAATGTTGTGTGTTCAATTCCTGGTCAGGGCACATGCCTTGGTTGCAGGTTCTATCCCTGGTCAGGGCATGTATGAGAGGCAACTTATAGATGTTTCTCATATCAATGTTTCTTTCTCTCCTTCCTCTCTCTCTCAAATCAATAATAATAATATATATCCTCAGGGGAAGATTTAAAACAAAATGTTTAAAAAAATCAATAAATATATTTTTAAAATAAATAGTTACTGCACATGAAGACATTTTGTAAGAACAGTTTATTTCTTCTTTAAAAAAATACTTTTATTGATTTCTGAAAGGAAAGGAGAGGGAGAGATAGATAAAAAACATCAATGATGAGAGAGAATCATTGATTGGCTGCCTGCTTGGTGCCCCCACCCTGGGGATTGAGCCTGCAACCAGGGCATGTGCCCTGACCAGAAACAAACCATGACCTCCTGGTTCATAGGTCAACGCTCAACCACTGATTCACACCGGCCAGGCAAGAACAGTTTTATTTCAAACAAAGATTATGAGAGATTACAGAATGATTTACTGTTCTCTTCTTTCCCAGAATTCAAGAAAGTTGCTGATCCTCTGAATTGTCACTTGCAAAGTCGAAGCCTTCAGAAGAATCTAGGACTATGCTGTGAATATAATATGTTTGCAAATATTTTTCATCAGAATGACGGTCATTTCCTATTAAAGCAAAATCATGGTATGTTTGACATTCGTGAAAAACCTTTAAAATCTAATTTACATTTTGAAAACCAAAACAGAAGCTGTCACTTAACTAACTCTGTTGAGTTGAATGGCAATGGGACATGCATTCTACATGCTAACAATGAACAAACTGAAATGAAATTTCCTGTTAGTATGAAAAACAGCAATAATGATTCACCTGTTAATAAGCAACAGAGAAGTCACAACACAGAGAAACCCCATGTGTGCACTGAATGTGGGAACGCCTTCATGAAAAGGTCTCAGCTCACTGATCACCAGAGAGTTCATACTAGGGAGAAACCTTATGGGTGCAGTCTGTGTGGGAAAGCCTTTGCCAGAAAATCCAAGCTCACTAAACATCAGAAAATTCATACACGACTGAAACAATATGAATGCACTGAATGTGACAAAACCTTCCTCAATAAATCACAGTTCAATATACATCAGAAAACTCACCTGGGGGAGAAACCATATACCTGTAGTGAATGTGGGAAAGTGTTCATAAAAAAGTGGCAGCTCATTTATCATCAGCAAACTCATACAGGGGAGAAACCCCATGGATGCAGTCTATGTGGGAAGTCCTTTTCTACAAAGTCTTATCTCACTAAACATCAGAAAACTCATACAGGAGAGAAACCTTATATATGCAATGAATGTGGCAAAGGCTTCATTGTCAAGTGTCGTCTTATTGCACATCGTCGAACTCATACTGGAGAGAAACCGTTTATATGCAATGAATGTGGGAAAGGCTTCACCTTGATGAACAGTCTTACCACACATCAGCGAACTCATACAGGAGAGAAACCCTATACATGTAATGAGTGTGGAAAGGGCTTCACCAGGAAGAGTCTTCTCATCAAACATCGGCGAACACATACGGGGGAGAAGCAATATGTGTGTAGTGTATGTGGAAAAGGCTTCACCATAAAGAGTAATCTCACTGTTCATCAGCGAACTCATACTTTAGAGAAACCATTTATTTGCAATCAATGTGGGAAAGGCTTCACTGGGAAGAGTTACCTGATTGTACATCAGCGAACTCACACAGGAGAGAAACCCTATGTATGCAGTGAATGTGGAAAAGGCTTTCCAGGAAAGATGCAGCTCATTTTACATCAACGGACTCATACGGGAGAGAGACCTTATGTATGCAGTGAATGTGGAAAAGGTTTCAAAGCGCACAGCCATCTCATCAGACATCTGCAAACACATACAACAGAGAAACCATTTGTTTGTAGTGAATGTGGAAAAGGCTTTACCATGAAGACTAATCTCACTGTACATCAGCTAAGTCACACTTCAGAGAAGCCGTATATGTGCAGTGAATGTGGGAAAGGCTTTGCCGTGAAGAGTCGTCTTATTGTACATCAGGGAATTCACACGGGAGAGAAACCCTACTTGTGCACTGTATGTGGAAAAGGCTTCCCAGCAAAAAGCAAGCTGATTGCACATCAACGGATTCATACAGGAGAGAAACCTTATATATGTAGTGAATGTGGGAAGGGCTTCACCGAGAAGTTTAATCTAATCAGACATCAGCGAAAACATACAGAAGAGAAACCCTTTGTAGTGTATGTGGAAAAGGCTTCACCATGAAGAGAAACCCTGTGAATGTAATGAATGTAGGGAAGCCTTCATGACAAATTCAGGACTCAATGAGGAGAGAAGTCGAATGGGTGCAGCAATTATGGGAAAGATTTTGCCCACTTGTCAATCCTTGTTAAACAAGAGAATTTACAGATAGTTGCTTTGGGGAAATCCCTTTTTGAGTTCTAGGCCCTCAAGAAGATAGTATGCAATGAAAATGACTTAATGCAAAGAACCTGGTACTGTGTTTACTGATCAATTATGTCATTATCTCTTGATAAAAAATTACAAAATAACTCAGATACAATCAGCCTTGCTGAAAATATTTTAGGACATTATATATCTAAAGAGTGTTTATTGAGACAAATCCCATGAGTGTAACATTGGGAAATCCTTTTGTGGTAAGTAAACCCTAGCATATGTAATCATCAGAGATTATGAATTAATAAATATTTCTAATTATGGGAAAGCATCTGTCCAAAAGTAAAACTTCAGTAGATGTCAGTTCACACTAGAAAACAGTTTTGTCTTGCAATGCATATGGCATCATTTACAGTAATTTATGTTACCTCGTCATTTGCCAGCAAATCCTTGCTGAAATATCACATGAACACATTCAATTTAGTGGTCTTTAGCAAAAGCTTAGGTAATGTAATGAAGGAAAGAAGGCTTGAATGAAAAAGCATTGTGTCACAAGTCTTAGCAGATAGTACACCTCACAGGCAGTTGGGGGCAGTATACCTTCACCATATTTCTAGTTACCTTGCCATTGAGTTAAGCTTTAAATAGTGGCAGTTACTCTCTTTATGGATCAAATTTCAATATACGCAACATAAAAGTGTTCTATGCCTGTTTCATGATGTAATTAACTCTTGCAATTCTTTCATTCCAACTTAAAGATTGGTTAGTATACAAAATACCTGATTAGTACTCCTCAAAAAAATTGAGGACATAAAAAAGAAAAATACCAAGAAATGGTCACAGAACAGAGAAAATGTAGGAAACATGATGTTTGAAAACTATTGTATTTGGGGTTGAATCTTGGGACAAGAAAAAAATGGTAGAAGAAAAACTTGTCAAATCTGAGTAGGATCTATAGTTTGGTTGCGTATTATACCAATGTTAATTTATCAATTTCATAAATATACCATGGTTATATAAGATGTTCAGATAGCAGGAATTTGAATGAAGGTATATGTGAACTCTTTGTAGTAGTACCTTTTGACTTTTGTATAAATATAAAATCTTCCCGAAGTAAAAAGTTTATTAAAAGTAGATCTAGCCCTAGCCGGTTTGGCTCAGTGCATAGAGCGTCAGCCTACGGACTGAATGATCCTAGGTTCAGTTCTGGTCAAGGGCACATGCCCAGGTTGTGGGCTCCATCTCTCCCTCTCGGAAATCAATAAAAATATATATTTTTAAAAAGTAAATAAACAAAAGTAGTTCTAATCTATGTAAATTATATTTCAATCATACTGGGAGGAAAAGCAGGTATGATCTAATTTTATTTTAATTTTTTAACATTTCCATATAAAATGTTTATATATGTAAACATGGCACATATATATATATACATATATATATACACACACATACATACATACACACACACACTATATATATATATATATATAGTGTGTGTATATATATATATATTTCATGGCAGGCTAAACTTTTTTAAAAGTGGCGTATTCATAAAAAAATTTAATTATGTCTGGCTTATATTATGACACTCTTTTAAAAAATATATATATTTTTATTGCCTGGTTGATGTGGCTCAGTGGTTGAGCGTTAACATATGAGCCTGGAGGTCACAGTTCAATCCCCAGTCAGGGCACATGCCCAGATTGTGGGCTCGATCCCTGGTGGGGGGCATGCAGGAGGTGGCCAGACAATGATTCTCTCTCATCATTGATGTTTCGATCTCTTTTCCCTCTCCCTTCCTCTCTGACATCAATAAAAATATATATTTTTAAAATGGTAAATGTTTATGTGTATTTTACCACATTAAACAATGTGTTCTCATTTTTTGAAAATTCTAGGAAAATTCTGTCTCCGATGAGGTTTGTCTCTAACAGGGTACATGACATCACAGGGGGAAGTGGCGTGCCTGGCCTGTGGAATTACCATGGTGGGTCAGGTGAAAGGAGCGCCACGGTATTTGCAAGGAAGGAGGTGATACACCTGTCTGTGGTTGGGGTGCATTGGGGTCATCAGGTGATTCGGGGTCTGTAGAGATCAGTGACCGTGTCCCTACTATCATGGTCTTTGAGGGCCACTCTGTTTTTAATGGATGGAGGTGCCATTTAGGATGATTGCAGTGTCAGGTTCTGGGTCAGGATTCAATATGGGGCTTAATGATGATGGGCCATGGGTGGTCATCACGAGGGCACCTGGTTCAGGTTTGGGAATAATCGGGTGTGTGATCAGTGTCTGTGGTCCTAAGGGTCTCATGAGACTGAAGCTTTGGACACTCAGGACCCTGGGCTGGTGGTTGGGTTGAGGTTCCAACGTTGGCTCAGTGGTTGAGCATCAAACTATGAACCAGGAGGTCATGGTTTGATTCCCAGTCAGGGCATAGCCAGGGTTGGGGGCTTGGTCCCCAGTGGGGGGCGTACAGGAGGCAGCCAATCAATGATTCTCTGTCATCATTGATGTTTCTATCTCCCTCTCCCTCTCTGAAATAAGTAAATATATGTTAAAAAACTTTTTTTCATTTACAGTTGACATATAGCATTATACTAATTTTAAGTATACAAATTAGTGATTAGACATGTATATAACGTACAAAATGATCACCAGGTAAGTCCAATACAGGGCTGTTTCTAATGATTTTCTACAATAGGCTTCCTGCTTCAGAAAAGTAAATGAATGCAAATTCCCTAGTCAGATCCCACACCCCTAAACCAGAAACCCCAGTACTGAACTGGGGTCCAGGATTATGCCTTTTTAACAACGGCCTGATGCACAACACATTTTTTAAAAATATACTTTTATTGCCCTGACCAGTTTGGCTCAGTGGATAGAGCGTCGGCCTACGGACTGGAGGGTCCCAGGTTCGATTCCGGTCAAGGGCATGTACCTTGGTTGCGGGCACATCCCCAGTAGGGGGTGTGCAGGAGGCAGCTCATTGATGTTTCTCTCTCATCGATGTTTCTAACTCTCTCTCCCTCTCCCTTCCTCTCTGTAAAAAATCAATAAAATATATTTAAATATATATATATTTCAGAGAGAGGAAGGGAAAGGGAAAGAGACATAGAAACATCTGCGAGAAACATTGATTGGCTGCCTCCTGCAAGCCATACCCCGGGCATGTGCCTTGACTGGGAATCTAACCTAAGACCTCCTGGTTGCCCAGCCATCTGAGCCACACCGTCTGTACTGCACACCTCCCTTTGACATTCTTGCAAACCCTAAGTCCTGGATTACAGCTCCATCACCTTGTAATGGGGTGGATTCGGGTTGCATCCTTGCCATCGATTCCAGACTTTTACTGGCCTCACGCTAATGGCTTTTTTTCTGAGTCCCTACGCACAATGACAAGTTAGACTCATCTCAGCAGTTCTTTTCTCCTAGTTGGGAATGGCCAGCCTCACACTGTACGAGTTTCTGGAAATGTTTTTGTTCTTAAAAACAACACACACACACACACACACACACAAAACCACTCTGACCAATTATATTCTGGCCAGAGCTATCCGTGGGTATCTGTTTACCAGATGTGTTATCTTCCATTGTTCCTTTCTAGTGTTGTATTGCAAATCAGCGAGCTGGACAAGGCACCTTAACCAGCCCATTCGTTAGGAGTCATCTTGATTGCGTGCAGGTTCAGAGCGGATGACCTCTGTCAAATTCTGAACAAACAACAGGAGGGAGTATTTCTATTTTTTATCCTTCTAGTTCTTTGTGTAAGTTATTTTGGCAGACAGCTTGTAACCTTGAGTATATATCGTATCTAACAAACACCTGTCATGTCTCTACAGACAACTTGTAACTTTGAGTACATATCTATACAGACACCTGTAACCTTGGATGATCAAACATTTGGCATGAAGATGGGAATTATTATCAGTATCAGTGTATCAGCCCCTTTAGATGGCTAGCTTGCAAGGATCAGACAGTTAAGTTTATCCTTTCTATTATTCAAGCTATAAAAACAGCTATAGACTAAGAGACTATCTAAAAATAACAGAGTAGCCCTAACCTGTTTGGTTCAGTGGATAAAGCATCGACCTGCAGAATGAAGGGTCCCAGGTTCGATTCTGGTCAAGGGCATGTGCCTTGGTTGCGGGGTCATCCCCAATAGGGGGTGTGCAGGAGGCAGCTAATCGATGTTTCTGACTCTCTGTCCCTCTCCCTTCCTCTCTGTAAACAAATCAATAAAACATATTTTTAAAAAACCAATAAAATATATATTTTTAAAAATAACAGTAGTTCAAACAGCAGTTTTCCAAAGGAGGGACCACCCTGCTTCGCTAGCAGTGCCTCTTCCGCTGCGACAGTGACATCTGAACTCCTAATTGCTCGTTTGGAAACGTGTTTCTAGCGGAGCATGTGCTCCCCGGCGCAGCCCTCTGAGGGCAACCCAGGTCGCACCGTGTTTGCATCGCGAAGCTCTGGAAACGGACCCGTTTCTCACCAGAGTGGAAGTGCCAGAACACCGGGTCATTTCAGTACCTTTCCATTTCCCCGCCAATCCTCGCTCCCGGTCCCACAGCGCGGCCCTACCTTCTGTACGGCAGTCAGGAGTCCCAACATGGCGGCCCCCAGGGCGCAGCCGCGATGTGAGCGCGGCCATATTGCCAACGGAAACCGGAAGTGGTTGTCTACGTTCCTTCAAACGCCTCCTTTCTAGGCCGCCGTAGCCAGAGCAGGACCAGTGCCGCAGTCGAAGCCGTTTGCGGAAACAAAAAACGTTGGCGCGGCCCCGGTGGGTCTGGGGGGAACATTCAGGTGAGTGTGTGGTTTTGTGCCTGGAAGTGTTTTCGTTTTTGTCGAAGTTTTGTCTCTCTCCGGGTGGCGTGTGGGCGTGGTGTGTGAAGAATGGAATTGTCGCCGGGGTCGGAGGGGGAGGGCGAAGAGCCCGGGCGGAGGCAGCTGAGGGGAGCCAGATGGCCACGGGATTGGACGCCAGAGGCGGGTGTTTGCGATCGGGGTGCCCTGGGGGTCGCTGCCCGGTTAATAGTCTGTGGAGGTTAACTCCGTGTCCTGCCGGGGGTTCCCTGCAGGACCCCACTTGTGAGGAATCCGGAGGCGTTTAGGATGATCGCGGTGTCGGATTCAGGTTGGGGATGTAATGCTCGGCTCGGTATCGGAGCCGGCGCTGGTCCCTGCTTGGGAGCGTCCGGCCCGGTTCCGGATGCGTAAGGCGTTGTGATCCGCGTCTGGGATCCCGGGAGGCTGATGAGGGAGAAGTTTTGGATGCGCAGGGCCCCTAGTGTTTCTTTAAGGTTAGGACCGGGGCTGCTGGGGTTTTTTTTCTTTGTTTTTTTTTT
Source organism: Myotis myotis (assembly GCF_014108235.1). Lineage (NCBI taxonomy): Eukaryota > Metazoa > Chordata > Mammalia > Chiroptera > Vespertilionidae > Myotis > Myotis myotis. Next base: position 1,286,067 of record NW_023416333.1, on the reverse strand, counting down.
TTTTAATCTATTTTTATTGATTTTAGAGAGGAAGGAAGAGGGAGAGAAAGATAGAAACATCAATGATGAGGGAGAATCATTGATCGGCTGCCTCCTGCATGCTCCTTACCGCGGATGGAGCCAGCAACCTAGGCATGTGTCTTTTTTTTAATTTATATTTTATTGATTTTTTACAGAGAGGAAGGGAAAGGGATAGAGAGTTAGAAACATCGATGAGAGAGAAACGTTGATTCAGCTGCCTCCTGCACACCTCCCACTGGGGATGTGCCCGCAACCAAGGTACATGCGCTTGACCGGAATCGAACCTGGGACCCTTCAGTCTGACACGCTATCCACTGAGCCAAACCGGTCAGGGCTGAAGACAGATTTCTTAATTTTTACTTTTCTTTTTTTGAAGATTTCTGAACAGAAATTTATTGCTAGCTCTTTTCAGAGGACAGAAGAAAATGCTCTAGGTGACTGAATTTTTTTTATCTTTGCCTTTCTTCATTAATGGATTTATTGAGGCCCATAAAAAAAAAATCAACCCACTGTACCCATTTTGGCACAGTGGATAGAGCATCAGCCTGCGGACCAAAAGGCCCCAGATTCCATTCCAGGTCAAGAGCGTGTACATTGATTACACGCTCCTCCCAGACCGGGGACCTAGTTGGGACTCATGCAGGAAGCAACCAATTGATATGTTTCTCTCACATTGATATTTCCCTCTGTCTTTCCCTCTCTCTAAAAATCAATGGAAAAATATCTATTGGTGAGGATTAAAAAACAAACAAAGAACCCACCTCCATTCATCTGGATGGTTTGTGTGTATGTTAGGTGGACAAGAACATTGAACTTTTTTTTTTTTCCCAAATGTATGTATGTATTTACTTATTTATATTTTTATTGATTTCAGAGAGGAAGGGAGAGGGAGAGAGAGACACATCAGTGATGAGAGAGGGTCATGGATCGGCTGCTTCCTGCATGCCCCACACTGGGGATCGAGCCCGCAACCTGGGCATGTGCCCTGACCGGGAATTGAACCCTGACCTCCTGGTTCCTAGGTTGAAGCTCAACCACTGAGCCACGCCAGCCAGGCTGAACTTCTTAACATTATGGGTATTTCTAATTGGATGAATGCATGGGTAACTGAATGCACAATTACAAAACAGTGGGGGAAAACAGGTTAACAGTTCTGAGTATGCCAAACAGTTTATTCTTGTATTATTATCTATTAATTATTGTATTATTTTTCATATGAACAACAGAAAACCTAATTTTGCCTCAGTTTGTTTTTACTAGGCATGTAATTATTCAAGTGTATATGGAAATAAAACCCCATTAGCTCCATAGATGGAGCCTATAAAGTGAAAATGAGCAGAAAGACTAATATTTCTTCCATATGTGGATGAAAATGGGCCACATACTAAACCTGTCAAGGTCAGAGGAGGCCTGCTTGGAGTCCTTACAAAATCAGAGACCTAAAGTAACCACAAGGATGGTCTGAAATTAAAACTCTTCAACTAAAAGCAGTTCATGGTGGTAGTCATGTCCTAGGCTAGAATCTTCCCTGACAAAAGTCAATCTTTCCTGCCCTAACCGGTTTGGCTCAGTGGATAGAGCGTCGGCCTGCGGACTGAGGGGTCCCGGGTTTGATTCTGGTCAGAGACGTTTGCCTTGGTTGCGGGCACATCCCCGGTGGGGGGGGTGCATGAGGCAGCTGATTGGTGTTTCTCTCTCATCGATGTTTCTAACTCTCTATCCCTCTCCCTTCCTCTCTGTAAAAAAATCAATTAAAAAAAAATATATATCCTATCTAATAATAGAGAAACATGGTAATTAGCCGTACCTCCACTACCCTTCCCATTGCTAATCAGGACGATATGCAAATTAACTGCCAACCAAGATGGCGGCCGTCAGCCAGGCAGCTTGAAGCGAGCAGGAGGCTTGCTTGCTTCAGTGACGGAGGAAGCTAACGTTCCCCGCCTGCCTTGCCGGCCTCTGAGCTTGCAGTTTAAGAAACGTTACAAATATAGAAGCTAAACAAAACCTCAGAAACCTGCTTTCAGCCAGCCGGGCTTCAGCCAGCAGGACGGCAACATTGTTTCAATTATAGAACAAACGCAGATCCCTGCTTTCAGCCAGCCAGGATCTCGGAGTGAACAGGACTGCAGCAGTGTTACAATTATAGAACCCAAACAAACCAGATACCTGCTTTCAGCAGCCGAGGCCTCAGAGCTAAAGCTGGCCCAGAATAAAAAAAAAAAGAAAAAAAGGACAGGTTGGGAGCTTCAGTCACCCGCCAGCCTGAAAACGGCCCACAGCCCCTCACCCAGACTGGCCAGGCACCCCAGTAGGGACCCCCACCCTGAAGGGTGTGTGACCAGCTGCAAACAGCCATCATCCCCTCATCCAGGCTGGCCAGGCACCCCAGTGGGGACCCCCACCCTGATCCAGGACACCCTTCAGGGCAAACCAGCCAGCCCCCACCCATGCACCAGGCCTCTATCCTATATAGTAAAAGGGTAATATGCCTCCCAGCACCAGAATCAGCGGAGCAGCGAGGCCTCCCAGCACCGGGATCAGCGGAGCTGCGAGGCCTCCTGGCACTGGGATCAGTGTGACAGGGGGCAGTGCCCAAACCCCCTGATCGCCCTGCGGCTCTGTGTGTGACAGGGGGCGGGGCCACAACCTCCCTATCCGCCCTGCTCTGTTTGTGACAGGGGAAGGCGCCCCAACCCCCTGATCAGCCCTGCTCTGTGCCTGATAGGGGAGAGCTCCCCAACCCCCTGATCGCCCTGGGGCTTTGTGTATGACAGGGTGCAGCGCCCCAACCCCCCCCCCCATGGGCCCTGCTCTGTGTGTGACGGGGTAGAGCCATAACCTCCCCATCGGCCCTGCCGTAAGTGGGACAGTGGCGGCGCCCCAACCCCCTGATCGGCCCTGCTCTGTGGGTGATAGAGGGTGAGGCCCAACCCCCTAATCCGCCCTGCTCTGTGTGTGAAAGGGAGCAGTGCCCCAACTACCCTATCGGCCCTACTCTGTGAGTGACGGGGGAGCTCCTCAATCCCCTGATCGGCCCTGCTCTGAGCGTGACGGGGGGAGCTCCCCAAACCCCTGATGGGCCCTGCTCTGTGCGTGACAGGGGGGAGCTCCTCAACCCCCTGATGGGCCCTGCTCTGTGCATGACAGGGGGCAGCGCCCCAAACCCCTGATCAGCCCTGCACTGTGTGTGACAGGGTACGGAGCCCCAACCCCCCTGATGGGCCCTGCTCTGTGTTTGACAGGGGGCAGCGCCCCAACCCCCTGATTGGCCCTGCTCTGTGCGTGATGGGGTGGCGCCACAACCTCCCTATCGATCCTGCCTTGAGTGTGACGGGGCGGTGCCCCAACCCCCCAATCAGCCCTACCCTGAGCTTGACTAGGGGTGGCATCACAACCTCCCGATCCGCCCTGCTCTGTGCATGACAGGGGGCGGCGCCCCAACTCCCCAATCGGCCCTGCTCTGAGCCCAACCAGGGGCTGCACCTAGGGATTGGGCCTGCCCTCTGCCACCCGGGAGTGGGCCTAAGCCAGCAGGTCATTATCTCCCGAGGGGTCCCAGACTGCGAGAGGGCACAGGCCGGGCTGAGGGAACCCTTCTCTCCCCCGAGTGCACAAATTTTTGTGTACCGGGCCTCTAGTATCCTATCTAATAAAAGAGAAACATGGTAATGAGCGTACGACCGCTACCCTTCCCATTGGCTAATCAGGGTGATATGCAAATTAACTGCCAGCCAAGATGGCGGCCAGCAGCCAGGCAGCTTGAAACTAACATGAGCCTTGCTTGCTTCAGTGATGGAGGAATCCAACGTTCCCCGTCTGCCTTGCCGGCCTCTGAGCCTGCAGTTTGAAACATTGTAACAAATATAGAAGCTAAACAAAACCCCAGAAACCTGCTTTCAGCGAGCCGGGATCTCAGAGCTGGAGTTATACATTGTTTTGATTATAGAACCCAAACAAACCAGATACCTGCTTTCAGCAGCAGAGGCCTCAGAGCTGGAGCCAGAGCTAAAGCTGGCCCAGAATAAAAGAAAAAAGAAAACAAAGAGCAGTTGGGAGCTTCAGCCCTCAGCCCCTCACCCAGACTGTCCAGGCACCCCAGTGGGGACCCCCACCTTGAAGGGTGTGTGACCAGCTGCAAACAGCAATCATCCCCTCACCCAGGCTGGCCAGGCACCCCAGTGGGGACCCCCACCCTGAAGGGTGTGTGACCAGCTGCAAACAGCCATCATCCCCTCACCCAGGCTTGCCAGGCACTCCAGTGGGGACCTCCACCCTGATCCAGGACACCCTTCAGGGCAAACCAGCTGGCCCCCACCCATGCACCAGGCCTCTATCCTATATAGTAAAAGGGTAATATGCCTCCCAGCACCGGGATCAGTGGAGCCGCAAGGCCTTCCAGCACCGGGATCAGCGGAGCCGAGAGGCCTCCCGGCCCCGGGATCAGTGTGACAGGGGGCAGCGCCCAAACCCCCTGATCGCCCTGCGGCTCTGTGTGTGACAGGGTGCGGCACCCCAACCCCCTGATTGGCCCTGCTCTGTGTGTGACAGGGTGCGGCATCCCAACCCCACCCCACCCCCCCCACGGGCCCTTCTCTGTGTGTGACAGGGTAGAGCCATAACCTCCCCATCGGCCCTGCCCTGAGTGTGACAGTGGCGGCGCCCCAACGCCCTGATCGGCCCTGCTCTGTGGGTGATAGAGGGCGGCACCCCAACCCCTGATTGACCCTGCTCTGTGCGTGATGGGGGGAGCTCCCAACCCCCCTGATGGGCCCTGCTCTGTGCGTGACAGGGGGGAGCTCCCCAACCCCCTGATCGACCCTGCTCTGTGTGTGACAGGGTATGGAGCCCCAATCCCCCTGATGGGCCCTGCTCTGTGCGTGACAGGGGGGAGCTCCCCAACCCCCTGATCGACCCTGCTCTGTGCATGACAGGGTACGGAGCCCAAACCCCCCTGATGGGCCCTGATCTGTGCGTGACGGGGTGGTGCCGCAACCTCCCCATCCACCCTGCCTTGAGTGTGACAGGGGGCGGTGCCCCAACCCCCCAATCAGCCCTACCCTGAGCGTGACTGAGGGTGGCATCGCAACCTCCCAATCCGCCCTGCTCTGTGCATGACAAGGGGTGGCGCCCCAACTCCCCAATCGGCCCTGCTCTGAACCCGACCAGGGGCTGCACCTAGGGATTGGGCCTGCCCTCTGCCACCCGGGAGCAGGCCTAAGCCAGCAGGGCGTTATCTCCCGAGGGGTCCCAGACTGCGAGAGGGCACAGGCCAGGCTGAGGGACCCTCCCTTCCCCCCGAGTGCACAAATTTTTGTGCACCAGGCCTCTAGTATATATATAAAAGTCAGTCTTTGCCCTGACCGGTTTGGCTAAGTGGATAGAGCGTCGGCCTGTGGCCTGAAGGGTCCCAGGTTCTATTCCGGTCAAGGGCGTGTACCTTGGTTGCGGGCACATCCCCAGTGGGGGGTGTGCAGGAGGCAGCTGATCAATGTTTCTCTCTCATCGATGTTTCTGACTCTCTATCCCTCTCCCTTCCTCTCTGTAAAAAATATCAATAAAAAAAAATTTAAAAGTCAGTCTTCCCCTTAACTGAGCCTATTTTTATCATTTTGCATCTATAATTGCATACCTTTGGAATGTCAAAGTGATATCATTTTTCTATGTCCCTCAAAGCACAGATATCACACCAGAGCAAAGACCACACATCCCCTCATTGTTGTTTGACTTAATTGTTGACTGTTAATTATTCTATACCCACTTATGTAAATAAGTATGGGTTTGTCATTTCACTTTTTATCCAACCCTAGTGGTACAACCCCCCTGCTTTTTCCCACCTCCCTAATCTATTATCAGTGGATTTCATGTAACCCACTTATATCTTTCCTTCCTATCTAATAAAAGCCTAATATGCTATGTGTCCAGTTGTCTGGTCAGCCATTCAACCAATCAAAGTGTAATATGCTAATGATATGCTAAGGCTGCTCAACTGCTCACTATGACATGCACTGACCACCATGGGGCAGTCAACTGGTCGACCAGTTGCTATGACGTGCACTGACCACCAGGGAGCAGTTGCTCTGACCTGTAAGGTAGCTTGCTGCTGGGTCCAGCTGATCGGGACTGAGCGAGACAGGCCGGACACGCCCTGGAGCCCTCCTGTGGTCCCTCCCCAGCTGGCCAGCCTCCCGCATCCCTCCCTGGCCCCACTTGTGCATCAGTAGGGTCCGTCTGCCTGGCCTGTACCCCCTTGCAATCCAGGCTGAGGGACCCCCCCCACCCCCCGCCTCCAAGTGCATGAATTCGTGTACCGGGCCTCTAGTTTGATTATAATGTATAAAATAAAGTGCAGAACTGCCATTTTTTAGAGCATTTTCTCAATCTGTTTAGAGTTTGCTTTCCGGCAGAGGTCATCAGTTTGGCTCTAATAAACTCAAAAATTCTCTACAGGTTTGAATGTGTGTTACCTTGACACATATCTAAAGGACATCACTCCATTACACAGCATGGAGTTGCTACAGGAATCCCTGACATTTCACGATGTGGCCGTGGACTTCACCTGGGAGGAGTGGCAGCTTCTGGACCCCGAGCAGAAGGACCTGTACAGGGACGTGATGATGGAGACCTACAGCCATCTGGTGTCAGTGGGTGAGGACAGTTCCCATGTGTCACTCAAAAGGAGCCCTGATAGTGGATTTTTCCCCCTCAGCTGCTTAACTCTTTAGTAGAACAGTGGTTCTCAACCTTCCTAATGCCATGACCCTTTAATACAGTTCCTCATGTTGTGGTGACCCCCAATTTCATTGTTACAAATTGAACTCAATGAAAGCATAGTGATTAATCACAAAAACAATATGTAATTATATATGTGTTTTCCTATGGTCTTAGGCGACCCCTGTGAAAGGGTCGTTCGACCCCCAAAGGGGTTGCGACCCACAGGTTGAGAACCGCTGCTTTAGAATGACTACAGTTCTCTGAAGTGGTAGAATCTCAGATCCTTTTCTTGTGCCAGACAAGAGGGTATAATGTCTCCTCTCCTGAGAGAAAAGTCTTTGTGTTACAGATGTGAAACCTGGTCATTCCCTGCAGCATAGCATTCTCCCTTAACAGACCCCCAACTCAATTTAGTATGTCTATGTCTTCTTTTGTTTTTCATGAGCAGGGTATCACATCAGCAAACCAGATGCGCTCTTCAAGTTGGAACGAGAGGAAGAACCGTGGACAGTACAGCATGGACTCCACTGTCTAGTCTCTCCAGGTGAGGGGGTGAGAACCAGCAAGGCGGGCAGCAGGGAAGCCACATTCTAGTCAGGCAGCATCAGAGCTGTGACAGTGAATGCGGAAACTCAAACCTCCCTTCCATGTATGAGAATGCTTTTTCTTTGTAGATGTTTAGGGGAAATTATACCCCTTTTGTCTCTCCTGAGCTCTGACCCCTGTTTATTTTATTTACATCTCGTTTGTTTGTGTGTTTTTTAAAACATATTGTTATTTATTTCAGAGGGAAGGAAGAGGGAGAGAGAGAGAGAAACGTCAGTGATGAGAGAGAATCATTGATCGGCTGCCTCCTGCACACTCCCTACTGGGGATCAAGCCCACAACCTGGGCATGTGCACTTGACTGAAACGAACCCAGGACCCTTCAGGGCTACATCTTGTTTTTATTTGCAGAGTTTTCTTCTCCATAAGATTCTCAGATCTTCTTTGTCCACCGTTACAGTGTCTCTACCTGTGTTATCACTTCTCTTGCTATAAAATTCCACTTTCCAGACCTTTCTGGAAAGACAGAACTTTGAATTCATCACTTCTTTCTTTCTACTGGGCCTTTGTACCCTGTTAGAAAATAGTGATTTCCCTCCTTAGCATCCAACCCACCTTGGATGCTGTGCCCTCATGATAAACTGCATTTATGTAATTCTTTGCTCGTCTCCCTCCAAGGTTCTTCATACTCACTTCTCATCACTCTTTAACGTTTTCCCTATTCCCATGAATATTTCCCTCTTTCTGCTCTGTGAAATGGACCCCCAGATTGACTTCTCCCTCAATATTGTCTAATGCAGCAGTGGTCCGTGAGGTCCGAAAGGTTGGTGACCGCTGGTCTGATATACACTTTCTTCTGATGTATTTTATTCATCATCATGGCAGCTGGCCTCTGACTTCTCATTTTGTGTGTGTGAGAGCAGGAATCATCTTTTTAAGTTATAGTTTCTCTTTCTGCACTAGATGTTTTAAATGCTATTCAGCCTGGCATCCCTACATGCTAAGCTCTCTTCTTAAACGTCTCTACTGTCCTACTTAATGGATGAGAAAAGATTTTTTTCACATGCTACATGTACAGTTCCAGCCAAAACTAGGTTATAAGTTATTTCAGCTTCAAATCACGTTCTTCCTAGTTTTCCTAATTCAGATTTTTCTTCATTCTTAGATGTTATTAGTGCATTTATTTTCCAATGGCTATTGTTTACGCATCATATTTTTAGTGCTTTTACTTAGACTTAATTCACATACCATACAACTTACCCGTTTAAATGATATAGTTAATTGGTTTTTAGTATATTCATATAGTATTGCAACCATCACCACAATGAATTTTGGAAAATTTTATATGTACATATTTTCATTGTGGCCTTAATTCCTATAGGTTTGTATTTCATTTCTAAATTAGAAAGGGTGAATCCTTCAGTTTTGTTCTTTTTCAAGATAGTTTTGACTTTTGGATCCTTTAATTTCCCCCTTGAATTTTAGAATCAGATTATGAATTTCTGGGGAGAAAAAAAACCTAGCTTGGTTTTTGGTAGGGATTACACTGAATCTGTATCTCAGTTGGGTAGGGATTCCATCTTAACCATGACATACATCCTAGTCCAGAATCATTGGGTGCTTTTCTTTTCTTTCTTTCGTTTTTTTTTTTTTTAAATTTGTTTATTGGTTAGGGTATTACAACTGTGTCCTCATCCTACCATTATCCCCCAACCTCCCCCACCCCCACTCATGCTCTCATCCTCCTGTTGTCCATGTCCATTGGTTTGGCTTATATGCATGCATACAAGTCCCTTGGTTGATCTCTTCCCCTTACCCCCACCCTCGCCTACTTTTCCTCTGGGGTTTGATAGTCTGATCGCTGTTTCTCTCATTGGGTGCTTTTCTATCTAATTTGGTCTTTAATTTTTTCCCCCACAACATTTTATAAGCTTCAAAATAAACATTTTATACTTTCCTTACATTTCTTTCTAAGTGAGATATTCCTTTTTATGATATAATGAATGTAATTGTTTTCTGGTTTGCATTTTCCAATTGTATATTGCTAGGATATAAAAATAAAATTGATTATTTTCCCATCATATTCTGATGACACTTGGCCTAGGTAACCAAGTTCCTGTCATATGAAATTACAATTTCTCTTTCAGTGATCTCTGTGATACGCTATCATCTTGCTTAGAGAGTTTCTGTCCTCTTCCTAAATACTCTTTAATGTTTTCCATACCTGTGATTGCCTCCTACAATTGAGGTAATTGTTGTATTTTTAAAAAAAACTTGTATTTTGATAGCCTAATATTTTCAAAGCTAACAGCAGTACAAAAAAAATTTTAATAAATAGACATCATTATTTTGTTCTCCATAGAAGTACTATCTAATAAATAATAAACATATCCTAGGGTAAAAATTGCTATATGGAAAATTAATATAGCCAGTGGAACACTGTGGGTGTTTATCCTGGAACTGTGCTTTTAGGAATGGGAATGGCTCTTTGATAAGCTGCCTTTGAGCTCACAGATGAGGGATCTGAGCCAGCTTCCTAGACCTTTTAAAATGTGAAACAATGGGACGTTCAAAGAACTGGATCTGGAATGTGAGGAACTGGATCACTTTGCCTATAATGTAGAAGGGAGACATTATCATGGAGGGAAGTGTACTGTTATACATATGGTTGCAATTTGTGACAGGAAAACAATACAGATGAAAGTTACTAAAGATAAAAGGTATATAGGAAAACATTCAGGAGTCACATGAAATATGCTACATTGTTGGAACTAATCATGTTTCTAAAGTTAAGAGACAAGAAGCAGAAATAGCAGAGGTGCTCTCCTATTAACCTTAAAGCAAACTGCCATGTTGTGGAGAGGGTCACCTTTCAGGACACAGCATGCCATCTCTGGGAGGTGACAGCCTCAGTCCCACAACCACAGGAACTAAATTCTGCTCACCATCAGTGAACTTGGAAGGGGGCCCAGTGCCAGATAAGATCCCAAATCTGACTGACATATTCATGTAGTCTTGAGACCTTGAGAAAAGGACCCAATGAGTCTATGGTTGGACTTCTGACTTATGGAGACAGATAATAAATGTTTATTGTCTTAAAAAATTTCTCAATTCTCCCAGCAATGATGTTGGGGACACATGGGAAGGATTGCCTACCAGGGAAGCTGATTCAGCTGGTGTCTCTAGCTCCTAAAGTCAAAAGGTTACAGTGTTTTCCTAAGCCTCAGGCACACAAAAACAGTCCTGGGCCATAAATTTAATTGTTCACATAAACTCTCTGGTATGGCCTAAGACCTCGGTTATAAAAACACTTCTACCAGGCAGGGATTCTCCAGGGAATCAGAGGTTTATCTTCTAATCAGTCAGGGCCAGTCCTTTCTTTGGAATGTGTAGCAATGGTGTGACTCAGGCCCGCTGAGTTAACACTTTAATGCAAGGTACCCATCCTCTTTTTGTAGGAACATAACACAGTATGTTCCAGCCAGACCATTAGTTGGGGTCTTGATAATTTATTTATTGTATTATTATTTTTAAATTATTGTATCATTTTCCATATGTAAACCTATTTTTGCCCCACCCTATATATCCTGATTCCCTCCACCTCTTAAATTTCCATTGCTCCTTTAACCAAGTTTCACAGACTGGTTGCTTCATTTTATTTTATTTATTTATTTTTAAAATATATTTTTATTGATTTCAGAGAGGGAGGGAGAGGGAGAGAGAGATAGAAACATCAATGATGAGAGAGAATCATCGATCAGCTGCCTCTTGCACGCCCCCTTCTGGGGATCGAGCCTGCAACCCAGGCATGTGCCCCTGACCAGAATCAAACCCCTAACACTTCAGTCCACAGGCCAACGCTCTATCCACTGAGCCAAGCCGGCCAGGGCTGTGGTTACTTTTATTACTTTGCTTCAAGTGTCTGTACCTGGAATTATTAAACTTGGATTTCCTACAAATTTAACTCAAACAGCACACTATCCACCTTAAAATAGTATCAGAACCTAAAAGTTAAGAGTTCATTGCCCCTTTACATGCCAAACACAAGTCCTGATTGTCACTTGTGCTTCTGACCAACTGGCTATAGATTGGAAGTTCTCATGAGCCCCTCCTTAGTTCAATTAATTTGGTAGAGCATCTCACAGAACTCAGAGAAATACTTACTTATATTTACCAGTTTATTGTAATGGATACTGACTATAATAATGAAAGTGTAATATGCTAATTAGACCGGAGAGCCGAGTGACCTTCCAGACATCATTCTGGACGTCCTTCCAGACAAAGCCCTAGCAAGGGGGGCGAGGTTGAGGTGGTTAGGGGCAAGCAGGCAAGCAGTTAGGGGTAATCAGGCAGGCAGGCAGAGTGATTAGGGTTGATCAGGCAGACAGAGTGATTAGGGGTGATTAGGCAGGCAGGCAGAGTGGTTGGGGTGATCAGGCAGGCAGGCAGGCGAGCAGTTAGGAGCCAGATGTCCCGGATTGTGAGAGGGATGTCCTACTACCGGTTTTAAGTCCAATCTCGCAGGGATCAGGTTTAAACTGACAGACATCCCTTGAGGGGTCCCAGATTGTGAGAGGGTGCAGGCTGGGCTGAGGGACACCCCCCAGTGCATGAATTTTGTGCAACAGGCCTCTAGTAGGTATATAATAGAAGGTCTGAACGATTCTTGAAATTGGGAACTTCTGTCCCCTTGCAACCTGGGTAACCACCCATTGGGCACATGATGTGTTCACTAACCCAGGATCTGATCGGATCTGGTTAAGAATTTTTAAAACATATTTTTATTGATTTCAGAGAGGAAGGGAGAGAAGCTAGAAACATCAATGATGAGAGAGAATTATCAATCAGCTGCCTCCTGCATGCCCCTTACTGGGGATCAAGCCTGCAACGCAGGCTTGTGCCCTCCACCGGAATCGAACCTAGGACCCTTCAGTCCACAGGCTGACACTCTGTCCACTGAGCAAAACTGGCTAGGGCAGGTTAAGAAATTTTTATACAGGGTATTTGATTATTATAACAGCCAGAAGATCCTTGAGGTTAGGGGAAACCTTGTTCTTGCCCCAAAAGCCCAAGTAAACATCTTGGGCTTTATGGGAGGAATCAGTCCACTACCCTTCCTTCCTGTGCCTCCCTAGGAGAATATAACTACCATGTCTTCCAGTGCTTTGACAAAACCTAGATACGTGGCCTTTTGGCCAAAGGTCTGCAATATCATATTGTTGGAGCCATCATTGTATCACTGGGGGTTGCAGCTTTCTGTCAGTTTGCTGAGGCTAAACCAAGCAAGGTGGCATACATAGATTTCTACAGAAATTATGATTCTGTAAAAGATTTTGAGTGGGTGAGGAAGACATATCTTTCAAAGTGCAAAGTGATCTTGGAATGCAAATAATTTCTTTGTGTTGAATTCCATGGAAGTCTGTCACTGTCCCATGTTCCTGAACTATGAAAGATGGAGATTTGATCTAAGGAATAGTTTCTTTTGTAAATAAACGATTAAGAAATACTTTGGACAGGGGAGGGGGGGAATAAGTAAAAAGAAAAAACAAAGGAAACCACCACGTGGGGTCTAGGAAACCTTAAGGACATGCTAGAGAGAAGAAAGGAGGGGGGACAGGAGAGTGAGAGAGAAGGAGAGATTGGTTGCTTTCTGTTTGCTCCTTGACCAGGAATCAAACCCACAACCCAGATATGTGTCCTGACCAGGAATTGAGGCATGCACAGGACGATGTTCAACCAACTGAGCCACCCCGGCTGGGGAAAAAAAATGGTTTTAATAGAGCTTTAATTTTTATGTCCTCCATCCTTTCTCAGAAGTCAGTGGGTAGAGCTGAAAGTCCAGTTTACTAATCAATTGGTCTTTGTGGTGACTAGATCCATCCTGAAGCTTTGTAGTATTATTAGTATAAACTCACTGTTATAAAACGGTTTGTGGGTTTTTTTTTATGTTTAGCAAATGATACTATCACTTAGGAAATTATACAGTTTAACAAGCTTATTGTCAAGTACTGTGGACATAGACCAAATTTATTTCTTATTCTACAACACATAGGCTTGTCAGTAAATAATTACTCCACATGAAGGCATTTGTAATGTTTTATTTCAAACTAAGTTTATGAGAGATAACAGAATGATTCACTTTTCTCTTCTGTCCTAGTAGAAGGTACAGTTGGTGATTCTCTGCAGTATCCCTTGCAAAGTCGAAGCATTCAGAGTCTGGAAACATGCTGTGAAAATAGTATGTTTGGAGATATTGTTAATCAGAGCAAAGGTAATTTCGTATTAAAGCAAAATCACAATATGTTTGAGATGCATGAAAAACTTCCAATATCAAAGTTAAGTTTTGAAAACCAAAACAGAAATTGTAACATAAAGAACTTTGTTGAGTTGAAAGGAGAGGACACACCCATTCTGCATGCTAACCATGAACAATTTTACACTGAAATTATATTGCCTGTCAGCACCAAACCCATCAATAATAAGTCGCAGGCCATTCAGGAACAGAGAACTCGCCACATTGAGAAAGTCCACATATGCCCTGAATGTGGGAAAGCCTTCATGAAAATGTCTCAGCTCACTGATCATCAGAGAGTTCATTCTAGAGAAAAACCTAATGGATGCTGTCCATGTAGTAAAGCCTCTAGAAAGTCCAGGCTCACTGCCCATCCAAGAATTCATAATGAACTGAAACAGTATGAATGCACTAAATGTGTCAAAACCTTCCTCACGCCATCACAGTTCAGTATACATCAGAAAACTCACATGGGACAGAAATCTTATGTGTGCAGTGAATGTGGTAAAGCATTCATCAAAAAGTCTCGGCTCATTTATCATCAGCGAAGTCATACAGGAGAGAAACCCCATGGGTGCAGTTTATGTGGCAAGAACTTCTCTACGAAGTTTAGTCTCACTACCCATCAAAAAATTCATACAGGAGAGAAACCCCATGGATGCAATATATGTGGAAAGACCTTCTCTACAAAGTTTTGTCTCACTAAACATCAAAACACTCATACAGGAGAGAAACCCCATGGATGCAGTCTATGTGGGAAGACCTTCTCTACTAAGTTTAGTCTTACTACCCATCAGAAAACTCATACAGGAGAGAAACCTTATACATGCACAGAATGTGGAAAAGGCTTTTCAGTGAAGCGTGGCCTCATCCTACATCAACGAACTCATACTGGAGAGAAACCCTACATATGTAATGAGTGTGGGAAAGACTTCACTTGGAAGAACACTCTAATCAGACATCAGCGAGCACATACAGGAGAGAAGCCCTATGTATGTATTGTATGTGAAAAAGGCTTCACCATGAAGACTGATCTCACTGTACATCGAAGAACTCATACTTTAGAGAAACCGTATGTGTGTAGTGAATGTGGGAAAGGCTTCTCAATGAAGCACTGCCTCATTGTACATCAGCGAATTCATACTGGAGATAAACCTTATGTATGTAATGAATGTGGGAAATGCTTCCCCTGGATGTGCCCTCTCATCAGACACCAACGAGCACATACAGGAGAGAAACCCTATGTATGCAATGTATGTGGAAAAGGCTTCAGTATGAAGGGGGGTCTTACTGTCCATGAGCAAACTCATACTTCTGAGAAACCATACATGTGTAAAGAATGTGGGAAAGGCTTTACTCAGAAGTACAAACTCAGTGTACATCGGCGCATTCACACGGGAGAGAAACCCTATGTGTGCAGTGAATGTGGAAAAGGCTTCGCAGTGAAAAACAAGCTGATTGTACATCAGCGGATTCATACAGGAGGGAAACCTCGTATGTTGTAGTGAATGTGGGAAAGGCTTCCTCTTAAGGAGCCCTGCCATCTGACAACAGCAAACATACAGGAGAGAAGCCTTATGTATGTAGTGTATGTGGAAATGGCTTCACCATGAAGAGTGATCTCAGTGTACATTGGTGCACTTATATGTAAGAGAAACCTTAAATATTCAATGAATGTGTCAAAGGCTAACCTGGCAAAAGCCTGCTCATTGCACCTCTGCAAATTCATATGCAGATAAACTATATGCCATGAATGGACTTCACCATGAAGAATACTCTAAGTATACATCAACAAATTCATACCACAGAGAAGCCATACAAATGCAATGGATGTGGTGAAGGCTTTAGGAAAAAGATATGCCTCGTGCAACATCAGACATTTCACTAAGGAAAGACTTTTCATGTTCTGAACGTGGGAAATTCTCATTGTGCAAAAATAATCTCATTACCCATCAGAATGAACACAGAAGAGAAACACTATGAATGCAATAAAGATGGAAAAGCCTTCACTATGAAGTCAAGTTTCAATGTTCATCAAAGAAAACATACAGGAGACCGACCCTAGGGATGCAGCGATTGTGGTAAAGCTTTTCCTGACTTGTCCTTATCTATATATATATAGAGCCAGGGTCATCACGTCACAACTAAAGGTTCAGCCAACTGGAAGTCAGTGCTGGGTTGCTGTGGTGGCCCAGCAACAGCGACCCAGCACTGACTGCCACTACTGTGGATGCCCTGTTACAGCATTGACTGCTGAGCGGGCTGCGGATCACACCCGAAGAGAGGTCTGGAAACAGAGAGACAGGGTCTGATCCGTAGCCTCCATGGCAGCTTTTGATCAGCACTTCCCCCTCTCTTTTGCTCTGGGCCTGGCCAGCAGCTGGCCTCTTTCTCTTGGCCTTTGCTGGGGCTGCTGATCAGCCCTGCCTTTCTGATCAGTTCCACTGATAGGCTCAGAGACGCTGACTGGCATAGAAACCGACCAGTCAGAACCAAATCTGGGTGAAGTGTGAGGAGCCAGTGGCTGCCTAGGAGGTGGAGCTTTTGACACTGACTGGCATAGAAACCAACCAACCAGAACCAAATTTGGATGAAGTGTGAGAGGAGCCAATGGCTGCCTAGGAAGCAGAGCTTTTGATGCTGATTGGCATAGAAACTGACCAGTTAGAACCTCATCTGGGTGAACTGCAAAGGCAGAACCTAAGGTGGGGGCTGAGGAGGGGTTTTAAGTGCCCTCCTCAGGGAGCTGTAAAACACTTTACAGCTGTTTGGTGTAAGGTGTAAGGAAGCAGTTCAATTTTTTGATGACCGGTTTGGCAGTATAGTGCATGGCTGGTTATCAGTCCCGATGTAAGTATTATGTATTTTTGTCTGCCAAGAGCACTCCTCCTGATGAAAAAGGCTCCCCTCCCCCCCATTTAAGCAATCTTATCCTATATAATCTATCTATACTGCTAAAAGGGTAATATGCTAATTAGACTGGGTCAACTGGCCATCTTCTGGACATCCAACTTCCTTCTGGACAAAGCCATGGTGGTGGGCGCTGAGGTAGAGGCCGTTAGGGGCGATCAGGCCGACGGGGGGGCAGTTTGATGTGAGCTCAGGCTGGCAGGGGAGGGCAGTTGGGGGCGAGATCAGGCTGGCAGGGGAGGGATGTTGGGGGCACCTGGATGACAGGGGAGGGAAATTGGAAGCGAGAGCAGGCAGGCAGGGGAGAGCAGTTAGGGGCAAAATCAGGCTGGTAGGGGAGGGCTGTTGAGGGTGAGATCAGACCAGCAGGGGAGGGCAGTTGGGGACAACCAGGCCGGCAGGGGAGGGCAGTTGCGGGCAAGATCAGGCTGGCAAGGAAGGGCAGTTGGGACGAGATCAGACTGGCAGTGGAGGGCTGTTGGGGGAGACATCAGGCTGGCAGGGGGGGCATTTGGGGAGAGATCCGGCTGGCAAGGGAGGGCAGTTAGGGGTAATCAGGCAGGCAGAGGCAGATGGGGGTGAGATCAGCCTGGCAGGGGAGATCAGTTGGGGGCGAGATCAAGCTGTAGGGGATGGCGATTGGGGTCGATCAGGCAGGCAGAGGTGGTTAGGGGCGATCATGCAGGCAGGCAGGTGAGCAGTAGGAGCCAGCGGTCCAAGATTGTGAGAGGGATGTCTGATTGGAGAGGGTGCAGGCTGGGCTGAGGGACTCCGCCCGCCCTCTGCACAAATTCCGTACACTGGGCCACTAGTTAAACATAAGAGAATTTACAGGTAGTTGCTTTGTGGAAAATCTGTAGGCCCTCAAGATAATAGTATGTAAAGAACAATAGCTCAATACAAAGACAACAGTGCTGTATTTATTGACCAGTTACCTCTTATTGTATATTGATGAAAAAATTTATAAACCTCAGATATAATCAACATTGATGAAAATATTTTAGGACAGTATATGTCTAAAGAGTGTTTTCTGAGGTAAATCCAATGAATGTGACAGAATGAAAAACACTTTAGTTGGAAGAACATCTCATACGTGATCATTAGAGATCAAGAATGAGTGAATATTTTTTTAAAAATATATTTTATTGATTTTTAACAGAGAGGAAGGTAGAAGGATAGAGTTAGAAACATCGATGAGAGAGAAACATTGATCAGCTGCCTCCTGCACACTCCCTACTGGGGATGTGCCCGTAACCAAGGCACATGCCCCCCACTGGAATCGAACCTGGGACCTCCCAGTTCGCAGGCTGACGCTCTATCCACTGAGCCAAACCGGTCAGGGCAGCAAAGTAAGACATTAGAAATCAGTTGACACTACAGCTAGTCACTACTTGGGCAGTGAATATAGCATGGTTTGCAGTAATTCATGTTGCTTTGTCATTTGCCAGGAAATCCATGCAGAAATAACTGACAAACACATTCAATTCGGTAGTCTTTAGCAAAACCTCAGGTAACTTAATCAAGGAAAGAAGCCTTGAATGAAAAAGCATTGTCACAAGTCTAAACAGTTAATATACCTCACAAACAATTGGAGACAGGATACCTTCAGCCATATTTCTAGTTGCTTTGCCAATGATTTTGTAAGTTTTTTTTTAAAATATATTTTATTGATTTTTTACAGAGAGGAAGGGAGATGGATAGAGAGTTAGAAACGTCGATGAGAAAGAAACATCGATCAGCTGCCTCCTGCACGCCCACTACTGGGGATGTGCCCGCAACCAAGGCACACGCCCTTGACTGGAATCGAACCTGAGACTCTTGAGTCCACAGGCTGACGCTCTATCCACTGGTCAGGGCTGATTTTGTAAGTTTTAAACTGGCAGTTTCTCTCAGCATGGATTAAATTTTAATATATACAACACAGGAGTGGTCTATGCTTATTTCATGGTGTAATTAACTTTGGAATTTCTTTACTTCATATTTTGTGTTATTTCAGAATATTTGAAGTACTTGAAAATGAAACTGAGCCTGGCTGGTGTGGTTCAGTTGTTGAGTGTCAACCCATTAACCAAGAGGTCATTGGTTCAAATCCCAGTCAGGGCACATGCCCACATTTTGGGCTGAAACCACAGTAGGGTTTCAGTCATTGATGTTTTTATCTCTAGCCCTCTCCCGCTCAATCTAAAGCTCAATAAAAACACATTTTTAGAAAATTAAGCAATACATTAATTTTATAAAAACAACAGCACATTTAGATGTGTTTCATCAAGTTTATAAGTAGCATCAAGTGGTTTATAAAATGAAATATTAAAAAAAATGTATGTATTTTTTATTCAGTTGTAGAGAGGAAGGGAGAGGGAGAGAAAAACACACCTTTTTGTTGTTGTTATTCCTCACCCGAGAATATTTTTTCCATTGATTTTTATAGTGGAAGGGTGAGAAGAAAACATCCTTGTGAGAGAGACACAGCAATTGGTTGCCTCCTGCATTTCCCGAACCAGGATAGGAATTGAACCTGCAATTCAGGTATGTGCACTTGACCAGATTCAAACACAAGACCCTTCAGTGGGTGGGCCAGTGCCCTAAAATCTGAGCCACACTGGACAGGGTTAGAGGGAAAAAAAACCCTTGTTAAAAAAATAGGCATTTTTGCCCCAGCTGGTTTGGCTCAGTGGATAGAGCGTAGGCCTGCAGACTGAAGGGTCCCAGGTTCGATTCCGGTCAAGGGCATATACCTTGATTGCGGGCACATCCCCAGTAGGGAGTGTGCAGGAAGCAGCTAAATTGATGTTTCTCTCTCATCGATGTTTCTGACTCTCTATCCCTCTCCCTTTCTCTCTCTAAAAAATCAATAAAATATATTTTAAAAAGTAGGCATTTTAAAAAAATGTGTTCTTGATTTTAAGAGAGAGAGAGAAATGTCAGTGTGAGAGAAACACATTGATTAGTTGCCTCCTGCACATGCCTTGACCATGGCCTGGGGTGGGGAGGAGCCTGCAACCCAGGTATATGCCATTGACTGGAATTGAACCTGGAACCCTTCAGTCCACAGGCTGAAACTCTATCCACTGAGCCAAACCGGCAAGGGCCTGATTGTTAAGAGATGAGAAAATTAACCTAAGCTTTGGCTCTCTTGAAAACTTGGCTACACTGAAATTCTTCTTACAGCAAAGTGTGTGTGTGTGTTTTTCAATTCATGCCAACTTCGGGAAATACTGGTGAGGTGAGAAAGAGTAAGATGTGAGCAGAACAATTTAGAATTGTAGAAAAATAGCCACAGCAGCAAGTTTCATTCTTTCAACAGTTTTTTTTTAAATATATTTTTATTGATTTGAGAGAGTAAGGGAGAGAAACATCAATGATGAGAGAGAATCATTGATCAGCTGCCTACTGCACACCCCACATTGGGGATGGAGTCCGCAACCCAGGCATGTGCCCTTGACCGGAATCGAATCTGGGCTGACTCTTTATCCACTGAGCCAAACCGGCTAGGGCTCAACAGTCTTTTATTAATAATGTCACTGCTTCAGAGGCTGTGTTACACAGCAGTGAATAAAGGAACAGGTTCCCTACCAGGCTTCATCAAAGGCTTTATTAAAAGGGTAGCCAATCACCAAAGAGAAAATATTCTATGTTATAGTAAATTCTTAGGTGACAGGTGATGTGAAAACACAGAGGTGGCAAATGTAGGTTTATAGTTCTAATACAATATTAGAAGAATAATCATACAATAATAAACTGTGTTTTGCATACTCACAACTGTAAACCTACTTTTTCTACCCTGTATAAACTGAGCAGCACTCAGGAATGACAAGCATGTGGCTCCTGAAGATTTTAAGAGCACACATTAAAAGGAGAGGTGCCCTGACTGGTTTGGCTTAGCAGGTAGAGTGTTAGCCTGTGCATAGAGGGGTTCCGGGTTCGATTCCAGTCGGGGGCACATGCCCTGGTTATGGGCTTGATCCCCAATGGGGAGTGTGCAGGAGGCGGAAGATCAGTGATTCTCTCATCATTGACGTTTCTATCTCTCTCTCCCTTACTCTCTCAAATCAATTAAAAAATATATATTCATTTATAAATAAATAACATAAAGGAAGGGAGCAAAGGGATTTGAGTATATTGGGAAGATGTTTCATGGACAAGAAAGTGCTGTCCAGTGTTCCCATGCCAGCCGTTCACCAGGAGTGTCAGACTCTGACCATTGTTTCGGTTTCAGGATGCTGGAGATTATTTTTATTTAGAACTGACTTCTATAATTTATGGCAAGTTTAAAAAATTTTTAAACTCTTCTGTTAGATTATTTAGGGCTTTTTGCTTTGTTTTCTTAATATATTTTCATTGATTTTAGAGAGAAAGGGAGAAGGAGAGACATATAGAAACATCAATGATGAGACAGAATTATTGATCAGCTTCCTCCTGCACACTCCACACTGGTATCTAGCCCACAACCCGGGCATGTAACATGACCAGAATCGAACTCTGACCTGGTTCATAGGTTGATGTTCAAACACTGAAACACGCCAGCCAGCAAGAATTATTATTGATTTTAATATTTATTGCACAGATGCATACCCATAACTACTTTTTATATTTTGTGTGATTTTTTTAAGTTTCTGAGTTATACATGGCTCAACTTTCATTGTGAATATAGACTTCATTTACTCTAAATATTGTTTATAAATATGTTCATAGTCTCATCACATTGAAATGTCTAAAACATCATCACACCTGACATGTTAGATATGTCTATAAAGGACAAATTTTTTTTCACTATGAGAATTACAATAGCATTTTCTCATGAAGAAAACCACCAATAACAAAAGTCAATTTTTCCACTTTTTAAAAATTTATATCTTAGTTGATGTTCAAATTAAAACGAAACAGTAGAGTTCCATTTAAAGTTTATATTATGCCCTGGCAGGTGTTTCTAAGTGGATTGAGAGTCCTCCCATGGATCAACAGATCCTGGAGTTCCATTCCTGGTCAGGGCACATCCCCAGATTGTGGACTCAATCCCCAATAGGGGGCGTGCAGGGGACAGCCAAAGGATGTGTCTCTCTCATGGTGTCTGTATCTCTCCCAGTCTATCCAAAAAATAAAGTTTATATTATGCATCTTAGTTCTTTTTTATTTCAAAAGTCTGTCCTATATTCCTATGTTACATTTTTCCTATTCATATATGATGGTTTAAGTAGGTCATTTTGGGATAAGATGTTCTAGACTCTAATGCATTCATACCTCTTTATTATGAGTCGCTGTATTGGGCTCAGGGATCACGTGTTTTCATTTGCACGTACTCAGGTCCCTTCACCAGGAAAAGATAACTTTCTTTAGCCATTTTCAAGATGACTCTTTCATTAGGATGGGAAGCCTCTCCAGAGGGCTATCTTGGTTTTTTCCCCTGGTGGTGAGGTGGGTAAACCCTGGACCCCAGCCTGGGACTAACCCACATTATGCAAAAGCGAAATCTGCAATACCACGCGGAAACCAATGAAGGGTCAGAAAATGCGCTTCCGGTGAAGTACTAGAGGCGGTACTTCCGGTGGCCGCAAGGGAGGCATTTTGTCTGGACTCGGGTACCGTCGCTACCTTATCGGAGATTCCAGATCGCTAGTTTCTAGTGGAGATGCCCCGAGGGAAAAGCCGGGAGAGCTGTGGTGCACACAGCACACGCGCGGGTGTGAAGATGGTAACGCGGGGGACCCGCTCCGTGGCCGGGACAGGGACCGCCCTTCCCGCGGCTGCCTTTTCTCCCGCCGCTCCCGCCCTGCTTCCTCCACTGAGTGCAATGGCCGCATCCGCACTGAGTCGCTGGGCTCAGGTGAGTGCGAGTCCCCGGGCCCTCACCGCCTCCTCACACGGAACAGGGCATCCCCGGGGGCGGGAGCCTGTCCCGTCCTGCAGCTCAGTCCCGCGTGGAGGCCCGTGAGGAAGGCGGAGGGGAGAGAGGAGTGTTGTGGCTTCTGAGGACACAGCAAGTGCAGGGCAGAGAGGACAGGGGTGACTAGTATCTGAGGTTCCCATGAGGATGTGGATGGTGAGTATTGAAGTAAAGATCAGAGGCAGACGGGGAGGACGTCACAATCTCAATCCGGGCTTTCTGGGCTCCGGGATCCATCAGTGGGCTGCTTGGACCTGGTTCTGGCTGAAATACAAGCTCTCTCGGATAGCATGCCAAGTTCATGGGTGAGTCCAGCGAGATCCAGTGGCATTGGGGCAGGAAGGGGGCAGAGCTGAGGGAGTGAACCTGGGATATGAACATGGGAAGGGGATAAACATTACGCAGAGGTGTGCACATCTGGAGGAAGTGTGAGCTGATGGTCCCGGACCTGGTGTGGGGACTTAGAGTGAAGCATAAGCCTCGGTTTGTCTTTGTCTTGGAGGCATAATCTGGGAGACTGCAGTGGTATTGATTGGCAGGAAGCCTGGGGTCCTGCAGGCATCACCCAGAGCTTAGATAGTGTTTCTGTGCTGTCCCCCTTCCCAACTGAGCTGCTCTGCTGAGGGCCATGCAGTGAGTAATGGGACTGTGACAAGAGAGCAGCCTGCACTGGCGTTAGGGCCTGGTATCCACACTAACCTGGGTGCCCTGGAGGAGATTGAGGGTGGGGAACGTGTGTGTAAGGAGTAGGAGTGCAGGTTCTCAGAGAGGCAGCTCTGGTTTCAATTGTCTCAATTCTAACAGGTTGGGGTGACCTTTGAGGACATTGCCCTGTACTTCTCCAGGGAGGAATGGAGCCTCCTTGATGAGGGTCAGAGACAGCTGTACCTGAATGTGATGCTGGAGAACTTTGAACTTATATCCTCCCTGGGTAAGACCCTCACACTCTCATGAATGACCTGGACTTGGCTTTGCACTTCCCCAGGCCTCTTTTCTCAGGTGCACTCTATCCTCACATGTGGACCTTGGGCACTGGGTGATTTCCAGTTTTCTGGGTAGTTGCTGTCCTTTGCTTGCACTGCCAGCTTCTCTCCGTGCAGCCCTTATACCTGCTGCACTGAACTCATAGGGATGAATATGTGGTTGGTAGTGTGGCAGGGAGCCTAATGGATTCCACCTTGATTAGCAAGGAAAAGTATTTTTCATATTTTTGTTGGTCATTTGTACATATTTTTGGGTATATTTTTTCTACATCCTTAGCCTGTGTTTTTTGTTGTTATTGTTTTATATTTTTCTTGATTTCAGAGAGTAAGGGAGAGGAGAGAGAGAGAGAAATATCAATGATGGGAGAGAATCATTCATCACATGCCTCCAGCATGTCCCCTCCTAGGAATCGAGCCCATAACCCAGGCTTGTGTTCCAGACTGGAATTGAACCCGGGACCCTTCAGTCTACAGGCCAACACTGTCCACTGAGCAAAACCAGCTAGGGCAGCTTATTTTATTTTTTAAAATAAACTTTCTATGCCTTTTTCTTTTTCCCTTCCTGGTTTTCCTCTGTCTCTTCCCACCTGCCTGTGTTTCACAGGATTCCCATAATGCAGATAATGGGTCTCTTGATGGTGTTACTTAGTTCACATTGCTGTATTCTTTTTTTTTAATGTTTTTTTTTAAGAAATATACTTCTTTAATGATTTAAGAGGAAGAGAGAGGGGGAGAGAGATAGAAACATCAATGATGAGGGAGAAACATTGATCGTCTGCCCCCTCCTGGGGGGTCAAGCCCACACCCCGGGCATGTGCCTTTGGCTGGAATCGAACCTGAAACCCTTCAGTCTGCAGGCTGACGCTCTGTCTACTGAGCCAGATCAGCTGGGGCTGCTGTATTCTTTAAATTCATTTTTCCTCTTTCTTTCCACCTGAATGATTTCAAATGATGTGTCTTTGACATCACATATTCTTTCGCGTCTGATTTTGATACTCTTCATTTTATGTTTTCAATTCATTCCTTGTAATTTATCATCTCCAGCATTTGTTTCATTCTTTTTTATGATTTCTGTCTACCTATATTTTCCTTTTGTACTTTTTTGGTGTTTTTTTAATTTAATATATTTTTATTGACTTAAGGAAAGAAGGGAAAGGGAGGGGGCGATAGAAACATCAATGATGAGAGAGAATCATTGATCGGCTGCCCCCTGCATGCTCCCTGCTAGGGATCAAGCCCGCAACCCGGACATGTGCCCTTGATCAGAATCAAACTCGGGACCCTTCAGTCTGCAGGCTGACCTTCTATCCACTGAACCAAACCAGCAAGGGCTGATATTTTCCTTTTGTTACTGGGTTGATTTTGTCATTTTGTTGGTTCCATTTGTGTTTTCTTGTAGCTCAGAGATGTTTTTAAAAGTAAAAGTAGTTTGGATTCCTTATCAGGTTGTATGTAGATACCATTTGTTTTCTATTGATTACTGGAAAATTACCATGTTTTCTTGGTGGTGGTTTTGTTTTCAGTATGTATTTTTTTAAATTATACCTTTACTAGAAGCCTGGTGAACGGATGCGTACAGCAGTGGGGTCCCTCAGCCTGGCTTAGGCCCACTCGCAATCCAGACTGTCGCCCTATTCCCCGAAAGGTCTGACATCCCCCGAGGGATATAGTGCACGTAGCTACAGGTGGCCATGGAGGAGCCCGAGCTTCTGCTGGGTGTTATGCCGCTCCCACTCATCCCAGCCCCACTCTGCATGTCGCCGCTGCTCAGTAGCACACTGCCACAGAGGCTGGAGAGTCTCGTGCCACCGCAGCGGCACTCACCAGGCGTTAGCCCGGCGTCTGGCGCCCATCAGTCAGCTGAGCAAGGCTCCTGCCGTGAGAGCACATTGACCACCAGGGGTTAGCTGCTGCGTTGAGCATCTGCCCCCTTGTGGTCAGTGCATATCATAGCGACTGGTCAAATGGTCATTCGGACACTTGGTTATTTAGGCTTTTATATACTATTATATAGACTAGACGCCCAGTGCACGATATTTGTGCCCTGGGTTCACAGGGGCTTCAGCCCGGCCTGTGACCTCTCGCAGTCCAGGACCCTTTGATCCTTACTGTCCGCCTGCTTGCAGCCCCTTCCCGCTCGGCCTGTTGTTCCTTAGCAATGCTGCAGAGGCAGGAGAGGGCCTCTCACCAGCGCTGCTGTGCTCGCCAGCTGTGAGCCCGGCTTCGGCTGAGCGGCGCTCCCCCTGTGGGAGCGCACTGACCACCAGGGGGCAGTTCCTTCGTTGACCATCTGCCCCCTGGTGGCCAGTGAGCACCATAGCGATTGTTCGTTCTGGTTGACCCGCCATAACAGTTCTTAGGCTTTTACTATATAGATTGTTGAAGGTATTACATATGTCCCCTTTACCCCCCTATTGATCCCTACTAGCCCTACCACATACCTTCCCGTAGGCCTACACCACCCTATTGTCTGTGTCCATGGGTTATGCATATATGCATACAAGTTCTTTGGTTTTTGTCCTACCACCCACCTACACCCCAGCACGTTCTCTCTCAGATTGCACGGTCTGTCCCATGCTTCCACCTCTCTGGATCTACCTTGTTAGTCAGTTTATTTTGTTTATTAGATTCCACAGATGAGTAAGATCATGTGATACTTATCTTTCTCTAACTGGCTTATTTCACTTAGGATAGATAATATTCTCCAGGTCCCTCCATGCTGTCTCAAAGGGCAAGAGGTCCTTCTTTTTTTTTTTTTTTTTTTTTTTTATTTTATTGATTTTTTACAGAGAGGAAGGGAGAGAGATAGAGAGCCAGAAACATCGATGAGAGAGAAACATCGATCAGCTGCCTCCTGCACATCTCCCAGTGGGGATGTGCCCGTAACCCAGGTACATGCCCTTGACCGGAATCAGTCCGCAAGCCGACGCTCTATCCACTGAGCCAAACCGGTTTCAGCGGTCCTTCTTTTTCTATTGCTGCATATTATTTCATGGTGTACACATACCATGGCTTTTTTATCCACTCAATGACTGATTGGCACTTGGGCTAGTACCAGATCCCACCTAATATAAATAGTGTGTATGGTGTAAGTTGGTGCGCTAGTTTCTTTTCTTTCTTTCTTTTCTTTCTTTTTTTTTTTGCATGTATCTGTCCAGTTATCACAGCATCACTTATTGAAGAGGCTGTCTTGACTCCATTGGATGTTTTTTGTCAATTATTAATTGAGCGTAATGGCGTGGGTCTGTTTTTGGGGTCTCTGTTCTGTTCTGTTGATCTATATTCCTGTTCTTCTGCCAGCATCAGGCTGTTTTGAGTATGTGGCTTTGTAGTAAAACTTGTCATATATTGTGGTCTCTCCAACATTGTTTTACTTGCTGTAGCTATTCAGGGTCTTTTTGGTTCCATATAAATTTGTTCTGGCTCTGTGAAATATGACTTTGGTATTTTAATAGGGATTGCATTGAATCTGTAGATTGCCTTGAGCACTATGGACATTTTAATGATATTGATTCTACCAGTCCATAAATACAATATATTCTTCCACTTGTTTATATTTTCTTCTGTCTCTATTTTCAACATCCTGTAGTTTTCTGAGTACAGGTATTTTGTCTCCTTGGTTAAGTTTATTCCTAAGTATCTTAATTTTGTTTTTTTTTTTTGCAATGGTAAATGGGATTGTTTATTTAGTTTTTCTTTCTGAGAATTTATTTTTGGTTTATGAAAAAGCAATCGACTTCTGGGTGTTGATTTTATATCCTGTTGATTTTGCCCAATTCATTTATTAAATCTAGTAGTTTATTGATGAAGTGGTTTTTAAAAAAATATATATTTTATTGATTTTTTACAGGGAGGAAGGGAGAGGGATAGAGAGTTAGAAACATTGATGAGAGAGAAATATCAATCAGCTGCCTCCTGCACACCCATTACTGGGGATGTGCCCCTAACTAAGGTACATGCCCTTGACCAGAATCAAACCTGGGACCTTTCCGTCCACAGGCCGATACTCTATCCACTGAGCCAAACCGGTTAGGGCTATTGGTGAAGTCTTTTGGTTTTTCTCCGTATAATATCATGCCATCTGAAAATAATGAGAGTTTTACTTCCTCCTTTCCAATTTTGATGCCTTTTACTTCTTCTTCTTGTCAATCGCTATGGTTAGGACTTCCAGTAGTATATTGAATAATAATGGTGAAAGCAGGCATGCCCCTCTAGTTCCTGTTTTTACCAAGGGGAAATGGTTTTAATTTTTGCCCATTGAGTATGATGTTGACTGTCATATATGGCCTTTTTTCATACTGAGATATGCTCCCTCTATTCCCAGTTTGCTGTGAGTTGTTATCACAAATGGGTTTTGGATTTCAAGGAATGCTTTTTCTTCATGTATTGATATGCTCATGTAATTGTGTCTTTCAATTTGTTTATGTGATATATCACGTTTATTGATTTGTGACTATTTATTCCAAGGATTCCAGCCTGGCATCCCTGAAATGAATCCCACTTGATTATAATGTATGATCTTTTTAATATATTTCTAGATCCAATTTGCTAATATTTTGTTGAGAATTTTAACATCTGTGTTCATCAAGGGTATTGGCCTGTAATTCTCTTTCTTTGTAGTGTCTCTATCTGGTTTTAGAATTATGATAATGCTGGCCTCATAAAAAGAGCTTGGAAGTGTTCCTTCTTGGTCTTTTTTGGAATAGTCTGAGGAGTATAGATGTTAGTTCTTTGAATGTTTGATAAAACTCAACTGTAAAGCTGTCCAGACCCAGGGTTTTGTTTTGGGGGAGTTTTCTTATTACTGCTTTTATTTCATTCAGGTTTTCTGCTTCTTCCTGATAAGGTTTTGGGAGATTCTATTTTTCTAGGAATTTGTCCATTTCATCCTCATCGTCCAGCTTGTTGGTATATACGAGTGATGGCGAACCTATGACACGCGTGTCAGAGGTGACACCCTAACTCATTTTTTTGGTTGATTTTTCTTTGTTAAATGGCATTTAAATATATAAAATAAATATCAAAAATATAAATCTTTGTTTTACTATGGTTGCAAATATCAAAAAATTTCTATATGTGACACGGCACCAGAGTTAAGTTAGGGTTTTTCAAAATGCTGACACGCTGAGCTCAAAAGGTTCGCCATCACTGGTATATACCAATAGTTGTTCATAGTATTCTCTTTTTTAAAAAATATATTGATTTCTTACAGAGAGGAAGGGAGAGGGATAGAGAGTTAGAAACATCGATGAAAGAGAAACATCGATCATCTGCCTCCTACACACCTCCTACTGGGGATGTGCCTGCAACCAAAGTACATGCCCTTGACCAGAATTGAACCTGGGACCTTTCAGTCTTCAGGCCAACACTCTATCCACTGAACCAAACCAGCTAGGGCCATAGTATTTTCTTAAAATCCTTTGTATTTCTGTGGTATTAGTTGTTACTTGACCGCTTTTGTTTCTGATTTTATTTATTTGGCTCCTGTCTCTTTGTTTCTTCAAGAGGTTGGCTAATGGTCCATCAATTCATCAATTTTGTTTATACTTTCAAAGTACTAGATATTGGTTTCATTGATATTTTTTGGTATTATTTTTTTAGCCTCCAAATGATTTATTTCTCCTCTAATCTTTATTATTTCCTTCCTTCTATTTTGGTCTTTTCTTGTTCCTCTCTTTCTAGTTCTTCAAGTTGTAGGATTAAATTTTTTTAAAAAATATATTTTATTGATTTTCCACAGAGAGGAAGGAAGAGAGATAGAGAGTTAGAAACATCGATGAGAGAGAAACATCGATCAGCTGCCTCCTGCACATCCCCTACTGGGGACGTGCCCGCAACCTAGATACATGCTCTTGACCGGAATCGAACCTGGGACCCTTCAGTCCGCAGGCCAACGCTCTATCCACTGAGCCAAACCGGTTTCGGCTAAATATTTTTTTTAAAAATATATTTTTATTGATTTCAGAGAGGAAGGGAGAGGAAGAGAGAGATAGAAACATCAGTGATGAGAGAGGATCATTGATTGGCTGCCTCCTGATTGCCCCCTACTCAGGATCCAGCCCGCAACCCGGGCAAGTGCTCTAGATTGAAATTGAACCCAGTACCCTTCAGTCTGCAAGCCGACACTCTATCCACTGAGCCAAACCTGTCAGGGCAGCCTTTTTTCGGTCTGGAAATTTCTTTATTTCACCATCTATTTTGAATGATGGCTCTTCAGGAGAATTCTCTTGTTCTTTCTTTGGGGGTTGTGTTTTTGTTTCCCCATTTTGGCTGCCTGTTTGCATTTGGGTAGATCTGCTACACTTCTGATCTCTAGTGTAGGACAATGTCAGACACTCCTTGTGATTGGAACTGTATACCCAGTTATGAGCTATTAGCAATCCGTAGATTTTGTATCCCTCTACTGTGGCAGGTTCCTTTGGAAAGGACCAAGAGGTGCACCAAGGTCTGTTTTTCCTATCGCTGACCCAGAAGGAGATCAGGCAAAGACTCAAAGCCAGGACCCACCTCAGCCTGCAGTCTGATTGTTGTCATCCTTGATAACCTTCAGTCTATTGACCGAGAGTGGGGCCAGACATGTTCTAACAGGGTGAGACAATTGGCTTCCCCCAGGCAAAAACTGCCTGGATGGCAAAGGTCCACAGTAGAAAGATGTCCTCCATATCATGAGGAAATGACTTAGCACAGGATACTAGGGTGGCTGCCCTCAGAGTTCCAACCCCAGAGACCCCAGTCCTGGACTCTCCTCACACAGTTTCAGTCCACTCTGCCCTCCATCTGCCAGAGCCCATGGTGAGTGCCTGCACTCGAAATTTTGTGCATTTAAGAGGGTGCCTGCGTTTGCCGCTTTTCATATCCATATGTTTTGCAGGCACCCCTCTTAGTTCTCCTGCTCTGGGCTTGGGATCTCAACTTGGGATTCAGACACCAGAGTTCTTAGTGGGAACACCCACAGCCAAAATATCCCTCCAAAATTCAACTGTTGTCTGTGGGAACCGAGCCATCCCTTTTGTGTTTCAGCATTGCCGACCAGTCTGTATGCAATCACCACTTCCCGTTCTGTGTTAGCAGGGCTCTCTCCAGCTAGTGCTCAGCTGATTTTTCAGGATGGTTGTCCTACATTTTAGTTCTCTTACCAGCTTGGTCTTGAGAGCTTGTCAGTGTGCCTTCAACTTATTCCATTGCCACATTTTCTCCTCTTTAGTATTTCTTTTATTACTGTACTAGGGGCCTAGTGCACGAAATTCATGCAAGGGGGGTGGGTCCCTCACCCCAACCTGCACCTCCAATCTGGGAGCACTCATGGGTGCCCTCTTCAATCCAGGAGTTTCTGTCTGTCTTGGTAATCATATGAGCGAATTGTCTGAGACCCCAACCCAGTTCATTTTGGTGCTCACAGAATAATAGAGGTCTTTTTTTCTTCTTTGCTCCATTGGTGGAGATTTCGTAGAAGTTGCAGGATATCTTCCTTTTAATTTTTCCTCAAAACTCTGACTTTAGTTATGATTCTAACCTTTGCTCTTCCTCCATCCCCCACCCGCAACAGTAACTTGCTCCTGACTCACTTCACTCTAGTGTCTAGGGCAGGGGTGGGCAAACTTTTTGACTCGAGGGCCACAATGGGTTCTTAAACTGGACCGGAGGGCCAGAACAAAAGCATGGATGGAGTGTTTGTGTGAACTAATATAAATTCAAAGTAAACATCATTACATAAAAGGGTACGGTCTTTTTTTTCAATAGTTTTATTCATTTCAAACAGGCCGGATCCGGCCCACGGGCCGTAGTTTGCCCACGGCTGGTCTAGGGGATCCTATAGCACGTATGCCACCAGAACTACGATTTCCAGAATTCCTGGTGCTCCCTGCGCTCTTGGTTTCTGATTCCAATCCAGGAACTGCAAAAATCAAAAGGACTGGGAACTCCAGTTGCCCCCAGGCCGAGCAGACAAGACCGGACACTCCAGTAGTGTCCCCGGGACCCCGGGCACTCGGCGCCGGCATGTGCTGGCTACAGGCTCGGAGCAGGTGGGGTCCTGGGGAGGACTGTGGCCCATCCCGCCCCCAGCTGCTTGGCGCCTGTGCATGTGCGCGCTGCCCACAGGCCTGAAATCTTTGTCAGGTTAATTTGCATGCTCACTCCTGATTGGCTGTGGTTGTCGTGGAGGGACCATCAATTTACATATTTGGCTATTATTAGTATGGATTAAGTGTCTTCACATATCATGAAGCAGTTACTCCTTTAATCCTTTCACCCTTATGGACCAATTATGTAATGATCATTAGATTTATCTACATGAGTGATAAAGGCTGTTGGCTGGGAGGGGTGTTGTTTTGATGTTGAGAAACGATTCAAAAGTCTTGCCTCCTTGATGCTCTATGAGCTGAGCTCTTAATAACAAATAATGTATGAGTCCATAATGACTTTGGTAGCAGTTCTTTTCAGTGACAATTAAGGGTGAAAAATAGTGCTGGGGACATACTGATTTCTGTTTCTATTCTATGGTAGGTTGTGGCCAAAAGTATTTCTTTGATAATTCATACCAACAAACACTAAATGGTCCTTTGATGTGTAAATTGGGGGGAATACACAGATGTTATATGGGCTTTTGCAGTTTTCCAAAACAAAACTTTTCAGTGTATTTCACAGAACAATCCACTCATGTTAATGTGGTTACTCTGACTCTGGTTTTTAACCCTAGCTATCTTCAAATCTTTTTGATTACCCATCTTCCCAGTCATCCTTTCTATGCAGTTCTCTCCTTTTTTGGTCTTTTGCATTGCTCTTTGTCTTTATTGGACTCTTATTCCCATCTCTGGTGGGTGTTTATTTATTTGTTTATTTGTGGATATCTGTCTACTTATTCTGGCAGGAAGATAAACTCTTCTATCTCCTATTTTGCTATATTGCTGGTGTCACTCACATAGTTTTTTATTTTATTTTTTTTTCTGCTTTGATTTGTTTTTTTTCTCTATTGTTTCATCCATGCTCTCTCGTTCTACCACAATACTGGCATCTTTTCAGTTTTTCTTTGCGGATTTCTGTCATCTGTATCCAATGTAATTGCTCAACTGGGATTTAAGGGGAAGAATCATTTTTGCATTATAAGAGAAAGATGACTATATCCGCGGCAGAGTGGACCCAGAGGCCGTCTTTCCTTGGTGAAGGGCTGTTGGGTAGAGTTTGACACAAGAGCTTTATTAAGATTATAAGTAAGAACTTATTTTGTTCAACATTGTTTTGTTACCATTGCCAGTTCTGTACCCCATTCTACTTGTGTTTGTTTATTATTTACACTTTGCAAACTGTTCAGTTCTATTTTTTAAAAGGTTTTTCTTTATTTTAGACACAGGGAGGGGAGAGAGAGAGAGGAGTGATGAGAGAGAAACATTGATTGGTTACCTCCTGTATGCAGCCCAAATGACATTTGAACCTGGAACGTAGGAATGTGCCTTCACAGGGATTCGATCTGGCATCCTTTCAATGGGTAGGATGATGCTTAACCCACGTTGCCACACTATCTATGGCTAAAGTACTCCATTCTGTTATAATTTCCACTTAGGTTTCCAGCTTATGGATAATCTTTACCTCTCTAAACTATGTACCTCAACTGCTTCCCATACAGGTTCCTCTTTACTGCACTCCAACCTTGATCCATGCCTTTACAGCCTTGGTGTGTCACATATTATATTAACCATACACATCATGTGCTGGAATGCAATGGGTTTTAATATGTTCGAGCACATTCATATTGTTCTACACAGGCTGCATCAACAGTTAGAATGGTCCTGTAGGAAGCTGTCTGTGAAGGAACAACTTGGGAGCCCTGCCTCTCTCGTTTGTCCTATCATGTGTTCCTGCCCCTCCCGTGGTAAGATCTTCACCATTGAGTGACCTTAGGAGTCAAGTAATGTATAACAGCCATTTCCTCAGAGTCTAACTCACTGGTCTTAAAAAGCATCCCATGCAATCATGCCTGGTTGTGACAGATAGACAGTGGAGATGAGGGTATTTCTTCCTTCCAAAGTCGTCATGTACTTCACCTGCATTTCCTTTTATTTAGGTTGCTGCTGTGGAGCAGAGAATGTGGAGGCACCTTTTGAAGAGAACATTTCTGTAAGAGTGTCACAGGCAATGAATGCCAAGTTAGCTTTGTCTTCCCAGAAGAGCCACCCCTGTGAGAGTTGTGGACTAGTTTTGAGAAACATTTTCCACTTGACTCATCAGCAGGTATTACAACACAGGCAGATACTGTTGAGGTGTGGGGCATGTGCAAAACAAATTTATTTCAGTGCACAGTTTCACCAGCACCAGCAGCAGTACTTGAGAGAGAAGCCTTTGATAAGAGAGGTGAACAGTGTCTCACTTGAAAACAGCTGCAATTTCAATGTGTTTCAGAAGCTTTTTACCTGTGGAGAGGTGGAGCAGGACATCCTTAGCATGGCAGGCCATTTCCAGCAAAAGGATACTCAGATCAGTGACAAGCCAAATGGTATCTCAATGTTTGGGGTGACATATCAAGGGAAAAATAATTATTTTACTACAAAAGAAAGTAAGAAAGCCATTGGCTATAACTACACGTGTATTTGGGACAACGGTGTCCCTACTGGCAAAGCATATTTCTGTTGCCGTGAATGTGGAAAATATTTTGCCCAATTTTCTACTTTTTGTTACCATCAGAGATTTCATGCAGAAAAACAGCTTTATGAGCACAGTGAATTTGGGAATTCTTTTACCAGTATTACTGGCCTCCTTTCTCATCAGAGTTGTCACAAAGGTGAAAGGCCTTATCAATGTATTGAATGTGGAAAATCTTTTACCAGGATGTGTTTTCTTCGTGATCATCAGATAGTTCACACTGGAAAAATGCCTTATGAGTGCAGTGAATGCGAAAAATCTTTTACCTGTAAAAGTGGCCTCCGTTACCATCAGATGAGAGTTCACACTGGAGAAAGGCCTTATGAGTGTAATGAATGTGGGCAATCTTTTGTCAGTAGTAGTGGCTTCCGTTATCATCAGAAATTGCACACTGGAGAAAGGCATAAGTGCAATGAATGTGAGAAATCTTTTAACAGTATCTATCATCTTCGTTATCATCAGAGAGTTCATACTGGAGAAAGGCTTTATGAGTGCAGTGAATGTGGGAAATCATTTGTTCAGAAACATGGCTTCCAATGTCATCAGAGAATTCACACTGGAGAAAAGCCTTATGAGTGTAGTGAATGTGGGAAATCATTTACTCGGAATAATGTCCTTAATCGTCATAAGAGAATTCACACTGGGGAAAAGCCTCATGTGTGCAGTGAATGCGGAAAATCTTTTACCTGTGGAAGTAGCCTTCGTTACCATCAGATGGGAGTTCACACTGGAGAAAGGCCTTTTGAGTGCAATGAATGTGGGAAATCTTTTACCAGTAGTAGTGCCTTCCGTCGTCATCAGAAAATTCACACTGGAGTAAGGCCTTATGAGTGCAATGAATGTGGAAAATCTTTTATTAGTGGTAGTAGCTTCCGTCGTCATCTGAGAGTTCACACTGGAGAAAAGCCTTATGTGTGCAGTGAGTGTGGGAAGTCTTTTACCACCAAGTATTGCCTTAATTGTCATGAGAAAATTCACACTAGAGAAAGGCCTGATGAGTGTAGTTAATATGGGAAATCTTTTATACAAAATTCTAACCCTACTCCCCACATAAGAGTTCACATTGGAGGAAGGTCTTGGATATGTAGGAAATGTAGATTTTTTTAGTTCACCCATAGCAATACTATAAGAAATTCCATGAAGCCCTATTTGTCTGAACTGAATCTCATACACTGCAACATCAAGAGTAGGGAGATTCCCAATAAATTTGAGTGCTGTGAAAATCGTGTGTGTGTACTTTGCACTTATTTTTTTAACTTTTTATTAATTTCAGAGAGGAAGGGTGATGGAGAGAGAAATAGAACTATCTATGATGACACATAATCAGCTCCATCCTGCACATCCTTTACTGGGGGTTGACCATGCAACTGGGACATGTACCTTGAATGGGAACCCACTGAGCCACATGTGTACGTTATAATTTGTTATGTACACAGGTGTCTTGCCAATTCTTTGTCCCTGCATCATTTTTTTTCCTTCTACACCTGTGTCCTATCACCAGGTTCACAACCTCTGTCAATTTTTTTAATATATTATTGATTGCAGAGAGGAAGAGAGAGAGAGAGATGGAAACATTAGAAACATGAATGATGAGAATCATTAATCGGCTGCCTTCAGCACGCCCCCTGCTGGTGATCGAGCCTGCAACCTGGTCATATGCCCTTGACTGGAATCGAACCCAGGACCCTTCAGTCTGCAGACTGATGCTCTATCCACTGAGCCAAATCAAGTAGGGCTGTCAATATTTTTTTTTCCTTAAATATGTTTTTAGTAGACTCCCGGCACACAAAATTCATGTGCGTGTATGGTCCCTAGGCCTAGCTTGAGATTGGGGCCATCTTCCCTGGGTGCCGGCAGCCTGCCTCACCCCTCACCTTCCTGTTCACCATCAGGCAAATGGAGCCTGCTGGGCGGGAGGGGGGGGGGGACTGAGAGGTTGGCTGGCAGACCCTGATCAAGCCATCAGGGCCTACAGGTTGGGTGCAGCTCCTGATGGTCAGTGTGTGTCATAGTGACCGGTGGGTGGATCCACCATTTGGTCCAATTGCATATTACCCTTTTATAGGATATTAAAGTATATATTTTATTGATTTTTTACAGAGAAGAAGGGAGAGGGATAGAGAGCCAAAAACATCGATGAGAGAGAAACATTGATCAGCTGCCTCCTGCACGCCCCCCAGTGGGGATGTGCCCGCAACCAAGGTACATGCCCTTGACCGGAATCGAACCTGGGACCCCTGAGTCCGCAGACCGATGCTCTATCCACTGAGCCAAACCGGTTCGGCATTTAAAAAAAAAATTATATATATATATTGATTTCAGAGAGAAAGGGACAGGGAAAGAGAGAGAAACATCAATGCTGAGTGAAAATCATTGATTCGCTATCTCCTGCACATCCCCAACTGGGGATTGAGCGTACAATCTGGGCATGTGTCCTGACCGGAAATGGAACCATGACCTGTTTCATAGGTCCAGTCTCACCCCCTGAGCCACACCATGTATCTCACTACTGTTTTGGTTGATGAAGCTATTTCACCTGGTCCACCTATATGGCTTTCACAGATTGCATGGGTCACCATCCTCATGTGCTCAGGAAAGCTAACTCTGTTCTCTGTTTTGTTGGAGAAATTTGGGAGTAGCCTGCGCTTGTACGAGGTCTTATTTCCTTTCACTCTGATTAGTTGCCATATGGACCTGACTCAGTGTTGTCCCCAGAGAACATCATCAGTGTTCAGCGAGCAGCTTATAGAATAATTATCTTTCCCAGGGACAGGCTTTTTCTAGGTAACAGTGATAGATGTTTTTGAGTGGCTAAGTCACGGAATCAAGAACTGTCAGGCTCTTGTCCCTTTGGTTTGTAAAATAGTGAAGGACTTTCTAAGTCTAATTTAACATAGGTGTTCTATTTACTGTCTGGGAGTTTACAAGCAGATTTGGGTTCTATAAGCATCAGGAGGTGAACCAATTTTATGGGCATCTCAAACTTCCTCTACCTATGGGAGAATGACATGGTGCAGAAATTAGCAGTTTAGGCCAGCTTTTCATTGCTGCGCTATTTTCCCAGCTCTCATATTAAGCCTGATGCTATGAGTTTTAGGAGAGTTTCTGGAGATCACTCCAAAGAGTGGCTAGCTGTGCCAACCTCAGTTCCATCTGGAAAAAACATGAATTATTTTTCATTTGGGGGGGGGGGGGAGATCTCTTGGCCAGGTCTTAACAAGGATTATTCGCCCTAATGCCTATAATTCCATGGGTGATGATCACTGGTTGGAGGACCATAGGGATGAGGGGAGCCATGATTGCTACAGAACCACTGGCCTACATGGTGTTGGAAGAATTTGCTGCCATCGAGATGGAATGAGCTTATGAATGTGCATTCAGAACTGTTTGAGGAAAACACTGCAGGGTGACATGTACACAGATCTGAGAATCTCCACGCATGTTTACGAGTATTTTCTGTGGCCTCAGAGAGTTTAACGTCAGAGCTATTGGTGCCTTGGCACAAAAAGAATGATAAAGAAAAGGGGTGCCCTGGCTGGCTTGGCTCAGTGGATAGAGCATTGGCTTGCGGACTGAAGGGTCCTAGGTTTGATTCCTAGTAAGGGCTTATGACCAGGTTGCGGGGTCAGTCCCCAGGAGGGGCAATGTAGGAGGCAATTGATCAGTGATTCTCATCATTGATGTTTCTATTCTCTCCCTTCCTATGGAATTAATAAGAATCTATTTGTAAAAAAGGGGGCATCTCTAAGTCAGGATGTGACTTGTGAACCAGGGAGCATTCCTGTTGGTTTGGGTGAAAGCCCTTCATTGTTTGCTGTTTGCTGTCACTGAGGTTAGCCTCTCTTTCACGGGGCATGAGAATAGGGATTGAATATCAACTTGTCAAATCCGATTTCCAAAAAAAATGGGACATGCAAGTTTCTTTTACCTTGAACCAATTTTAAAATGGTTTCATTAATAACTGACATTGTGTAAAGCCACAGGCAGCGTGGCTTTCGGGTTCAAAAGCTTGGAGAAAGAGCTGACATGCAAATTAAAACACAAGACAAGAAATATGAATTTGGAATTATGAGAGAAGCTAGGGGAAAGCTTAGTTGTAGTAGTCAAGCCATTCCTGTCTGCTTTTAGTTACTAGAATACACAGTTGCCTTTTAGGAATGCAAACAGACATATCAATGGTAATGTTTAGTAAACAGTAAGATTATCAGGTTGGGGGAGTTTGCTTTAAGCCATTGAGTCAGCAGTAGGTAATAAAATGCAAATATTCACCCTGTGAATATCAAAGAGTCCAAATTCAGCCTTCTGACTGGACTTCTCGCATTTATATTAATTACTGTTGATCTTGGTTTTCAACATGACATGTCAAGTACAAAATTTGAGGAACCCACATATGCATTAACGAGGATAAATGACAATAAGTCATTTTTGAATCTCTCTGCCCTTAATAGCTTTTCACGGAACCACTAATTCACATTCCATCTTAATAGATAACTGCAATTTCTGAACTTTATATGATGGGAATCTGAGGTTTGTTTGGTTTTTTTTGCTCTTTACATTGCATAAATGTTTAGAGATTTATTAATGATATATCTGTAGCTCACCTTTTTTGTGGAAAAATGTTTTTATCTTTGAATTTAGCATGCTTTATTCATTTCCTATGCTTATTTCTAATTTCTGACTATTTAAACTGCTACAAACAATTTTTGTAGAACTCTTTATGAGGATATGTTTCATTTACCCTTGTCAATAGTTTTGAATTGTTGGGTAGGTGAATGTTTAACTTATAGATACGTGCAAGTAGTGATTGACACTGATTGGCCGCCGGGGTTCTTGTTCCAGCATCTAAAAGGGTTCAGCAATCTGGAGAAGGGCTGGTGTAACTTAATAAAGAGTCCAGGAACGAAGCATAATTTTGAAAGGCATTTGGGGGTCAGAGTAGCCTAGCTAAAGAAACTAAGTTCTCCTCATCTCAGGACCCTGTTACAGTTAAGCCCCCCTTATAAAATAAAAAAAGGCAACTGGCTAACATAGAATAAGGAAGAAGGTCACACTCCAGTTTCCAAGGCTAGCACAATGCTTCCTCTTAACCTCTGAATGTCCCTCTCAAGTATGTTGGCAGTTACTGGGGAAATGGAACCAACTGTGGTCGAGGGTAGTCTAGGGTCCGGGGCAAGTTTATTAGTAGTTGGAGCAACGGGGCAAAGTTGATTAATAATACCTTGGTAATGGGGCAGTATTGATTAATGTAGCCCTGGCTGTATCCCAGGTAACTTTGTGTATGTTTAGCCAACCGTTTGATAGTTTCTGTGTATAAAAGGCTGGCCTAGAACCAGGTTCGGGGCTGACGTAGGAAAAAGCGCCTATGGCAGTCACTGGCCAGTTTTCAATAAATCCTTGCTTGCTGCTTAAGACCTAATTGGAGTCAGTGGTCTTACTCTCGCGAACGATGGTCCACAACAACCCCTCTCTTCTTTTAACACAATTTGTCCTAATGCGAGGCATAGATATACACTTCAAAGGGTAGGGTTTCCACATACACAAGCATTGTGAACATGGGGGAATTTGCCTACGGCTGTTCAGGTGTTTGGCCAGTAGGAGGCAATAACATGTAGATTAAGATGCCCTGAGCTGTCTGGCAGCAAGCAATCATCCCTTTTCGGGTTTGGGGAAATGCCCTCAGCCATTCCCAATAGGTGACAACATATGTGACTCAGCCCTTGGGGAGTCCCCAAGTTCCATCAAACTTTTGATGAAACTCTTGCAATTGTGATGCTGGAATTGGCTTCCGACAATTGGCCTGTGTGCATTTTCCAGCAGCGTATGAGGGACTCAATTCCTCTTCATATTAGAGAATACTTGGTTTGGTCAATCGTTTTTTATTTAGACACTTTTTAAAAAAATATATTTTATTGATTGTTTTTAGAGAGAGGAAAGGAGAGGGATAGAGACTTTGAAACATTGATGAGAGAGAAACATCGATCAGCTGCCTCCTGAACGCTCCCTACTGGGGATGTGGCCGCAACCAAGGTACATGCCCTTGACCGGAATTAAACCCGGGACCCTTGAGTCCATAGGCCAACGCTCTATCCCAGGGGTGGGCAAACTTTTTGACTCGAGGGCCACAATGGGTTCTTAAACTGGACCAGAGGGCCGGAACAAAAGCATGGATGGAGTGTTTGTGTGAACTAATATAAATTCAAAGTAAACATCATTACATAAAAGGGTACGGTCTTTTTTTTTTTTTAGTTTTATTCATTTCAAATGGGCCGCCCGCGGGCCGTAGTTTGCTCACGGCTGCTTTATCCACTCAGCCAAACTGGTTAGGGCTAGACACTTTTAAAACTTTGTCATGCTACCTCACTGTTCTTTGCTTTCTCCTAAGGCCGTGGTCGGCAAACTGTGGCTCCCAAGTCACATGCGGCTCTTTGGCCCCTTGAGTGTGGCTCTTCCTAAGCCTTAGGAGTACCCTAATTAAGTTAATAACAATGTACCTGCCTATATAGTTTAAGTTTAAAAAATTTGGCTCTCAAAAGAAATTTCAATCGTTGTACTGTTGATATTTGGCTCTGTTGACTAATGAGTTCGCCAACCACTGTCCTAAGGATTTACGGTGAGCCTTTCTTAGGGTGTGTTCTTGCTAACTCTGTATCTTTGTTAAAATGTTTGGGCATGGGTTCTGCCTAATCTGCTGTGAGTTTTGGCTGTTTAACAAAAGGAGAGTGAAACAACCAAGATGGATATTGGGATTTCATGTGGTGCCTTTTTAGACTTTATGGAATAAAGGCTTTTCTTGTTGGAATGAATGTCCTAATGTTTTTTACTTTTCTCCTGCTATGCACAATGCAATGGACGCTTTTCATTTTCACCCGCACTATTAACATTCTCTATTGCTTTCAGAACACCAGTCATCTGATCATGCTTATGATAAGCTCTTGCTTTGTAGTCTTCTGAATTTTCCTGGTCTCCTGTCATGGGGGTTCTTGGGTTGGAACAGGTCTCTCAGGAGGACCAGTTGGCATCAGGATGGGCAGGGTGTTTTAGAGTCCCAAAGCCAGTGCAGAGAGAAATGGGGGGCAGGGATCAGACTCCTTCTACCCCGGGTCAGGCATTTTGGATTTGAATCCCAGATTTCCAAATATCACTGGGACTCATGGGGGAAACGATCCCTTCCTCTAGTCTGGGCTTAGTTTTCTCCTTTGTAAACTGCCTATGAGGTACGTCTCTATCCCTGAGCTGCTGGAGGAGGACAAATGC
This sequence comes from Myotis myotis, assembly GCF_014108235.1. Classification (NCBI taxonomy): domain Eukaryota; kingdom Metazoa; phylum Chordata; class Mammalia; order Chiroptera; family Vespertilionidae; genus Myotis; species Myotis myotis. The sequence goes on along the minus strand of NW_023416333.1, from coordinate 1,244,832 downwards.
TAAAATGTCTATTTGCAGTGAGACATCAATGCCGGTGGCCTGACTGGGCTCAGGCAGCTCTAGCCTCGAGTATAGATACATTTCGGGCCAGACATCCCTCACTCTCCCAATGCTGACAAACACCTTGACTTGGGGTGTGGTTGAGAAAAAAATGAGGCTCATGAGAACCCTCTGACCCACCTGCAGGGAGGCAGGTGCTGTGGGCCCTGAGGTCTCAGTGTGGGTTCTTTACCTGCACATCTCCAGGTGATTCCTAGAGCTTCCCTGAATCTCATTTGGCTGAAAGTGACATGAAGGTGATGTTGGCACTTACCTTAACCTCTGAAGATCAATAAAAACCAACTGAGCCGAAACCGGTTTGGCTCAGTGGATAGAGCGTCGGCCTGCGGACTGAAGGGTCCCAGGTTCGATTCCGGTCAGGGGCATGTGCCTGGGTTGCGGGCACATCCCCAGTGGGAGGTGTGCGGGAGGCGGCTGATCAATGTTTCTCTCTCATCGATGTTTCTAACTCTCTGTCTCTCTCCCTTCCTCTCTGTAAAAAATCAATAAAATATATTTTAAAAAAAATAAAACCAGCTGAGTCCTTGCTGGTGAGAGGATTCCAGGATTAGCTCTTGGAGCATTTTCTTTTTCATTTCTCACAACCACCTGGGAAGTGGAAACTAATTTCAAATTGCTGGCAACATCAAGGATCAGAGAAATGACGGAGGTTCTGCAAGTTTACTCAACAGACGTGTGTCTGGTATAAGAGGCTGGATTCCAACATCGGATTCTGGCTCCAGAACCTGGGGCGGGTGCACTGTGAGGACCAGGGAGAATCAGCTGAAGGTGCTCTTTCCATTGTTGCAATTATGATGATTTTTTTAAGATGTATTCTCCCCGTATTCAGGGGAACACCATCATCTCAGCTGCAGTGGATGTGTCTTTCTCATAGTGTCTGTATCTGTCCCTATTTATCTACAAAAAATAAAATATGAAGTAAAGTTTATATTATGCGTCTTAGTGGGTTTTTTTTTTTTATTTCAAAAGTCTGTCCTACATTCCTGTATTATATTTTTCCCATTCATATACGATGGTGTAAGTAGGTCATTTTTGTATAAAATGTTCTAGACTCTTGCATTCATACCTCTTTATTATGAGTCGCTGTATTGGGCTCAGGGATCATGTGTTTTCATTTGCACGTACTCAAGTCCCTTCACCAGGAAAAGATGACGACTTCCTTTAGCCATTTTCAAGATGACTCTTTCATGAGGATGGGACATCTCTTAGCCTCTCCAGAGGCGGATCTGGGTATTTTCTCCTGGAGTGAGGTCGGAAAACCCTCTACCTGGTCTTGGACTGACGCACAGTATGCAAAGACTAAATGTGAAATACCACGCGGCAACCAATGAAGGGTCAGAAAACGCACTTCCGGCGAAGCTAGGAGAGGCGGGACTTCCGGCGTCTGCATGCGGGCGTTTTGTCTGCACTCAGGTTACCGCCGCTACCTCATCCGAGATACCAGATCGCTAGTTTCTAGTGGAGATGCCCCGAGGGAAAAGCCGGGAGAGCTGTGGTGCACACAGCACACGCGCGGGTGTGAAGATGGACGTGGTAACGCGGGTGACCCGCTCCGTGGCCCGGACAGGGACCGCCCTTCCCGCGGCTGCCTTTTCTCCCGCCGCTCCCGCCCTGCTTCCTCCACTGAGTGCAATGGTGGCGCCCGCGCTGAATCGCTGGGCAGAGGTGAGTGCGAGTCCCCGGGCCCTCGCCGCCTCCTCACACGGAACAGGGCATCCCCGGGGGCGGTTGCATGTCCCGTCCTGCAGCTCAGTCCCGCGTGGAGGACCGTGAGGAAGGCGGAGGGGAGAGAGGAGTGTTGTGGCTTCTGAGGACACAGCAAGTGCAGGGCAGAGAGGACGGGGGTGACTAGTATCTGAGGTTCCCATGCGGATGTGAGTGGTGATTAATGACGTCAAGATCAGAGGCTGCAGGGAGGACAGCACAGACTCAATCGGGCTTTCCCGGCTGTGGGTCCATCAGGGGCCTGGGGTGGGCCTGGATCCGGCTGGACTCCAAGCTCTCTACACGCCATATGCCAAGTTCATGGGTGAGTCCAGCGAGATCCAGTGGCATTGGAGCAGGAAGGGGGCAGAGCTGAGGGAGTGAACCTGGGATCTGAACATGAGAAGTGGATAAACATTACCCAGTGGTGTGCACATCTGGAGCAAGTGTGAGCTGATGGTCCGGGGACCTGGTGTGGGGACCTAAGGGTGAGGCATAAGGTAATGTTTATCTTTGTCCTGGAGGCATGATCTGGGAGACTGCAGTGGTATTGATTGGCAGGAAGGCTGGGGCCCTGCAGGCATGGCCCAGAGCTTAGATGGTCTTTCTCTGCTGTCCCCCTTCCCAGCCCAGCTGCTCTGCTGAGGGCCATCACAGTGAGTAATGGGACTGTGATGAGAGAGCAGCCAGCACTGGCATTAGGGCCTGGTGTCCACACTAGACTGGGGTGCCCTAGAGGAGGTTGAGGTGGGGAACATGTGTGTAAGGAATAGAATTACTGGTTCTCAAAGAGACAGCTCTGGTTTCAATTGTCTCAATTCTAACAGGTTGGCGTGACCTTTGAGGACATTGCCCTGTTCTTCTCCAGGAAGGAATGGAGCCTCCTTGATGAGGGTCAGAGACAGCTGTACCTGAATGTGATGCTGGAGAACTTTGAACTTATATCCTCCCTGGGTAAGACCCTCACTCTCACCAGTGACCCGGACTTGGCTTTGCATTTCCCCAGACTCCTTTTCCCAGGTGCACTCTGTCCTCACATGTGCACCGTGGGCACTGGGTGATTTCCAGTTTTCTGGGTAGTTGCTGTCCTTTGCTTGCACTGCCAGCTTCTCACCGTGCAGCCCTTATACCTGCTGCACTGAACTCATAGGGATGAATATGTGGTTGATAGTGTGGCAGGGAGCCTAATGGATTCCACCTTGATTAGCAAGGAAAAGTATTTTTCATATTCCTGTTGGTCATTTGTACATATTTTTGGGGATATTTTTTCTACATCCTTAGCCTGTGTCTTGTTGTTACTGTTTTATATTTTTCTTGATTTCAGAGAGGAAGGGAGAGGAGAGAGAGAGAGAAATATCAATGATGGGAGAGAATCAATCATCACATGCCTCCAGCGCGTCCCCTACTGGGAATCCAGCCCACAACCCAGGCTTGTGCTCCAGACTGGAATTGAACCCGGGACCTTCAGTCCCCTGGCTCACACTGTCCACTGAGAAAAACTAACTAGAGCAGCTTACTTTATTTTTTAAAATAAATTTTTTATGCCTTTTTCTTTTTCCCTTCCTGTTTTTCCTCTGTCTCTTCCCACCCGCCTGTGTTTCACAGGATTCCCATTCTGTAAACTTATTTTTCCTCTTTCTTTCCACCTGAATGATTTCAAATAATGTGTCTTTGACATCATGTATTCTTTCATGTCTGATTTTAATACTCTTCATTTTTTGTTTTCAATTCATTCTTTGTAATTTATCATCTCCAGCATTTGTTTCATTCTCAGAAATGAAAATGATTTGTCTACCTATATTTTTCTTTTGTATTTTTTGTGTGTGTTTTTTTAATTTAATATATATTTATGGACTTAAGGGAAGAAAGAAGAGGGAGTTGGGAGATAGAAACATCAATGATGAGAGAGAATCATTGCTTGGCTGCCCCCTGCACTCTCCCTACTAGGGATCAAGCCTGCAACCCGGACATGTGCCCTTGATCAGAATCAAACCCAGGACCCTTCATTCTTCAGGCTGACGCTCTATCTCAGTGATGGCGAACCTTTTGAGCTCGGCGTGTCAGCATTTTGAAAACCCTAACTTAACTCTGGTGCCATGTCACATATAGAAATTTTTTGATATTTGCAACCATAGAAAAAGAAAGATTTATATTTTTGATATTTATTTTATATATTTAAATGCCATTTAACAAAGAAAAATCAACCAAAAATATGAGTTCGCGTGTCACCTCTGACACGCGTGTCATAGGTTCACCATCACTGCTCTATCTACTGAGCCAAACTGGCTATGGCTGATATTTTCCTTTTGTTACTGGTTGATTTTGTGTCTCAGCCGGGTTTTGTGCCCCTCCCACCCATCCCAGCCCCAGTGTCCGCTGTTCGTTAGCACACTGCCACAGAGGCGGAGGGGTTGGACCACCGCAGTGGCACTCACCAGGCAGGAGCCTGGCATCTGGCGCCTGTCAGTCACCTGAGCAGTGCTCCCACCAGGGGAGCACGCTGATCACCAGGGGTTAGCTCCTGTGTTGAGCATATCCCCCCTAGTGGTCAGTGCACATCATAGCGACTGTCAGATAGTCCTTTGTGTTTTGGTCCCTTAGGTTTCTCTAGATATAGGCTAGAGGACCAGTGCACAAAATTCATGCACTTGGAGGGGTGCGGCTCAGCACTGTAGGACCCCTTGCTCCTTACCGCCTGCCTGCTCACTGCTCCTTTTCGCTTGGCTCGCTCCTCCTTAGCAGTGCCGCAGAGGTGGGAGAGAAGCTCCCAGCACAGCTGCTGTACTCGCCAGCTGTGAGGCCGGCTTCTGGCTGAGCAGCTCACCCCTGTGGCAGCACACTAACCACCAGGAGGCAGCTCCTGTGTTGATCATGTGCCACCTGGTGGTCAGTTGCCATCATAGCCATCAGTCGTTCTGGTTGTTCCACTGTAATGGTTGTTAGGCATTTATTTTATCGATTGTTGAAAATATTACTTATGTCCCCTTTACTCCCCTATTGACCCCTACTAGCCCTACCACATACCCTCCCCTAGGCCTACGCCACCCTGTTGTCTGTGTCCATAGGTTATGCATAAAAGTTCTTTGGTTTTTCTCCTCTCACCCACCTACACCAGCACCTCCCTCTGAGATTCCACGGTTTGTCCCATGCTTACATGTCTCTGGATCTATTTTGTTAATCAGTTTATTTTGTTTATTAGATTCCACAGATGAGTAAGATCATGTGATACTTGTCTTTCTCTGACTGGCTTATTTTGCTTAGGATAATATTCTCCAGGTCCCTCCATGTTGTCTCAAAGGGCAAGAGGTCCTTCTTTTTCTACTGCTGCATAGTATCCCATGTGTACACATACCATGGCTTTTTTATCCACTCAATGAGTGATTGGCACTTGGGCTAGTACCAGATCTTACCTAATATAAATTGTGCTGCTATGACATCGGAGTGCATGCATGTTTTCTGATTGGTGTTTTGGGTTTCTTAGCATATATTCCTCGATGTGGGATCATTGGGTCAAATGGCAGTTCCATGTTTATTTTTTTGAGGAAACTCCATACTGTTCCATAATGGCTTCACCAGTCTGCATTTGCACCAGCAGTGTACTGGGGTTCCCTTTTCTCCACATCCTGCCAGCACTTTTCATTTATTGATTTTTTTTCATGGTAGCCATTCTGACAGGTGTCGTTTTAATGTGCATCTCATGATGATTAGTAACTTCAAGCATTTTTTCATGTCTCTTAGCCACTTGGGAGAAGTGTCTATTTAGGTCCTTTGCCCATTTTTAATTGGACTATTTGTCTTCCTTTTGTTAAGTGTAGCAGTTCTTTCTATGTTTTGGATATTAACCCTTTATCAGCTGTATCATTGCCAAAAATGTTCTCCCTTTCAGTGGGCTACCTTTTCATTTTATCACAATGGTTTCTTTTGCTGTGCAGAAGCTTTTTATTTTGATGCAGTCCCATTTGTTTCTTTTCTCCGTAGTTTCCTTTGCCCTAGGAGATGTAACCGTAAACATATTGGTACGAGAGATGTCCGAGATTTTGCTGCCTATGGTTTCTTCTGGGATTTTTATGATTTCATGACTTACATTTAAGTCTTTTATCCATTTTGAGGTTATTCTTGCGTATGGTATAAGTTGGTGGGCTAGTTTCTTTCTTTTTTTTTTTTTTTTTGCATGTATCTGTCCAATTATCCCAGCATCACTTATTAAAGAGACTATCTTGACTCCACTGGAGGTTCTTGCCTTCTTTGTCAGATATTAATTGAGTGTAATGGCTTGGGTTCGTTTTTGGGGTCTCTGTTCTGTTCCGTTGATCTATATGCCTGTTCTTGTGCCAGCACCAGGTTGTTTTGAGTACGTGACTTTATAGTAAAACTTCTCAGGTATTGTGATCTCTCCAACCATGTTTTTCCTCCTGCAGCTATTCATGGCCTTTTTAAAAAAAAAAAAAAATATATATATATATATATATATATATATATATATATATATTATTGATTTTTTACAGAGAAAAAGGGAGAGGGATAGAGAGAAACATCCATTAGAGATAAGCATCGATCAACTGCCTCCTGCACACCTCCTACTGGGGATGTGCCACAACCAAGGTACATGTCCTTGACCAGAATCGAACCTGGGACCTTTCAGTCCGCAGACCGATGCTCTTATCCACATCTTCTTCTGTCTCTTTTTTCAACGTCCTGTAGATTTCTGAGTACAGGTCTTTTGTCTCCTTGGTTAAGTTTATTCCTAAGTATCTTAATTTTTTTTTTTTTTTTTTGCAATGGTAAATGGGATTGTTTATTCAGTTTCTCTTTCTGAGAATTCTTCTTTGATGTATGAAAAAGCAATCGACTTCTGGGTGTTGATTTTGTATCCTGTTGATTTTGCCCAATTCATTTATTAAATCTAGTAGTTTATTGGTGAAGTCTTTCGGTTTTTCTTTGTATAATATCATGCAATTTGCAAATAATGAGAGTTTTACTTCCTCCTTTCCAGTTTGGATGCCTTTTATTTCTTCTTGTCTGATTGCTATGGTTAGGACTTTCAGTAGTATGTTGAATAATAGTGGTAAAAGCGGGCATCCCTGTCTGGTTTCTGTTCTTATCATAGGGGAAATGGTTTTAATTTTTGCCCATTGAGTATGATGTTGAGTGTCCTATATGGCCTTTAGAGATATGCTCCCTCTATTTCCAGCTTGCTGTGAGTTGTTATCACAAATGGGTGTTGGATTTCATAGAATGCTTTTTCTTCATCTATTTTATGATCATGTGATTTGTGTCTTTCAGTTTATATGATGTATCATGTTTATTGATTTGTGTCTATTATACCAGCCTGGCATCCCTGGAATGAATCCCACTTGATTATAGTGTATGATCTCTTTAATATATTTCTAGATCCGATTTGCTAATATTTTGTTGAGAATTTTAAAATCTGTGTTCATCAAGGATATTGGCCTGTAATTCTCTTTCCTTGTAGTGTCTCTATTTGGTTTTAGAATTAGGATAATGCTGGCCTCATAAAAAGAGCTTGGAAGTGTTCCTTCTTGGATTTTTTTGGAGTAGTTTGAGGAGTTTAGATGTTAGTTCTTTGAATGTTTGGTAAAACTACCCTGTGAAGCTGTCCAAACCCAGGGTTTGGTTTTGGGGAAGTTTTTCTTTTTACTGCTTATATTTCAGTCAGGTTTTCTGCTTCTTCCTGATTCAGTTTTGGGAGGTATTTTTCTAGGAATTTGTCCATTTCATCCTCATTGTCCAACTTGTTGTTATATATCAATATTTGTTCATAGTATTTTCTTAAAATCCTTTGTATTTCTGTGGTATCAGTTGTTATTTCACTGCTTTTGCTTCTGATTTTATTTATTTGTTTCTTTGTTTCTTAAAGAGATTGGCTAATGATTCATCAATTTTGTTTATCCTTTCAAAGAACCAGATACTGGTTTCATTGATATTTTTTGATTGTTTTTTTAGCCTCCAAGTGATTTATTTCTCCTCTAATCTTTTTTTTTTTTTTTTTAATTTTTTTCCTTCTTCTTAGGGGCCATGCTAATCTTCTCTGTATCTTTCCAAATTTAGTATATGTGCTGCCGAAGTGAGCACATCTCCTCTAATCTTTATTATTTCCTTCCTTCTACTTTGGGCTTTTCTTGTTCCTCTCTTTCCCGTTCTTCAAGTGGTAGGGTTAAATATTTTTTATTTTTATTTTACTTTTTTAAATATATTTTATTGATTTTTTACAGAGAGGAAGGGAAAGGGATAGAGAGTTAGAAACATCCATGAGAGAGAAACATCGATCAGCTGCCTCCTGCACATCTCCTACTGGGGATGTGCCCGCAACCAAGGTACATGCCCTTGACCGGAATCGAACGCGGGACCCTTCAGTCCACAGGCCGACGCTCTATCCACTGAGCCAAACCGGTTTCGGCTAAATATTTCTTTAAAAAATATATTTTTATTGATTTCAGAGAGGAAGGGAGAGGAAGAGAGAGATGGAAACATCAATGATGAGAGAGGATCATTGATTGGCGGCATCCTGATTGCCCCCTACTCAGGATCCAGCCCACATCCTGGGCATGTGCTCTTGACTGGAATCGAACCCAGTACCCTTCAGTCCGCACATCGACACTATCCATTAAGCCAAACCTGTTAGGGCAGCCTTTTGTGTGTGTGTGTGTGTGTGTGTGTGTGTGTGTGTGTGTGTGTTTATGGAAAGTTCTTTATTCACCATCTATTTTGAATGATAGCTCTTCAGGAGAATTCTCTTGTTCTTTCTTGGGAGGTTGCGTTTTTGTTTCCCCATTTTGGCTGCCTGTTTGCATTTGGGTAGCTCTGCTACACTTCTGATCTCTAGAGTAGGACAATGTCAGACACTGCTTGTGATTGGAACTGTGTACCCGGTTTGGAGCTATCAGCAATCCGCAGTTTGGTGGTCCCTCTACTGTGGCAGGTTCCTTTGGAAAGGACCAAAATGTGCACCAGGTCTGCTTTTCCTATCCCTGGGCCCAGAAGGAGATCAGGCAAAGACTCAAAGCCTCCAGGACCCACCTTAGCCTGCAGTCTTATTGTTGTCAGCCTTGATTACCCTCAGGCTATTGACTGCAGGGTGGAGTGAGAGGTGTTCCAACCGGGTTTGACAGTTGCCCCCACCCCCCCCATGGCAAACGTCCACAGCAGAAAGGTGTCCTTCACATCATGAGGAAATGACTTAGCACAGGATACTAGGGTGGCTGCCCTCAGAACTCCAACCCCAGAGACCTCAGTCCTGGACTCTCCTCACACAGTTCCAGTCCACTCTGCCCTCCGTCTGCCAGAGCCCATGGTGAGTGCCTGCACAGGAAGTTTTGCACATTTAAGAGGGTGCCTGCATTTCCAGCCATCTCTCTGGCAGACTGCAACTCTGCCGCTTTTATAGCCATATGTTTTGCGGGCACCCCCCTCAGTTCTCCTGCTCTGGGCTTGGGATCTCAGCTTGGGGTTCAGACACCAGAGTTCTTAGTGGGAACAGCCCACAGCCAAAATATCCCTCTGCAAATTCAACTGTTGTCTGTGAGAACCCAGCCAACCATTTCATGCTTCCGCACTGCCTACTAGTCTGTATGCAATCCCCACTTCCCGTTCTTTGTTATCAGGGTTCTCTCCAGCTAGTGCTCAGCTGATTTTTCAGGTTGGTTGTCCTGCATTTTAGTTGTCTTACCAGCTTGGTCTTGGGAGCTTGTCAGTGTGCCTTCCACGTACTCCATTGCCATTTTCTCTTCCCTTTGATATTTCTTTTATTACTGTATTATGTGTCTTCACATTTCATGAAGCAGTTACTCCTTTAATCCTTTCACCTTTATGGACCAATTATGGCCTGAGAAATAGATTTATCTGCATGAGTGATAAAGGGTGTTGCTTGGTAGGGGTGTTATTTTGATCTTGAGAAAAGATTCAAAAGTCTTGCCTTCTTGATGCTCTATGAGTTGAGGTTATAATAATAATCGATAGGACCAGTGCATGAAAATCGTGCATGGGGGATTGGAAGGGATGTTCCTCAGCCCAGCCTACACCCTCCTCATTCCTGGACCCCTCAGGGGATGTTCGACTGCCTGACATCCCTCTCATAATCTGGGACCGCTGGCTCCTAACCACTCACCTATCTGCCTGTCTGGTTGCCCCTAATTGCCCTCCCCTGTCAGCCTGGTCACCCCTACTGCCCATCCCTGCCAGCCTGGTCGCCCCTAACTGCCTCTGCCTCGGCCCCCACCACTGTGGCTTTTTCCAGAAAGATACCTGGAAGGATGTCCAGAAGATGTCCGGTCTAATTAGCATATTACCCTTTTATTAGTATATAGTATAGATAATGTATGAGTCCACAATGACTTTGGTAGCCATTTTTTTCATTGACAATTGAGGGTGAAAAATATTGCTGGGGACATACTGATTTCTGTTTCTATTCTATGGTAGGTTGCGGCCAAAATTATTTCTTTGATAATTCATGCCAACAAACACTAAATCTTCCTTTGATGTGTATATTGTGCGGAGTTCACAGATGTCATATGGGCTTTTGCAGTTTTTCAAAACAAAACCTTGCAGTGTATTTCACAGAACATTCCACTCATTGAGTATTGTTACTCTGGCTGTGGTTTTTAACCCTCGCTATCTTCAAGTATATTTGATTGCCCATCTTCCCAGTCATTCTTTCTATGCAGTTCTCTCCTTTTTTGCTCTTTTGCATTGCTCTTTGTCTTTATTAAGCTCTTATTCCCATCTCTGGTGGGTGTTAATTTGTTTGTTTGTGGATACCTGTCTACTTATTCTGGCAGGGAGATAAATTCTATCTCCTATTTTGCTATATTGCTGGTGTCACTCACATAGTTTTGTTTTTTTATTATTCTGCTTTGCTGTGTTTTTTTCTCTGTGGTTTCTTCTGTGCTCTCTTGTTCTACCACAATACTGGCCATGCATCTTTTCAGGGTTTTTTTTTAGGATATCTGTCATCTGTATCCAATGGAATTGCTCAACTAGGATTTAAGGGGAAGAATCATTTGTGCATTATAGGAGGAAGTGGACTACATCCATGGCAGGGTGGACCCAGTGGCCGTCTTGCCTTGGTGAAGGGTTGTTGGAAAGAGTTTGACACGAGAGCTTTATTAAGGTTATAAGTAAGAACTTATTTTCTTCAATATTGTTTCGCTACCATTGCCAGTTCTGTACCCCATTCTACTTTTGCTTGTTTATTATTTACACTTTGCAAACTACTCAGTTCTTTTCAAAAAAAAATATTTTAGACACAGAGGAGGGATGGGGTGGGGGGGAGAGGAGAGAGAGAGAGAGAGAGAGAGTGAGAGAGAGAGAGAGAGAGAGAGAGAGAGAGAGAAGAAAGAACCATTGATTGTTTGCTTCCTGTTTGCAGCCCAAATGACGGTTGAACCTGGAACCTGGGCAGGTGCCCTGACAGGGATTCTATCTGGGAACCTTTCCATGGGAAGGATGATTCTCAACCAACTGAGCCACACAATCTATAGCTAAACTACTCAATATAACTGTTACCTTGACTTAGGTTTCTAGCTTATGGATAATCTTTCCCTCTCTACACTTTGTACCTCAGTTGTTCTCCAAACAGGTTCCTCTTTACTGCACTCCTTGGTCCATGCCCTTAGAGCCTCAGTGTGTCACATATTATATTAACCATCCATATCATGTGGTGGAATGCCATGGGTTTTAATATGTTCAAGCACATTCACAGTGTTCTACACAGACTGCGTGATCAGTTAGAATGGTCCTACAGGAAACTGTTTATAAAGGAACAACTAGTGGGCCCTGCCTCTCTCGTTTGTGTCCCATCATATGTTCCTGCCCCTCCCGTGCTGAGGTCTCCACCATTGAGTGACCTTAGGAGTCAAGTAATGTATAACAGCCATTTCCTCAGAGTCTAACTCATGGTCTTAAAAAGCATCCCTTGCAATCATGCCTGGTTGTGACAGATAGACAGTGGAGATGAGGGTATTTCTTCCTTCCAAAGTCATCATGTACTTCACCTGCATTTCCTTTTATTTAGGTTGCTGCTGTGGAGCAGAGAATGTGGAGGCACCTTTTGAAGAGAACATTTCTGTAAGAGTGTCACAGGCAATGAATGCCAAGTTAGCTTTGTCTTCCCAGGAGAGCCACCCCTGTGAGAGTTGTGGACTAGTTTTGAGAAACATTTTCCAGTTGACTCATCAGCAGGCATTACAACACAGGCAGATACTGTTGAGGTGTGGGGCATGTGCAAAACAATTTTATTTCAGTGCACAGTTTCACCAGCACCAGCAGCAGTACTTGAGAGAGAAGCCTTTGATAAGAGGTGTGAACAGTGTCTCACTTGAAAACAGCTGCAATTTCAATGTGTTTCAGAAGCTTTTTACCTGTGGAGAGGTGGAGCAGGACATCCTTAGCATGGCAGGCCATTTCCAGCAAAAGGCCACTCAGATCAGTGACAGGCCAAGTGGTATCTCAATGTGTGGGGTGACATATCAAGGTAAAAATAATTATTTTACTACAAAAGAATGTAAGAAAGCCATTGGCTATAACTACATGTGTGTTTGGGACAAGGGTGTCCCTACTGGCAAAGCATATTTTTGTTGCCGTGAATGTGGAAAATATTTTGCCCGATTTTCCACTTTTGGTTACCATCAGAGATTTCATGCAGAAAAGAAGCTTTGTGAGCACAGTCAATGTGGGAAATCTTTTACCAGTAGTATTGGCCTCCTTTCTCATCAGAGATGTCACAAAGGTGAAAGGCCTTATCAGTGTATTGAATGTGGGAAATCTTTTACCAGGATCTGTTACCTTCATCGCCACCAGAGAGTTCACGCTAGAGAAAGGCCTTATGAGTGCAATGAATGTGAACGATCTTTTATTCAGAACTATACCCTTCGTCACCATCAGAGAGTTCACACTGGAGAAAGGCCTTATAAGTGCAATGAATGTGAGAAATCTTTTAAGAGTATCTATCATCTTCGTTATCATCAGAGAGTTCACACTGGAGAAAGGCCTTATGTGTGTAGTGAATGTGGGAAATCATTTATTCAGAAAGACGCCTTTCGTTGTCATCAGGGAGTTCACACTGGAGAAAGGCCTTATGAGTGCAATGAATGTGGGAAATCTTTTACCAGTAGTAATGTTTTCCATCGTCACCAGAGAATTCACACTGGAGAAAGGCCTTATAAGTGCAATGAATGTGAGAAATCTTTTCATAGTATTTATTATCTTCGTTCTCATCAGAGAGTTCACACTGGAGAAAGGCCTTATAAGTGCGGTGAATGTGGGAAAGCTTTTGCCTATGAAAAAACCCTCCGTTACCATCAGATGGGATTTCACAAGGGAGAAAGGCCTTATGAGTGCAATGTATGTGGGCAATCTTTTGTCAGTAGTAGTGGCTTCCATTACCATCAGAGAGTGCACACTGGAGAAAGGCATAAGTGCAATGAATGTGAGAAATCTTTTAACAGTATCTATCAGCTTCGTTATCATCAGAGAGTTCACACTGGAAAATGGTCTTATGAGTGCAGGGAATGTGGGAAATCATTTATTCAGAAATATGCCTTTCATTGTCATCAGAGAATTCACACTGGAGAAAAGCCTTATAAGTGCAGTGAATGTGGGAAATCGTTTACTCGGAGAAATGTCCTTCATCAGCATGAGAGAATTCACACTGGGGAAAAGCCTCATGTGTGCAGTGAATGTGGAAAATCCTTTACCTGTGGAAGTAGCCTCCGTTACCATCAAATGGGAGTTCACACTGGAGAAAGACCTTTTGAGTGCAATGAATGTGGAAAATCTTTTACCAGTAGTAGTGCCTTCCGTCGTCATCAGAAAGTTCACACTGGAGTAAGGCCTTATGAGTGCAGTGAATGTGGAAAATCTTTTATTAGTGGTAGTAGCTTCCGTCGTCATCTGAGAGTTCACACTGGAGAAAAGCCTTATGTGTGCAGTGAGTGTGGGAAGTCATTTACCACCAAATATTGCCTTAGTTGTCATGAGAAAATTCACACTAGAGAAAGGCCTGATGAGTGTAGTTAATATGGGAAATCTTTTATCCAAAATTCTAACCCTACTCCCCACATAAGACTTCATATTGGAGGAAGGTCTTGGATATGTAGGAAATGTAGATTTTTTTAGTTCACCCATAGCAATACTATAAGAAATTCCATGAAGCCCTATTTGTCTGAACTGAATCTCATACACTGCAACATCAAGCGTAGTGAGATTCCCAATAAATTTGAGTGCTGTGAAAATCATGTGTGTGTATTTTGCACTTATTTTTTAAAGTTTTTATTAATTTCAGAGAGGAAGCTTGAGGGAGAAAGAAATGGAAACATCAATGACAACACATAATCATCAATCAGCTTGCTCCTGTGCGTCCTCTACTGGGGGTTGAGCATGCAATCTGGGCATGTACTTTGAATGGGATCCCACTGAGCCACACATATATGTTAAAATTTGTTATTTACACAGGTGTCTTCCAGATCTATGTCACTACATCATGGGGTTTTTTTGTTGTTCTTGTTTTTTAATATATATTTTATTTTATTTTTTTACAGAGAGGGATAGAGTGTCAGAAACATTGATGATAGAGAAATATCAATCAGCTGCTTACTGCACACCTCCTACTGGGGATGTGCCCGCAACCAAGGTACATACCCTTGACCGGAATCGAACCTGGGACCCTTCAGTGTGCAGGCCAACGCTCTATCCACTGAGCCAAACCAGTTTGAGCACTACATTGTTGTTTTTGTCTTCTACACTTAGGTCCTGTACACCAGGTTGACAACCACTGTCAATCCTTTTTTTTTTCTTTAAACATATTTATATTCTTTTTCTTTTTTAAAATATATTTTTAATGATTTCAGAGAGAAAGAGAGAGAATAGCATCAATGATGAGAGAGCATCATTGATCGACTGTGCCCTGCACATCCCCAACTGGAGATTGAGCTTACAACCTGGGCATGTGTCCTGACCCGAAATGGAATCGTGACCTGTTTTATAGGTTCAATCTCACCCCTGAGCCACAGCGTATATCTCATTACATATTCTGGTTGATGAAGCTATTTCACCTGGTCCACCTATATGGCTTTCACAGATTGCATAGGTCACCATCCTCATGTGCTCAAGAAAGCTAACTCAGTTCTCTGTTTTGAGAAAATTGGGAGCAGCCTGGGCTTGTACAAGGTCTTATTTCCTTTCACTCTATTTGCCATATGCATCTGACTTGTGGTCCCCAGAAAACTTCACCTGAGTTCAGCGAGCAGCTTATAGAACAACTACCTTTCCCAGGGACAGGCTTTTTCTAGGTAACAGTGACAGATTTTTGAGTGGCTAAGTCACGGATGCAAGAACTGCCAAGCTCTTGTCCCTTTGATTTGTAAAATATTGAAAGACTTTCTAAGTCTTCTTTAACTTAGGTGTTCTATTTACTGTCTGTGGGAGTTTATAAGCAGATTTGGGTTCCACAGGCATCAGGAGGTGAACGATTTAATGGGTATCTCAAACTTTCTCTGCCTACCGGAGGAATACAGGGTGCAGAAATTAGCTCAGCAGTTTAGGCCAGATTTAAGCCCTCATATCAAGCCTAATGCTGTGAGCTTTAGGAAAGTTTCAGGAGATCACTCCAAAGAGTGGCTAGCTGTGCCAACCTCAGATCCTTCCGGAAGGAACATGAATTATTTTCTATTTTTGTGGGGGAGATCTCTTGTCCAGGTCTTACAAAGGGTTCTTCGCACTAATGCCTATAATTCCAGGGGCGATGATCACTGGTTGGAGGACCATAGGGATGAGGGGAGCCATGATTGCTACAGAACCACTGGCCTACATGGTGTTGGAAGAGATTGCTGCCATCGAGATGGAATGAGCTTATGAATGTGCATTCAGAACTGTTTGAGGAAAACGCTGCAGGGTGGCATGTGCACAGATCTGAGAATCTCCACGCATGTTTACGAGTATTTTCTGTGGCCTCTGAGAATTTCACTTCAGAGCCATTGGTGCCTTGGCACAAAAAGATGATAAAGCCATAACCCAGTGGTTCTCAACTTTCCTAATACCGTGACCCTTTAATATAGCTCCTCATGTTGTGGTGACCCCCAATTTCATTGTTACAAATTGAACATAATTAAAGCGTAGTGATTCATCACAAAAACAATATATAATTATGTGTTTTCCAGTGGTCTTGGGCGACCCCTGTGAAAGGGTCCTTCAACCCCCAAAGGGGTCACGACCCACAGGTTGAGAACCGCTGCCCTAACCGGTTTGGCTCAGTGGATAGAGCGTCGGCCTGAGGACTGAAAGGTCCCAGGTTCGATTCAGGTCAAGGGCATGTACCTTGGTTGTGAGTGTGTAGGAAGCAGCTGATCAATGTTTCTCTCTCATTGAAGATCCTAACTCTCTATCTTTCTCCCTTTCTCTCTGTAAAAAATCAATAAAATATATTTAAAAACAAAAAAGAATGATAAAGAAAAGGGGTTCCCTGGCTGGTTTGGCTCAGTAGATAGAGCATCGGCCTGTGGACTGAGGGTCCTAGGTTCGATTCCTGCTCAGGGCACATGCCCAGGTTGTGGGCTCGATTCCCAGGAGGGTCTGTACAGGAGGCAATTGATTAGTGATTCTCACCATTGATGTTTCTATTCTCCGTCTCCCTCTCTGGAATCAATAAAAATCTATTTGTAAAAAAGGGGTATCTCTAGGCCAGGATGTGACTTGTGAACCAGGGAGCATTCCTGTTGGTTTGGGTGAAAGCCCTTGTTTGCTGTCACTAAGGCAAGTCTCTTTAACTGGGCATGAGACCAGGGATTGAATATCACGTCAGAACTGTTTTTTCCCGAAAAAAGGGACATGGAAATTTCTTTTATCTTGAACCAATTTTGAAATGGTTTTATTAAAAACTGACATGTCAAGTATAATATTTGAGGAGTCCACATATGCATTCACAAGGGTAAATGACAATAAGTCATTTACTGGAACTTTCACTGTTGTCACAATACTTTCAATATCATTCACTGCGTGTTCTTTTTGCATCTCTCTGCCCTTCATAGCTTTTCACAGAACCACTAATTTACATTCCATCTTAATAGATAACTGCAATTTCTGAACTTTAGATGATGGGAATCTGGGTATATTTTTCTGCTCTTTACGTTGCATAAATGTTTAGAGATTTGTTAATGCTATATTAGTAGCTCACCTTTTTGGGGGAGAAATGATTTTATCTTTGAATTTAGCATGCTTTATTCATTTGCTATGCTTATTTCTAATTTTTGACTTTATTTAAACTGCCACAAACATTTTTGTAGAACTCTTTATTGAGGATATGTTTCATTTATCCTTGTCAATAACAGTACAAAGTTTTGAGTCATCAGAGGGGTGAAGGTTTAACATATAGATATTTGAAAGTAGTGATTGACACTGATTGGCCTGTGCATTTTCCAGCAGCATAGGAGGGATTCAGTTCCTCCTCATATTAGAGAATACTTGGTTTGGTCAGTCGTTTTTTATTTAGACACTTTTTAAAACTTTGTCATGCTACCGCACTGTTGTTTTATTGCTTTCTCCTAAGGATTTACAGTGAGCCCTTCCTGGGGTGTGTTCTTGCTAACTCTGTATCTCTGTTCAAATGTTTGGGCATGGGTTCTGCCTAATCTGCTGTGAGTTTTGGCTGTTTAACAAAAGGAGAGTGAAACAACCAAGATGGATATTGGGATTTCACGTGGTGCCTTTTTAGGCTTTATGGAATAAAGGCTTTTCTTGTTGGAATGATATGTCCTAATGTTTTTTACTTTCTCCTGCTATACACAATGCAATGGACACTTTTCATTTTAACCCGCACTATTAATATTTTGTATCGCTTTCAGAACACCAGTTATCTGATCCTGCACTAAGCCCTTGCTTTGTAGTCTTCTGCATTTTCCCGTTCTCCTGTCATGCGGGTTCTTGGGTTGGAACAGGTCTCCCAGGAGGACCCGATGGCATCAGGGTGGTCAGGGTGTTTTAGAGTCCCAAAGCCAGTGCAGAGAGAAATGGGGGGCAGGGATCAGACTCCTTCTACCCCGGGTCAGGCATTTTGGATTTGAATCCCAGATTGCCGAATATCACTGGGACTCATGGGGGAAACGATCCCTTCCTCTAGTCTGGGCTTAGTTTTCTCCTCCGCAAACTGCTCTATCCCTGAGCTGCTGGAGGAGGACAAATGCTAAAATGTCTATTTGCAGTGAGACATCTCTGCCGGTGGCCTGACTGGGCTCAGGCAGCTCTAGCCTCTGAGTATAGAGACATTTCGGGCCAGATATCCCTCACTCTCCCAATGCTGACAAACACCTTGACTTGGGGTGTGCTTGAGAAAAAAATGAGGCTCATGAGAACCCTCTGACCCACCTGCAGGGAGGCAGATGCTGTGGGCCCTGAGGTCTCAGTGTGGGTTCTTTACCTGCAAATCTCCAGGTGATTCTAGAGCTTCCCTGAATCTCATTTGGCTGAAAGTGACATGAAGGTGATGTTGGCACTTACCTTAACCTCTGAAGATCAATAAAACCAACTGAGTCCTTGCTGGTGAGAGGATTCCAGGATTAGCTCTTGGAGCATTTTCTTTTTCATTTCTCACAACCACCTGGG
This sequence comes from Myotis myotis, assembly GCF_014108235.1. Taxonomy (NCBI): domain Eukaryota; kingdom Metazoa; phylum Chordata; class Mammalia; order Chiroptera; family Vespertilionidae; genus Myotis; species Myotis myotis. The sequence continues at coordinate 1,226,460 of NW_023416333.1, read as the reverse complement.
AAGTGGAAACTAATTTCAAATTGCTGGCAACATCAAGGATGAGAGAAATGACGGAGGCTCTGCAAGTTTCCTCAGCAGACATGTGTCTGGTATAAGAGGCTGGATTCCAACATGGGGTTCTGGCTCCAGAGCCTGGGGCGGGTACGCTGTGAGGACCAGGGAGAATCAGCTGAAGGTGCTCTTTCCATTGTTGCAATTATGATGATTTTCCTAAGATGTCAGAGCACTTACCCTTGGCCTCCCCGTGTTCAGGGGAACGCCATCATTTCTCAGCTGCAGTGGTTTCTGCAGGAGAACCTGCTTTCAGAGTGAGCTGCTGTTTGTCTGCCTCCCCTTTGATCCCAGCACAGAATTTGACCCTCTGGAGACCTTAATAATTTGGGCTGGGTCTCTGCACCTGCACCCACATTTTGGATGTCAGGCTGTGATCCCATCCACTGTGATGAATCTGATGCCTCAGTTGGACTCTACCAAGAGATGTGTGAATGTGGCATTGACATTCACCCTGCAGGCGTGGGGACAACTGGGTATGAATTTGGGGCCCTATTTGTAAGTGATGCTAGAGACCTACAGGATCCTGGTTTCTTTCACAGGTGCTCACCTCTCTTCCATTTAGGGGACGCACTTCCCCTGTGATTCTGTCTTCTATATCCTCACTCTTGTCTGAGACAGTGGCACTCACTGTGTGTTTTCTGCAGCCCTGATTTTATATATATATATAAAATATATATTTTATTTTATTTTTTTACAGAGAGGAAGGGAGAGGGATAGAGAGTTAGAAACATCGATGAGAGAGAAACATCAATCAGCTGCCTCCTGCACACCCCCCACTGGGGATGTGCCTGCAACCAAGGTACATGCCCTTGACCAGAATCGAACCGGTCAAGGTTCGAATCGAATCAATAAAATATATATATTTTTTAAAAACCATAAGCAGACAAACTTAAGACTTGTTTAGCAATCAGTATTTCAGTATTACACATTATTTCAAAATATGTAGGTATTCAATGACTTTAATTAAAATTCACTAATTAAAAAAATAAGAAAAGAAAAAATATTCACTAATTTATAAAGCAATAGTGGAAATAATTAAAGTTACTTGCTTCAGTTCTGTTTTTCCCCCCCTTTTGATAAGAATCACCTTTCAGAAATTTGTATTTTTAAAAATGGCCCAGACAAGAGTTCTTGGTGAAGACCAAATATTTGCATTTGAAAGGTCCTGGGACTTTGGCTTTATAAAGCTAATTATCTGTAAACCTCTTGTGATAAACAGGGAAGGTTTGGGGAAGGTAAAAGAAATTAAATGACCTGGAGCCATATCTTTGGCCCTGTAAAGATTGCATATATAAAACAAGATCAGTACTTTCACACCACAACAAAGGCCTGACAAATCCATTTACCCAATTTTTGGTATGTTTCTTGCCATTTGGGCATATTTTTCTAGTTTGCAGACAGCACATAGCTCAGGTTTGGCTCTGAGAACCATAATGCTCTTAGATAAATGGAACCTCTGTCCAGTTTTCTTGGGAATGGTAAAACAGGTCCTTGTGAAACAGGAATTTTGGGGGGTGAAAAAGACAGGTTTTGGGAAATTTTAGAAATTAAGGGGACCATGGAAGAGGCACAGGGCTGCAGAGCAGCAGAAGGTATATTTCCATAGAGTAGGGGAGCTGAAAAGCTGCTACAGGCACATTTCCATTGAATGAGGGAGCTGGGAACAGCAAAAGGTCTACATTTACAAAATAAAGGGAAGGAAGCCCTTCATCCAGAAGGAGAAGAAGAAAGCCCAAAGGGAATAGGAAAACAATAAGGAGAGTGTTGTGCCCAGATTACATGATTCCCAAGAACCCACGGGGAGCCAGCGAGTCCGATGCAAAAGCAAAGAGTCATTCATTTCAAACCTAGGTTTGGCTCCCCTGCCACACTCACCGATGCAACGGTAAGCTCCAGTGGCCGAGAGAGAGAGAAAACTCTGTGTGGAGAGAGGTTTTATAGGGGTTTGGGGTAAGGGGAGGAGAAAGGACTGTGGGCCCTGCTGATTGGCCAGGCGCGAGTACACAGGATGTGGTCATAGTGATGGCGTGCACTTCCCTTGACTATCTTCCGGGAAGAAGCTTGCTGAGCACATGGCCAAGTTAAGATGAAGGGCATAGCCCTTACCCTGGGGTAAGGTGGAGGGCGTAGCCCTTACCCTGGGGCAAGGTGGAGGGCGTACTCCTCGCCCTTTCAGAGAGAACCTCACAAGTCTCATGTGAGGTTCGACCTTTGAGCCCAGGAGTTACTATAGTAACCAGCCCAAGGGGATCTGCAGCCTTTACAAGCCGTAGGGAAAAGGAACTCAGTGGGCCCCTCTCCCCCTCCCCACATGGGACTCTGTACTTGTTCTTTAATAAATCCCCACCTTTGCTATACCACCTTCTGTCCGTGGATGCATTCTTTGACTCTGGCAGACAAAGAATCCAGGTTCCAGTCCAAAAATTCTGCCTCACCAGCTGCAAGAAAATATTAAAATTAATGGTGTCGCCGAGACCGGTTTGGCTCAGTGGATAGAGCGTCGGCCTGCGGACTGAAGGGTCCCGGGTTCGATTCGGGTTGGGGTCATGTACCTGGGTTGCGGGCATATCCCCAGTGGGGGATGTGCAGGAGGCAGCTGGTCGATGTTTCTCTCTCATCGATGTTTCTAACTCTATCTCTCTCCCTTCCTCTCTATAAAAAATCAATAAAATATATTTTAAAAAAAAAATTAATGGTGTCATTAACTGGCCAAACTTCTCCACGGCCCACTTTATATTGGGGTCAGGCTGTGTTACAAAAGACTGGCCTGTTTCTTGAGGGACTCAGGGTAAAAATTGTCCCGGTTGGTGAGTATTTATCCCAAAAAGGGACTCTCAAGGCAATGTGGATTGCTTCCCCATCTACAGAAAGACACATGTAGCAATCCAAGAGTTAGTGGCATCTCTGCAGGTCTGGACTGCTTGGGGCCACTATGAGTAGGGTGGGTATCCTGTTAAGCTGTCTCGGGGGTTCAGAATGAAGAAAAGATGGTTAGCAAACAGTCAGTCTCAAGGTTAGTTTCCTCTTGGGATAGTCCTGTAAAGTCATCATTTTCCCCTTTTGGCTCAGTAGCTGGTTTATTTAATTCTAAATACATATTATCCTTCTGGAAAAAGCCTTTGTGGGCATCACTGATTTCTCATTGGAAGGAAACAGGTTTTGATTTAAAAACAGACATTGGTTAAATATCCCTGTCACTGGTACAGAAGCTTTACTCTGACTGGAGAAAGCAATTAGTTGGGTGTGGTTAAGAACAAATAAAGTAGCCCCAGTATCCTCTGGGACCTCAATGGCTTCCTTTTTTATAATTTGAACTTCTTCCAAATGATCAATGAGAAGGGGAAACATCCTGGGAGTAATCCCCTTTGCTTTTGTTTCCTTTTTCTAAATCCTATTTTAGTTTCCTGTAATCCTTAAAATGGACAGACTTCTCTACAGTTTACTTGGGAATCTTACTTAGTAATTTCGTTGCTTTTGCTCCCAGAAACCAGTAGGTATATTAATTGCAATAGGTTAGAATAGCCAGGATTACCTGTTTTAACAGTTAAATTGCATTGCAAACCCACCAGGGTCCCCGATAAAGTGGAAACAATTGTTGGTTCCTCTCTAGCTGAGACCAGCTTTTCACCAAAGGGAGCTGTTCGAATTTCTATTCTCATTTTCCCTTCAGTCAGTATGGAATGGCAGCGGAGGAGATAGAAAGGGAAGGACGAAGGGAGGGGAAGAGCAAGTTTGGACAAGGAAGCAGCTCAGAGAGCAAAAGATATAGTGGAAGAGCTATAGAAGGGAGCAGAATGGGGTGTGGGTATCTATTAGCCTCAGAATAGTTCAGAGACAGTCTCTAAAGTTTGTTATTAATTTCTTTAAGAATTTACCTGTCCCTCTCCTTAGAAGCTTCTAATTTCCAAGTCAAGATACAGTTCCCATTCATTCAGTTTAATTTTAGAGCTGGCATTTTCTGAATTTTTGCATGCAAAAATTTAATGTAGCAGCCAAACACAACCACCTCTTGGCCATTTAAAATTGATACTATGTCTAGTTAAATCTTCCCATTTCTGTAAATCACTTGCACGTAAAGGCTTCTATTTAGTATTAATGAGGGCTGGGGTCTGGGAGTTCCCAGCCTTGGAGGTACAACTTCCTGTGTCAATTTTAGTTTGTTTTGTGGTTTGTTTTTTCCTTTTTTTTTTTTTTAACATTAATCACCTTTATTGTTTGTTTGTTTGTTTGTTTGTTTGTTTGTTTGTTTTTGTTAATCCTCACCCTAGGATATTTTTCCATTGGTTTTTAGAGAGAATGGAAGAGAGCGGGAAAGACAGACAGAAACATTGAGGTCAGAGAAATACATTGATTGGTTCCCTCCTGCAGGAGTCCTGACCAGGGCCCGGGCCGGGGAGGAGCCTGCAACCAAGGTACATGCCCTTGACTGGAATCGAACCCGCGACCCTTTGGTGCTCAGGCTGATGCTCTATCCACTGGGCCATACCGGCCAGGGCTGTTTGTTGTTTTTTTCAATATATCTGCAGAGTCTGAGCAAACTTTTGAAGGTATTTGGAGGCAACCAATTGCTGTGTCTCCCTCACATCAATGTCTATCTATCTATCTATCTATCTATCTATCTATCTATCTATCTATCTATCTATCATCTCTTTCTCCTCCCTCTCCACTCTAAAAATCAATGGGGGAAAAAATATTCTGGTGTGAGGATGAAAAATAAGACCTAAAATAAGAAACCAAAGTTAAAAACCAACCACCCATTTTTTCTGTCTCGCTTTAGCCTGTGTTCTGTCAACCCTTAACCTCGAGGATTTAAAAACACAGCTCAGCCCTAACCGATTTGGCTCAGTGGATAGAGCGTCGTCCTGTGGACTGAAGGGTCCCAGGTTCGATTCCGGTCAAGGGCATGTACCTTGGTTGTGGGCACATCCCCAGTGGGGGGTGTGCACGAGGCAGCTGATTGATGTTTCTCTCTCATCAATGTTTCTGACTCTCTATCCCTCTCCCTTCCTCTCTGTAAAAAATCAATAAAATCTTAAAAAAATAAAAATAAAAACACAGCTCAAATAAAGTCTCTATCACAAACAAGGGAAGGTCCTGGATCCAAGAGGCAACTCATCCAAGTTCACCCACTGGGCCGGGAGCTGGCAGGCTCAATGGGCCCTTTGCTGGTTCCTAGCACAGGTCCGGGTCCGAGGGGTGGTCCTGGATGAGCTTTGGAATCCTGCTGCAGATTCGGGTGTTCTTGAATATTTTCAGCTGGAAATTCTCACGAAAAATGATTTTAAAGTTGGCCAGGGCTGCCACTTAGGGAAACCATTTTTTTTTTTTTTTAATAGATGCACGTGGCGTGTGGGGAAGGTCCGCCACTTGCGTCTACAGATGCTTCTACATACGAGATTTTTTACTGAATTTTCTTAGATATGCGGTGTTTTGAAATTTGGGAATAATGAGCAGGCACCAGATTTACATTGGGTTTGTGGACGAAAGGAGCCACGTGCTAACTTTTAAAGCCATAAACTTACATTAGTGACCTAGCAGTAACAATAATTTTTTAAATATAGAATGCTATCTTTTCTGATTTTAAACAAAATGCTCTTAGGAAAAATGTAATGAAGAAACTAAAAATGACCTGTTATAAGTTACATTGTTGCCGATATTTTCTTTTCAGAAATATTTAGATATAGTTTTTTAAAAAACATGCTTTTATCGCCGAAACCGGTTTGGCTCAGTGGATAGAGCGTCGGCCAGCGGACTGAAAGGTCCCAGGTTCGATTCCGGTCAAGGGCATGTACCTGGGTTGCGGGCACATCCCCAGTAGGAGATGTGCAGGAGGCAGCTGATTGACGTTTCTCTCTCATCGATGTTTCTAACTCTCTATCTCTCTCCCTTCCTCTCTGTAAAAAATCAATAAAATATATTTAAAAAACAAAAACATGCTTTTATTGACTTCAAAGAGAGAAAGGGAGAAGGGCAGGGAGAAACTTTGAGGATGAGAAAGAATCATTGATTAGCTGCCTCCTCACGCCCCCTACTGGGGTTGGAGCCTGCAATGGGGCATGTGCCCTGACCCAGAATCCAACCATGACCTTCAAGTTCATGGGTCAATGCTCAGTCACTGAGCTACACCAGCCTGGCAGAAATAATTTCCTTAAGAATTGTTTTTAAATTTATTTTTAAAGAGAGAGGAAGAAAAAAAAAATAAGAGAGAGAGAGAAAGGAATAGGGAGAGAGAGAGAGAGAGAGAAACACTGATGTGAGACCACAACATCAATCTGCTGCCTCCTGCACACCCCCTACCAAGGATAAGCCCTAAACAATGGCTTGTGACATTATTGGAAATTGAATCAGCAACCTCCTGGTGCACCGGCCAATGCCCAACCACTGAGCACACCGGCCAGGGCTAGAAATAGATTTTTACATAACTAGTCGTACTTGTATTGTCCGTTTTCAATTGAATGTTAAATTATTCTAATGAAATGTTCTTCTGTTTAACACTGACACTTGATCTGTGTGTACTTTAGGATGGTACAGAATTTTTCTATTTTAAGTTTTCTTACCAGCCACCTGACGGAGAGGTATACAAACATCTTAGGCAGGTACTGATAATTTGCCTTTATTTATATCCAAAAGTCATCTTTGATAATGTTTCTAGAACCAGTTTCGCAACTCTGCCACTGTAGTGTGAAAACAGCCTGACTGAGACAACAAATGGCCATGTTGCCATAAAATTTTATTCAGAGACCAAAACAGGTAATCTGGGCCATGGACAATTTGTTACTGAGTCTTTAAAATTTTTTTAAATTTATTTTTCATTTATAATTGACATACTACTCCATTGTCTTGATGAGAAGACCTTCTACAGATTCTTTTAAAAAATGTGACCTTATTTAGAGATACCGTTTTCACAGAGGTGATTTTTTTTTATTGATATTTAGAGAGAGAAGAAGGGAGAGGGGGAGAGAGAGAGAGAGACATTCATGTGAGAAGGAATTGAACCGGCAACCCTTCGGTGCATGGGACAATGTCCAACCAACTGACATCACTGAACCACACTAACCAGGGCTACTGACTCTTTTTTTTTTTTAAATATATTTTATTGATTTTTTACAGAGAGGAAGGGGGGAGAGATAGAGAGTTAGAAACATCAATGAGAGAGAAACATCAGCTGCCTCCTGCACACTCCCCACTGGGGATACGCCCGCAACCAAGGCACATGCCCCTGACCAGAATCGAACCTGGGACCCTTGAGTCCGAAGGCCGAGGCTCTATCCACTGAGCCAAATCGGTTAGGGTGAGGTATAACCTAATTTTATTTTACTTTCTCATAAACGTATTTCCATATTATAAAATGTTTATGTATATTTATATGTAATTAATATTAAGTGGGTGAGTTAGTAGGATGGTAATGAGTAACATAAGGGTATGCATTAAAATGAGGTATACTTGAAAAACAAAATTCAGTTATGTTCAGTTTATATTATGATTCTCTCATTATTCAAATTCTTACATTCTTAATCCATGATTTATTGGTGCCTTTTTTCTTGTATATCCCAGACATCTCCATTTAATTTTTTTAAAAATTCTCACCTGAGAATATGGTTAGAGAGAAAAAGCGAAAGACAGATACATCAAGAGAAAAACACCAACCATCTGCCGCCTCCCATACTCACCCCAACCGCATTGAACCTGAAACCTAGGCATGTGCCCTGAATGGGGAATAGAACCCCCAAGCCTTTGGTGTGTGCAAGGAAGCTCCATCAACTGTGCCACCTGGCTAGAGCTCCATGTACTTCTACTTTTAAATGTTGCCATTGTACTTGGCGATGTGTGTTTTTTTTTAATTCATACCCTATACATTTTGTAGTATATAATAGCAATTCATTTTAACAGTTCTACCGCCTTAATTTGTGTGTACCATTTATGTACTATTGTCCAACTTGCCTTTAGTAAGCTTAGAGTTGGGCCACTGTCACCGTAATCTCGGTATTAGAAAATTCGTGACCTCATACCTGGAGTATTTGGATGGTTGTTTTGATATTGTTGAGTTTTGCGAGTTCTCTATATGTTTTCTCTTTTCAGGATTTCATTCTCTGCTGCTACAATGACACCTGAGCTTCTGCCCGTTTCAAGACTATTTAAAAAAACAACAACAACAACAACAACAAAACAACAACAATATGAGCCCTAACCAGTTTGGCTCAGTGGATAGAGCGTCGGCCTGTGGACTGAAAGGTCCCAGGTTCGATTCTGGTCAAAGGCATGTACCTTGGTTGCGGGCACATCCCCAGTAGGTGTGTAGGAGGCAGCTGATCGATGTTTCTCTGTCATTGATGTTTCTAACTCTTTATCCCTCTCCCTTCCTCTCTGTAAAAAAATCAATAAAATATATTTAAAACAAACAAACAAAAAACAACAACAATATGATACAAAGTTTAAAATAAAGGCTGAGACTATAGGACTTCATTGCCTAGCCCACCGAAGGCAATGTAGTTCCCTTCTTATTTGCCTCGCTCAGCTCCAGCCTCTGAAATATACTCTTTTTCCATACATTTGCCTGGAAATGATTTCAGGAGCTTCACACAATTCCCTGGCTACTGGCCCCAAACACACACTCTGCCTTCTGTAAGGCAGTCATGTGCCCGGCTGGTATTGCTCAGTGAATTGAGCGTCCTCCTATGGACCAAGAGGTCCCATGTTCCATTCCTGATCAGGGCACATGCCCAGATATTGGGTTTAATCCCTAGTACGAGGCGTGCGGGAGGCAGCCAGTGGACATTTCTCTCGATGTTTCTCTCTATCCCTCTCTAAAAAATATAAAAAATAAAGTTTATATTATGCATCTTAGTTCTTATTTCAAAAGTTTGTCTTACATTCTTGTGCTATATTTGTCACATACATATATGATACTGTAAGTAGGTCATTTGTGTAATAAAATTTTCCAGATTCCGTAATGCAGGCATACATCGTTACTATATATACTAGAGTAAGTCGCTGTATTGGGTTCACAGATAATGAGTTTTCATTTACAGGGACTCCAATCCTTTCACCAGGAAAAGGTGAAGGGATTTTAAAAAAATATATTTTTATTGATTTCAGAGAGGAAAGAAATAGAGAATGCTGAGAGAGAATCATTGATTGGATGCCTCCTGCACGCCTCCTACTCGGGATCGAGCTGGCAACCCGGGCATGTGCCCTTGATCGGAATCGAACCCAGGCTCTATCCACTGAGCAAACCAGCTAGGGCAATGACAACTTTCTTTTGCCAGATTTTTTAGCCCCTCCCCTCCTGCAGGTGACGTCCGGCTTTTCTCCTGGACTGATGGGTGAAAACCCTGCGTACCTGCAGCCTGGAGCTCCAGAAACTACATTACCCAGAAGACCTGGTGTGGAATGCCTCCAGATCAGCCAATGAAAGGTCAGAAAAGGCGTTGACATTGAAGGACAGGGCGCAGGGGCGGGACTTCCGGTGTCCACCCAGGATCAGCTTAGCTACGTGGACACGGGTCGGATTCTCCAGATCCGTGGGTCCCGGTGGAGATGCCCCGACAGAGAACGGGCGATAATCGTGGTGCACACTGCACACACGCGAGAGTGAGGCTCGGCGTGGTCACCAAGCTGGCCCGCTCCAGGGCCCCGAAAGGGACGGCCCTTCCCGCGGCGGCCTCTTCTCCCTCTGCTCCCGCCCCGCTCCGCACACAAAGTCCGATGGCGGCGCCCGCGCTGAGGCTCGGGGCTGAGGTGAGTGCGAGACCGCCGCCCCGCCAACGCCTCCTCACAACCAGCAGGGCAGCCCGGGTGCGGGCGCCTGTCCCGTCCTGCAGCTCAGGCCCGCGCGGAGGACCGTGAGGAAGGCGGAGGGGAGAGAGGAGTGTTGTGGCTTCTGAGGACACAGCAAGTGCAGGGCAGAGAGGACGGGGGTGACTAGTATCTGAGGTTCCCATGGGGATGTGGGTGGTGATTATTGACGCAAAGAGCAGAGGCTGCAGGGAGGACGTCACAGACTCATTCGGGGCTTTCCCGGCTGTGGGATCCATCAGGGGCCTGGGGTGGTCCTGGATCCGGCTGGACTCCAAGCTCTCTACACGCCATATGCCAAGTTCATGGGTGAGTCCAGCGAGATCCAGTGGCATTGGAGCAGGAAGGGGGCAGAGATGAGGGAGTGAACCTGGGGTCTGAACATGGGAAGGGGATCAACATTACACAGTGGTGAGCACATCTGGAGGAAGTGTGAGCTGATGGTCCGGGGACCTGGTGTGGGGACTTAGAGTGAAGCATAAGCTCATATTTGTCTTTGTCCTGGAGGCACGATCTGGGAGACTGCAGTGGTATTGATTGGCAGGAAGGCTGGGGCCCTGCAGGCATCACCCAGAGCTTAGATGGTGTTTCTCTGCTGTCCCCCTTCCCAACCCAGCTGCCCTTGCTGAGGGCCATCACAGTGACTAATAGGACTGTGACGAGAGAGCAGCCTGCGCTGGCATTAGGGCCTGGTATCCACACTAGACTGGGGTGCCCTGGAGGAGGTTGAGGGTGGGGAAGGTGTATAAGGAGTAGGATGGCAGGTTCTCAGAAAGGCAGCTTTGGTTTCAATTTTCTCAATTCTGACAGGTTGGTGTGACCTTTGAAGACATTGCCCTGTACTTCTCCAGGGAGGAATGGAGCCTCCTTGATGAGGGTCAGAGACAGCTGTACCTGAATGTGATGCTGGAGAACTTCGAACTTATATCCTCCTTGGGTAAGACCCTCAGTCTCACCAGTGACGTGGACTTGGCTTTGCATTTCCGCAGACTCCTTTTCCCAGGTGCGCTCTGTCCTCACATGTGGACCTTGGGCACTGGGTGATTTCCAGTTTTCTGGGTAGTTGCTATCCTTTGCTTGCACTGCCGGCTTCTCTCTGTGCAGCCCCAATACCTGCTGCACTGAACTCATAGGGAAGAATATTTGGTTGGTAGTGTGGCAGGGAGCCTAATGGATTCCACCTTGATTAGCCAGGAAAAGCATTTTCTATATTCCTGTTGGTCATTTGTACATATTTTGGGGAAAATTGTCTCTACATCCTTAGCCTGTTTTTTAACCATGTTTTTTGGCTTAATGCCTTTTGAATACTTTCTATATTTTATACATTAATTTCTTTTTACATACATTTAAGCACATGTCTTTTTCCATGGGCTTGATTATTCTTTGCAGATATTGTGTGTGTTTTTGTATTTTGGTGTGTGTTCCAAATTCCCTGTTTTGGACAACCCTGCATTCAGGCAGTCTAGTGTCGCCATTTTCCAGCAGGCTCAGATGCTGTTTACTGGTGTTTACTGAGAAATTATTTATTTTTTGTGATAAGATATTTTTAATTAAGGCCTGTAGAATTATTTTTTTTAGGCAGAGATATTGCATTGATAGTCTGCAGATAGTGTTAACATTTTTTGAAATGTATTTAGAGATTCTTAATTTCAGAAGTTTATAGTGGAATCTGGACATTTTTCTCTATGTAAGGTCCTGTTAATGACCAACATTTCTGATGATGCATTTTGGTTAATAGTGTCAGGTGTGATATCTTATCTTTCATTTCTTTTTTATTATTATTAAAAATATATCTTTATTGATTTCAGGGAGGAAGGGAAAGGGAGAGAGAGATAGAAACATCAATGATGAGAATCATTGATTGGCTGCCTCCTGCATGCCCCCTACTGGGGATTGAGCCAGCAACCCAGGCATGTGCCCTTGATTGGAATCGAACCTGGGACCCGTCAGTCCCCAGACCGACACTCTATCCACTGACCCAAACCAGCTAGGGCTCTTTCATTTCTTTTTAAATTTATTTGAATCTTGTCTCTTTTGTTTTAGTCTAGCTAAAGGTTTGCCAATTTTATATATATTTTCTCTAATAGCTCTTCATTCTATGTTTTTCTTTTTTACAATGTATTTTTATTGATTCGAGAGAGGAAGGGAGAGGGAGAAAGATAGAAACAACAATGATGAGAGAGAATCATTGATCGGCTGCCTCCTGCACTCCTCCTACCTGGGATCGAGCCTCAACCCAGGTATGTGCCCTGACTGGGAATTGAACTATGACCTCGTTCAACCTGGTTCATAGGTCAACACTCAACCCCTGAGCCATACCAGCCAGGCTCATATGTTTGTTTTTCTTTTGTCTATTTTATTTATGTTTGTTCTAGTATTTATTGTTTTTTTCCTCTTCTAGCTTTGGGCTTACTTTCTTAATTTGTTTCTGTTTTTCTGACGTGCAAGATTAGGTTGTTCATTTAACAACTTTTTTTCTTTCTTTTTTTTTATAATATATTTTATTGATTTTTTTACAGAGAGGAAGGGAGAGAAATAGAGAGTTAGAAACATCGATCAGATGCCTCCTGCACATCTCCCACTGGGGACGTGCCCGCAACCAAGGTACATGCCCTTGACCGGAATCGAACCTGGGACCTTTCAGTCCGCAGGTTGACACTCTATCCACTGAGCCAAACCGGTTTTGGCTAACATCTTTTTTCTTAATGTAGGCATTTATCCCTATAAAATATCCTCTTAGAATTGCATTTCATTCATTTTATACATAAGCTTTGATAGATTGTTTCTATTTGTTTTGCCTCTATTTTTTTAGTTCTTTTTAAAATATATTTTTATTGATTTCAGAGAGGAAGGGAGGAGAGAGAGAGATGGAAACATCAATGAAAAGAGACAATCATGGATTGGCTGCCTTCTGCACAGCCCACATTGGGGATCCAGCCCACAATCCATGCATGTGCTCTGAGGTTCGAACTGTGACCTCCTAGTTCATAGGTTGATGCTCAACCACTGAGTCACACTGACCAGGTTTGAGTTCTTTTTTGTGTTTTTTCTTTCACCCACTTATTGTTCAGGAGTGTGTTGTTTAAGTTCAACATATTTGTGAATTTTCCATCTTTCTTGAAACTAAAGTTGATTTCTAGTTTCGTACATTGTGATCATATAAGGTACTTGACATGATTTCTTCTCAAATTTTGAGACTTATTTTTTTACCTAATATGTGATCTTCCTAGAGAATGTTTCATGTGCACTTGATGAGAATGCATGTTCTGCATTAGGATGGATTGTTCTATATATATTTATTCATTCTGTTTGGTCTAAAGCAGTGATGGTGAACCTTTTGAGCTTGGCATGTCAGCATTTTGAAAAATCCTAACTTAACTCTGGTGCCGTGTCACATATAGAAATTTTTTGATATTTGCAACCATAGTAAAACACAGACTTATATTTTTGATATTTATTTTATATGTTTAAATGCCATTTAACAAAGAAAAATCAACCGAAAAAATGAGTTCGCGTGTCACCTCTGACACGCATTTCATAGGTTCGCCATCACTGGTCTAAAGTCTGGTGAAACTTCCATTATTCCCTATTGCCTTTTGATGGGATGATTTACCTATTATTGAAGTGGAATGATCTCTACTAACATTGGGTTTCTTTTTCTGTCTTCATTTCTGATATTACTTGCTTTCTATACTTAGTTGCTGAGTTCTTTGGTGCATAATACTTAAAATTGTCATCCTCTTGATGCATTAACTTATTTATCATTCTGTAATGAATTTGTCTCTTGTGACAGTTTTTGAGGTAGTCTGTCTTGTCTGATAGAACAACCCCAGCCTTTTTTCCGTTTCATTTGCATGGAATATTTTTTGTGTCTCATTTTCTTCAGCCTATTTGTGTCCATAAAGTTTCAGTGTATCTTGTAGGCAGCATATATTGCCTCTGGTTTGTGGTTATTGTTGTTCTTTTGTTTTTATCCTTTCAGTCACTGTCTTGTGATTTGGGAATTTGTTTTAGGACCTACTCTTGCCACGTCAACATCGTTTCTGGTTTCTGGCTCTTTTGTATTTCCTTTGTCTTCCTGTTTTGTGATTTTCCTTTGTGATGTGATAATTCTTTATAATTATTTACTCCTTTCTCTTTTGTATATCTATTACATAGGTTTTTGCTTGTGGTTTCCGAGAGACTTACATAAAACAACTCATACTCTTTATAATCTGTTTTATCCTGACAATACCTTCAATTTCTTGTAAAAATTCTACCTTTTGACTCTCCACCACATACCCCTTTACATGTTTTTGATGTCACATTTCACATCTTTTCATAATGGTCATCTTCTAAGGTACACATTATTAGCTTCGGTATTTTTACTAGTTTGCAATTTTAACCTTTATAATAGTTTCATAATGTAATTCCACCAATGCATGTTACAATATTGTGAATTTTATTCCATTCTCGACTTTATGAGGGAGATTTACATTTTGCTATGTATTCTTGTTTCTATTTAATGTTCTTCCATTTCATCTTGAAGAACCTTTTTTGACAGTTCTAATAAGTCAGGTTGAGTGGCGATGAACTTCCTTAGGTTTTGTTTGTCTGAAAAGCTATTTCTTCTTCTTTCTAAAGAATAGGTTTTCTGGATAAAGTATTAATGGTTTTCATAGAATATTTTTTGAAAATATGTTTTCATTGATTTTTAGAGAGAGCGGAAGGGGGAGGGACATAGCGATAGAGACACCAAAGAGAGAGAAACATCATTGATTGGCTGTCTCCTTCATGCCCCCTTGGGATGGAGCCCGCGGCTCCAGCATGGGCCCTGACCGGGAATCGAATCCTGAGTCGAAACTCAACCAATGAGCAACACCAGCCAGGCTCATGAAGTATTTTGGATATATCATTATATTTCCTCTTAGACTGCAAGATGTCTTTGGAGAAGTCTACTAATTCCCTTATTTGGGCGTTTCCCTGTGTGCAGTGAGTTTCTCTTCTTTGTGTTTTCACAATTCTCTTTGCCTTTGATTTTCTGATACTTTCATTATGCTGTGTCTTGGTGAAGTTCAGTTTGCATTGAATCTGTACAGGGACCTGTGAGAGCGCATGCACTTTGATTATTCACATTTCCTTTACAGATTTGTGAAGTCCATCGTCAAGTTATCTTATTTATTTATTTATTTATGTATTTATTTATAAGTCCACAGTGGCTTTGGAAGCAGTTTTTTCCTATGACAGTTGAGAGTGGAAAATACTACTGGGACATACTGATTTTCTTTTTCTTTTTCAGAGTAGGTTGTGGCCAAAGACTTCTTTTATAATTCATGCCAACAAGCTCTAGAGCAGTGGTTCTCAACCTGTGGGTTGCGACCCCTTTGGGGGTTGAACGACCCTTTCTCTTTTTTTTTTTCTTTTTAAAAAAAATATATTTTATTGATTTTTTACAGAGAGGAAAAGAGAGAGGTAGAAAGTCAGAAACATGGATGAGAGAGAAACATCAATCAGCTGCCTCCTACACACTCCCTACTGGGGATGTGCCTGCAACCAAGGTACATGCCCTTGACCGGAATTGAACCTGGGACCTTTCAGTCTGCAGGCCAATGCTCTATCTACTGAGCCAAACCGGTTAAGGCTGAACGACCCTTTCACAGGGGTCACCTAAGACCATCGGAAAACACATATATAATTACATATTGTTTTTGTGATTAATCACTATGGTTTAATTATGTTCAATTTGTAATAATGAAATTGGGGGTCACCACAACATGAGGAACTGTATTAAAGGGTCACAGCATTAGGGAAGTTGAGAACCACTGCTCTAGAGAGTGCTTTGATGTGTAAATTTTGAGGAGTTCACAGATGTTATATGGGCTTTTGTGGTTTTTCAAAACAAAATTTTCCAGTGTTTTTAACAGAACAGGCCACTAGTGTCAATAAGGTAACTCTGACTCTTGTGTTAATTGTTTGACCTATCTTCAGATATATTTGATCACCCATCTTCCCAATCATCCTTTCTATGCAGTTCTCCCCTTTTTGCTCTTCTCCATTGCCGTTTGTCATTATTGAGCTCTTATTCCATTTGCAGTGGGGTTTTTCTTTGTTTGTGGATAGGGGCCTACTTGTTCTGGTAGGGAGATAAATTCTTCTGTTTCTATTTTGCCATATTGCTGGTGTCACATAGTTCTTTTTTCTTTTGTCCTTTTTTTTTTTTATCTTTTCAGGTTTTCCTTTAGGATTTCTATCATCTGTATACCATGTAATTGCTGTACTGGGTTTTAAGGGGAGGTATTATTTGTGCATCGCAGGACAAATATGATTCCATCCATTGCAAAGTGGATCCAGAGACAGTCTTGCCATGGTGAAGGGCTGTTGACACCAGAGCTTTGTTAAGGTCATAATTAGGAACCCATTTTGTTCAACATTGGTGTGTTACTGTTGCCAGTTCTTTACCCCATTCTACTTGTTCTTTTTTATATATTTATATATATATATATATTGATTTTTTACAGAGAGGAAGGGAGAGGGATAGAGAGTTAGAAACACCGATAAGAAAGAAACATCGATCAGCTTCCTCCCGCACACCCCCTACTGGGGATGTGCCCACAACCAAGTTACATGCCATTGACCAGAATCGAACCTGGGACCCTTCAGTCCGCAGGCCAACACTCTACTCTCTCCACTGAGCCAAACCAGTTGGGGCCATTCTACTTGTTCTTGCTTATTATTGAAAGCCAACTACTTAGTTCCTTTTTAAATATATTTAAAAATATTATTGATTTTGGAATGGGAGAGAGAGAGAGAGAGAGAGAGAGAGAGATCGATGTGACAGAGAAACATTGGTTAATTGCTTCCTATATACAGCCCAAACAGTTGTTGCACCTGCAGCCTGGTCATGTGTCCTGACCGGATTTCTACTTGGCAAACTTTTCATGCACAGGACCATTCCCAACCAACTGAGCCACACCAGCTAAGGCACAACTACTCAGCTCTAATAGTTACCCTTTCTACTTGGATTCCCAGCTCGTAAATAATCTTTACCTCTCTAAAGTTTGCATCCGAACTGCTTGCTTCACAGGTTCCTCTTTACTGCACTCCAACTTTGGTTCATGTCTTGAGAGCCTTGATGTGTGCACATTACATTAACTTTACGCGTCACTTGCTGAAATACAATGGATTTTTATGTGTTTGAGCACATTCAGATTAGTCCACACAGACCTGTGTCATTGGTATGAAAGGTCCTACAGGAAGCTGTTTGTAAAGGGATAACTAGTGGACCCTGTATCTCTTGTTTGTGTCCCATCCTATCATCAGGTCCCTCCCTTCATAGTATCTCCACTATTGACTGACTTTAGGGGTCAGGTAATGTGTAACCATCATTTTGTCAGAGTCTAACTCACTGGTCTCAAAAATCATCCCATAGAACAGGGGTGGGCAAACTTTTTGACTCCGAGGGCCACAATGGGTTCTTAAACTGGATGGGAGGGCCGGAACAAAAGCATGGATGGAGTGTTTGTGTGAACTAATATAAATTCAAAGTAAACATCATTACATAAAAGGGTACGGTCTTTTTTATTTTTAGTTTTAGTTTTATTCATTTCAAACGGGCCGAATCCGGCCCCCGGGCCGTAGTTTGCCCACGGCTGCCATAGAATCATGCCTGGCTGTGACATGTGGCCAGTGTGATGAGGATATTTCTTCCTGCTAAGATAACCGTGTCCTTCACCTGCATTTTCTTTTTTTGTTTTTTAGGTTGCTGTTGTAGAGCAGGGAGTGTGGAGGCACAGCTTGAAGAGAACATTGCTCTAAGAGTGTCACAGGCAAAGAATCCCAAGTTAGCTTTGTCTTCCCAGAAGAGCCACCACCCCTGTGAGAGTTGTGGACTAGTCTTGAGAAACATTTTCCACTTGACTGAGCAGCAGGAATTACAACACGGGCAGATACTGTTGAGGTGTGGGGCATGTACAAAGCAATTTCATTTCCATGCACAATTTCACCGGCACCAGGAGCAGCACTGCAGAGAGAAGCCTTTGAAAAGAAGTATGAACAGCATCTCACTGGCAAAGGGCTGCCATTTCAGTGTGTCTCAGAAGCTTTTTACCTGTGGAGAGGTGGGGCAGGACATCCGTACTGACTCAGGACATCCCCAGCAAGAGGCTACTCAGACCAGGGACAGGCGACATGACATCTCGATGTGTCGGGTGACGTTTCCAAAGAGAAAAACTTATTGCTCCAGAAAAGAATGTAAGAAAGCCAATGGCTGTAACCACACGTTTCTTCAGGACAAGGGTGTCCATACTGGAAAAGACTGTTTCTGGTGCAGCGAATGTGGGAAATCCTTTACCAGTAGCACTGGCTTTCATTGTCATCAGAAAATTCACACTGGAGATAGGCCTTATCACTGCAGTGAGTGTGGGAAAACTTTTACCACCAGCAATGGTTTCCGTTATCATCAGAGAGTTCACAGAGGAGAAAGGCCTTATCAGTGCAATGAATGTGGGAAATCTTTTATTGCCAGCACTCACCTTCATCGTCATCAGAGAGTTCACACTGGAGAAAGGCCTTATGATTGCAGCGAGTGTCGGAAATCATTTACTTGGAAAGTTAACCTTTGTCGTCATCAGAGAGTTCACACTGGTGAAAGACCTTATGTGTGCAATGAATGTGGGAAATCTTTTACCGATAGCAATGGCCTGCGTTGTCATCAGAGATTTCACACAGGAGAAAAGCCTTATGAGTGCAGTGAATGTGGGAAATCTTTTATCACTAGCTCTCGCTTTCATCAACATCAGAAAATTCACAGTGGGGAAAGGCCTCATGAGTGCAGTGAATGTGGGAAGTTTTTTGCCAGTAGCACTGGCTTACATTATCATCAGAGTGTTCACACTGGAGAAAGGCCTTATGAGTGCAGTGAATGTGGGAAATCATTTACTTGGAAAGTTACCCTTCATCGTCATCAGAGAGTTCACACTGGTGAAAGACCTTATGTTTGCAATGAATGTGGGAAATCTTATACCTCTCACAGTGGCCTCCGTTGCCATCAGAGAGTTCACACTGGAGAAAAACCTTATGAGTGTGGTGAATGTGGAAAATCATTTACTTGGAAAGTTACCCTTCATCGTCATCAAAGAGTTCACACTGGTGAAAAACCTTATGTTTGCAATGAATGTGGGAAATCTTACACCTCTCGCAGTGGCCTCCGTTGTCATCAGAGAGTTCACACTGGAGAAAGGCCTTATGAGTGTGGTGAATGTGGGAAGTCTTTTGCCAGTATCACTGGCTTCCATTATCATCAAAAAGTTCATGCTGGAGAAAGGCCTTATGAGTGTCGTGAATGTGGGAAATCTTTTACCAGATTCTATACCCTTCGCTGTCATCAGAGAGTTCACACTGGAGAAAAGCCTTATGAGTGCAGTGAATGTGGAAAATCTTTTGCTGCGACCTATGGCCTTCGTTCTCATCAGAGAGTTCACACTAGAGAAAGGCTTTATGTGTGTAGTTAATATGGGAAATCTTTTAAGCAAAGTTCTAACCTTACTCCACACTTAAGAATTCACATTGGAGGAAGGTCTTACATACTCAGGAAATGCAGAGTTTTTTAGTTTGCTCCTAATAATAATGTAGTAAACTCCGAAGCCCCACTTGTTTGAATTGAATCTCATACATTCAATCATCAATAGTAGGAAGGTTCCCAATATATTTTACTTTTGTGAAAGCATATGTATGTATGTTGCACTTATTGTTAATGTTTTTATTGATTTCAGAGAGGATGAGTGAGGGAGAGAGAGAGAGAGAAACATCAATTTCAGCTGCCTACTGCATGCCCGTACTGGAGATTGAGCTTGTGACCTAGGCTTGTACCCTGAGCGGAAACCAAACTGAGTCCTCCTGGTTCATATGGTGTTGCTCAACCACTGACACACACCAGCCTGGCATGTATGTTACAATTTGTAATTTACACAGGTGTCTTCCCAAATCCATGTTGCTATGTAATTTTTTTTTACAACTATCTCCTGTCACTCAGATGACAACATCTGTAGACCTTTCTTTAAAAAAATTATTTTTTTATTTCAGAGAGAAAGGGAGAGGGATCAGGAGTGATAGATGGAAACAGCAGTGAAGAAAGAGAATCATTGATATTCTGCCTCCTGCATGCCCCAACCTGGGGATCCAGCCTGAAATAGGGGCATGTGCCCTGACTCAGGTTCAAATTGTGACCTCTTGGTTGATTCGTAGGTTGAGGCTCAACCACTGAGCTATATCGGCTGGGCTGTCACTACATATTTCTGTTGCTGTTCCACCTACAAGGTATTCACAGATTGTGTCAATCACCATCCTCATATGCTCAGGAAAGCCAACTCTGTTCTCTGATTTGTTTGAGAAAATTGGGAGCAGCCTGAGCTTATAGGAGGTCTTATTTCCTCTCACTCTGACTAGTTACCATATGGACCTGACTCAGTGTTGTCCCCAGAGAACCTCACCTGAGTTCAGCGAGCAGTTTACAGAATAACTGTTTTTCCCAGGGGCAGACTTTTTCTAAATAACAGTGACGAATTTTTTGATTGGTCAATTCACTGATTCAAGAACTGCCAGGCTCTTATCCCTTTGGTTGTAAAATAGTGAAGGACTTTCTAAGTCTTTTTTTTTTAAATATATTTTATTGATTTTTTTACAGAGAGGAAGGGAGAGGAATAGAGAGTTAGAAACATCGATGAGCGAGAAACATCGATCAGCTGCCTCCTGCACACCCCCCACTGGGAATGTGCCCGCAACCAAGGCACATGACCAGAATCGAACCCGGGATCCTCTGGTCTGCAAGCCGACGCTCTATCCACTGTGCCAAACCGGTCAGGGCGACTTTCTAAGTCTTTAATCTTGGGTGTTCTATTTACTGTCTGTGGTAGAGTATAAACAGACTTGGATACTACAAGCATGTGAACAACTTTATGGGCAGCTCAAACTTTCTCTGCCTGTGGGAGAATGACATGGTGCAGAAATTAGCTCAGCAGTTTAGGCCAGATGTGCATTGCTCCCCTCTTTTCCTAGGAAAGACTGAGCTCTCCAGTCCTCATCTTAAGCCTGATGGTATGAGTTTTAGGAGAGTTTCAGGAGATCACTCCAAAGAGTGGTTAGCTGTGACAACCTCAGATCCTTCTGGAAGGAACATGAATTATTGTCCATGTTTGCAGGGGTATCTCTTGCCCAGGTCTTACAAAAGGTTATTTGCCCTAATGTCCAAAATTCCATGGGTGATGGTCACCCAGTTGGAGGACCATAGGGATTAGGGGCTAGCCTACATGGTGTTGGAAAAGATTGCTGCCAGCTAGATGGAATGAGCCTCTTGTAAACCTACATCCAGAAATGTTCCGAGGAACAGACAGCAGGGTGGCATGTACACAAATCTGTGTTACTCGAAACGTGTTTTCTGTGGATGCAGTCATTGTCATTGAAAATAATCTAAAGGTCTGTGCATTCCAGGATGTGACTTGTGACCCTGCGAGCATTCCCATTGGTTTGGTGAAAGTCCTTCATTGTTCACTGTCACTGAGGAAGGTCTCTTTTGCAGGGCATGAGAATGTAGACTGACTTTCAATGTGTCAAATCTATTTTCCCCAAAAAGTTGGATATGCAAACTTCTTTTACCTTTAGCCAGTTTTAAAACGTTTTAATTTTTAATAAATGACATATGTCAAATATAATATTTGAGGAGTCTTCACATATGGAATTAAGTGATTCCATCACTGTAGTCAACATTGACCATGTATGTCACTGAATTTACTGCCTGTTCTATTTGAATCTCTCTGCCCCTCACAGCTTTCCAAGTAACCATTGATTTACATTCCATTTTAATACCTTTGTAATTTCTAAATTTTACATGATGGGAATGACAGTATTTTTTCTGCTTTTGTTTACATTGTGTAAATCTTTAGAGATTTATTAATGACACAATAGTAGCTCAACTTTTGTTTGAGAAATATTTTAATCTTCAAATATATCATAATTAGTTTCTTCATTCGAGATGGTTGTTTTTGACTATTTAAAATAAGGGTTTGAAATGAAGTCTACAAACTTTTCTGTATAATTTTTTATGTGGCTATGTTTCACTTGCCCTTGTCAATAACTCAGTACATAGTCTTAAGTTGTAGGGTAGGTGAATATGTAACTTACAGAGATTTGCAAGTTGTGATCAAAACTGATTGACCTGTTTCCATTTCTCCAACAGTGTATGAGGGATTCAGTTCCTCCACACACTAGACAATAGTTGGTTTGGTCAATCTTTTTTTTTTATTATTTAAACATCTCTTAAAACTTTGTCCTGCTACCGCACTGTTGTTTTATTGCTTTCTCCTAAGGATTTATGGTGAGCCCTTCCTTGGGTGTGTTTTTGCTACCTCTGTATCTCTGTTAAAATGTTTGGTCATAGGTTCTGCCTAATCTGCTGTGAGTTTTGGCTGTTTAGCAAAAAGAGAGTGAAACAACCAAGATGAAAGTTGGAATTTCATCTGGTGCCTTTTTGGCTTGATGGAATAAAGGTTTTTCGAATTGGAATGATATATATATACTTTGCTCCTGGTCCGCACAATACAATGGACACTTTTAATTTTAATCTGCACTACTAACATTCTCCATCACGTTCACAAGTCTTGTCATTTGGTAATGCGATACACCCTTACTTGGTAGAGCTCTCCATTTTCTTGGTCTCCTGTCATGGGGGTTCTTGCGTTAGAACAGGTCTCTCAGATGGACCAGATGGCATCAGGGTGGGCAGGGTGTCCCAAAGCCAGTGCAGAGGGAAATGGGGGGCAGTGATCAGATTGCCTGTGCCCTGAGTTAGGCATTTTGGATTTGAATCCCAGATTCCCGAATATCATTGGGACTCTCAGGGAAATCACCCCTTCCTCTGGTTCTTTCATTATTCAAATGACTAATATATATATATATATATATATATATATATATATATATATATATATATATATATATTTTTTTTTTTTTTGATCCTCACCTGAGGATATTTTTCCATTTATTTTTAGAGAGAGTGGAAGAGAGGGAAAGACAGAGAGAAATATCAGTGTGAGAGTGAAACATCGATTGGTGGCCTCCTACAGGAGCCTGAACTAGGGTCCTGCAACTGAGGTAAGTGCTCTTGTCCAGAATCGAACCCAGGACCCTTCTGTCTACAGGACGATGCTCTATTCACAAAGCCAAAGCCGCTAGGGCCAGATTCTTATTTTCTTAATCCATTGTTTCTTGGTACCTTTTTTCTTGTATGTCCCAGACATCTCCATTGATTTTGATAGAGACATGCTGAATACAAAGGGCTGGAATAAATGAGTAATCGTTAACATAAAATAATAGAACATTTTAATAAAAATTAATATTTTTTCTTGAACATTAACTTACCAGACACTGAATAACTGCACAAATTGAGCATAATTTAAACCTATTTTTCTTTTTTAAAAATATATTTTATTGATTTTTTTACAGAGAGGGATAGAGAGTTAGAAACCTCAATGAGAGAGAAACATCGACCAGCTGCTTCCTGCACACCCTCTACTGGGGATGTGCCTGCAGCCCAGGTACACGCCCTTGACCGGAATCGAACCTGGGACCCTTCAGTCTGCAGGCCGACGCTCTATCCACTGAGCCAAACTGGTCAGGGCTAAACTTTTTTTTTTTAAAGTTTCATTTATACAAACTAAAATAAAGTCAGCGGCCGCGTGACTTCTTGGCCCAGCCCGCCAAACAGCATTGAATTCGCTCTGTATTTCCCCTGAGGAGCTCCAATCTCAGAAAATACACTCATTTTCCACCAGAGAACACGTGCGGGGCAAGGACACCCTCTCCGGTGCCTCTCACCTGCCAGCACCCGCAGCTGCTGGTCCCGAACCCGGGGCCCCGCGCTCCGTACGGCAGTCAGGCCCCCCAACATGGCGGCCCCCGCGGCGGCGCGCGCCCTGGGGGCGGACATATTGCTTCCGGGGGGGAAGGGTAGGGGGCGGGGCACCGCGGAAATCGCTCGGTTTCTTCAGATCCTCCTCGGCCACCGTAGTGGCGCCATGTCTGGGCGACGATCCCAGCATCTGAATCTGTTCGCGGGAGTGTGAGGTTCGGCAGGTCCGTGTGCTCTTTTTCCCCTTGAAGTTTTTAGAGAAAAAAAAAAAAAAAAGTTTTGTCTCGGTTGAAGTTTGGTCTCACAGGTGACGCAGCCCAGGGTGGAAGGGGTGCGGCCGGGCCCGTGGGATTCCCGGCGGCGGTCGAGGTGGGGGGAGCGCCAAGGTGTTTGTGAGGAAGCAGGTGTGACGCTCCCGCCTGCGGTTGGGGTCACTTTGGGGTCCCCCGGGGGTTCGGGGCCGGGAGACACGGGCGGCCGTGTCCCGCCCGCCGTGGCCTCTGCAGGCCCCTCTCTGTGAGGGACGCGGCTGGCGTTGCGGCGCGGGGTTGCCCGCGGGCTCCGGGAGGTGGGTGCCGCCGCGCGGGGGCGTCGGGTCCGGGTTTGAGGATGAAAACGGGGCTGTGCTCAGAGCCTCGTGAGGCGGAAGCTGTGGTCGCCCAGGACCCCGGGCTGGTGGGCGGCTTGAGGTTCATTCCCCGGCTGGACACAGTGACAAGTGCGGTCGTGGCCATTTCAAAAGTTGTATTTCCCTTTTTTTAAAAAAAAAAAAATAAGAAACATCTATGTGAGCCCTGACCAGTTTGGCTCAGTGGATAGAGCGTCGGCCTGCGGACCAGAGGGTCCCAGGTTCGATTCCGGTCAAGGGCATGTACCTTGGTTGCGGGCACATCCCCAGTGGGAGATGTGCAGGAGGCAGCTGATCCATGTTTCTCTCTCATCCATGTTTCTAACTCTCTATCCCTCTCCCTTCCTCTCTGTAAAAAAAATCAATAGAATATATTAAAAACAAACAAACAAACAAAAAACCAAAAAACCTCCTAAGATATTAACATTTTTGCTTATGAGACAGAGCTGAGGGCTTGCCCAGTGCACTGGGTTTCCGCCTGAAATGTGTGCAGAAACGTTTGAAGAGGCACCCGAGCACACAAGCTTTGAAGGGAAACAGTGCCCAGACCCTCTCTGTCCACATGCTCTGCTCTGTGTTAGTGATTTTCCTGAGGCTCACCCGCTCCTAGGCCTGGTGCGGGCATGGATGTCATCTCCCAGGTCTCCTGTGACACGCACCCCACTTACCTCCACAGGATAAAGGAGTGCCGCCGCACAGGTGGGACCTAAGGCTCTCCTGGCCAGAAGAATACCTACTTCCCGGCACCATTTGAAGGGCCGCTAGCGATCCTGTGGCCTTGTGTGAGGTGAGTGCTCAGAGCAGTGTAGCATCGGGGCCCAGAGGAAGTGCACCACCCTTGGGATTCTCTCCTCCGTCCACAGGCCTGACTCCCCAGGAGCAATAGAACCACGTGAAGCAGGAGGAGGCTGCGGGGTTGGGTATCAGCATTTCCGTGACACCCCTGACTGCAGACGGATTTCTCTACAGAAATACAGAGCAGACCCCGAACACACCAAGGCAGGGCCTCGCCCTTGCCAGCTCTTTTCAGAGAACAGAAGGAAATGCTCCAGGCTCAGGTGATTGGGTTTGTTTTATCCTTTCTTGTCTTCATTCATGGATGTCTAGAGACCTATAAAAACCACCTCTGTTAATGTGAAAAGTATATATATATATATGTGTGTGTGTGTGTGTATATCTTTTGTCTTTCAAATATATGAATGTGGTGTTTCTAGTGTAACGAACAATTGTGCTTGGTCACATTATAGAAACTTCTGACTGGATGAAAGCATGGATGACTGAATGCTCAATTTCAAACTATAGAATGGAGCAAAAGTAGATTTATAGTTGTGTACACCTGATACAGAGTTAATTCCGGTATTGTTTATTATTGTCTTATTTCTGTAAACCTACTTTTGTCCCACCTTGCATTTTACTAGGCATGTGATCACTGAATTGTATACTAAATTAAAATCCCACTCGCTATATAGTTGCACCTTCTAAAGTGGAAATGAGCATAAAAACTAACATTTCTTCTATATCATCTAAAGGACATCACGCCATTACACAGCATGGAGTTGGTACAGGAACCCCTGACATTTCACGATGTTGCCGTGGACTTCACCTGGGAGGAGTGGCAGCTCCTGGACCCCGAGCAGAAGGACCTGTACAGGGACGTGATGTTGGAGACCTACAGCCACCTGGTGTCAGTGGGTGAGGACAGCTCCCGTGTGTCAGTCCGATGGGCCTCAGTCAGTGGCCTTTCCATTCTCAGCTTCTGAAAGCTCTGGCATGTCTGGTCTTCTGAAGTGGTAGATGAATCTTAGTTTTCTGTCTGGCACCAGAGGAATATTCTCTCTTCTCCTGAGAGAATACCTTTACTGTCTAAGTGTGAAAATTGTTTTGTCTTTATTATATTCTGTGGTCTTCACAGACCCCAAGTCCTATTCAGTGTGTCTAAGGCTTCTGTCATTCCCCATGAACAGGTTATGAGGCCAGCAAACCTGATATACTTTCCAAGTTGGATCACGGAGAAGCACCATGGACAGCGGCAGGTGAACTCCTCTGTGGGACCCGTTCAGGTGAGTGAGAACCAGCACAGGGGGGCTGTGGAAATCACGTGTTAGTCGCTCAGAGCAGAGGCTCAGAGGTGAAGGGATTTGAGGATAGGTGAGCATTGCTTCAGTGTTTGTCCTTGTCAGTGAGAGAGATATCCCTTTCTGTTTGTAGGAGTTCAGAGAAAAATAGATCCCTTTATCTCTTCTGGGATTTGATCCCTCTTTATCTGCACCAGGGGGCGGTGCGGAACAAAGGAATGCCCTGGCCAGCAGCCAGGGAAGAGAGGCCCCGGCCGGCAGCCAGAAGGCCCCAATCAGCCTTGATCGCCGGCCAGGTATAGGGACCCTATATGTTTACAAATTTCATGCACTGGGCCTCTAGTTGTGATATAATTTATGTGGAAAGATCACTTTGGCTCCTGGATGGAAAACAGATGGTCGCTGGCAGGGGAGGAACAGGAAAAGCAGGCAGAAGGCTACTGCTGTAGTCTGAAAGAGGGACTGGCTTCCATGTGTGGAAGGGGTGTTAGTCCACGTCTGGGCACATTCATAGGGGAGGACAGGCGAGATTTATCACAGAGGTAGATGCTGTGTGTGAGCGAGAGTACCAGATGAAGGGTGATGCTGAGCAGTTTTGTTCTGGTTACAGGTAAGAGTGGAGTTCTCATTTACGTTAATGGAGATGAGATGTGCAGAAGGATTTGAGTTCTTTTCTGGAGGTTGTTAGTCACAGGTGCTAGGAGCTTTCTGTTGTGTTATCACCTTACTCCTGCCATGCCCACCACACTAATGGACCCACAGCCAGTCCTGGCTGCTTCTAAAATGTAACTTGTTTTCCTCCACTTCTCTCCATCTCCACTGTGCCTTCCCACCTGTTTTCACAACCTGTAGCCGTTTTTCTGCACGTTCTTTGCCCTTTAAGTGGCTTCACCAAACTTTAGTGTAGGCCCCTGTACATGAGGACTGTGTTTGTGTGTCCCCAACCTAGGACCGTGTTGGTACACAGTAGTCAGCAGTGAGGAATGGGGAAGGAGTGAGTCTGTCCCTCTCCAATTTGGTTTCTGTGTGTCTGCTGATATCATAAATTGCCTATATTTTACAGTCTGCATGTTTATCATGACAGTAGGAAGTAGACAGATCTGTATTTCATCATGGTGAATTATGGAACCTATTTTTACACTCAACTTTAACCTTTTTCTTTCTTTATATTATTGTGTTTTCCAAAGAACATTAAACGTGGAATTTTGTAACAAATATATTTTTATTGATTTCAGAGAGGAAAGCAGAGGGAGAGAGAGATATAAACATCAATGATGAGAGAGAATCACTGATTGGCTGCCTCCAACATGCCACCTACAGGGGATTGAGCCCTCACTGGGAATCAAATCATAACCTCCAGGTTCAAAGGTCGAAGCTCAACCACTTAGCCAAGCCAGCTGGGCTGAATGTATCAGGATAATTTTTCATTACCTTTCTTCCAATTCAGATGGTGGATGAGCTCATTGTTCTGTTCTCTCCTAGAAATTTGGAAACATGATCATCTGTCAAAACACTTACAAAATGAAAGCCTAGAACAATGGCATAAACTTAACACATGTGAAAATACTGTCCATCAGAGCATAAACCATGCTCTGTTACCACAAAACCATTTGTTTAATGTACTTAAAAATAGTATAAAATCAGATTTATCTTTACTCAACCAGAGAAGAAACTATGAAATCACCTTGCCTATTGAGCTTACTGAGGTTGGAAAATCCTTTCTCCAAGCCAACAGTGAAAAATTTCAGGCTGAAGTGAAATTTCAGGAAAGCCAAAAACTCATCAGCACTAAGTCCCAACTCATCAAACCTCTGAAAAGAGAGAAGGCTCACGTAATGGGTGACGGTGGGAAAGCCTTCAAAAAGAGGATCTGTCTCACTGATCATCACATCATTCATACAGGTGAGAAGCCACGTCAGTGTAGTGAATATGGGAAAGCGTTCACAATCTTCATGCTCACTGAACAGCAGAGAACACACACAAGAGAGAAACCCTTCTTCATGTGCAGTAACTGTGGAAAAGGCTTCCTCCAGAATCGCGACCTCATTGTACATAGGCGAATTCACAGAGGGCCAAAACCATGTATATGCAACGAATGTGGAAAAGGCTTCGTGAATAAGAGCAATCTCACTGTACACAGGCGAATTCACACGGGGGAGAAGCCTTATGTATGCCACGAATGTGGAAAAGGCTTCATCCAGAAGGGCGATCTCATAGCACATCAGAGATTTCACACAGGAAAGACGCCCTTTGTGTGCAATGAGTGTGGAAAATTTTTTGCCCGGCCCTTTGGTCTCATTAAACATCAAAGAATTCACACTGGAGAGAGACCCTATTCCTGCAGCACATGTGGGCAAGCTTTTGCCTACATGCCGACCCTTGTGAGACATGAGAAAAAACACCTAAGAAGAAAACATGATAGTTCAGTCAAGGCGACATGTCCTGGCTCAGAGAGTCCCAGCTCATCACAGACCAGTGTTGTCCTTCAGGAGATAAACCTTATTAATACAGTGACTATGCAGGTGCCTACTGTGGTCCCTCAGACAGTATTAAACATGAGTGGGCCTCTAGTAAACAGGAATGTAGTCATCGTGGCCCAGCCTGTGGCCAGAGGTGCGCCCTCAGGAGGACTTGCACACGACAGCAACCTTCTGAATGCAGTGAGTGTGGTCTCACCATCAGTGATCAATTACGTGTTACTTTATGTCACAGGAAACCAATAGGAGACTTTCTGTGTGCAAAGATTTGATCAGAAAATTCCAGTTCAGATTATTGTTGAAAAGTATATCCTGAGAGAAATTGTATAAATGCTGAAACTGGGAAGTTGTGAGAGTCTCATGCTGTTAAATATATGAATTGATACTCATGCTGAGGCCACAATTTCCCTTCTCAAATCTCACTCCATCCTTGTATCCTGAAGGAGTGGTCACCATGCCTTCTTTATAGGGCAGCTGATCCAATCTCTTCCACGCCAAGTCTGGTCAAGTGATTTGCAGAAAACACAAAGGTCCCTCTATTGGCTGTCTTGTCCAGATGATGGTCTGCAGCTCCCAGATCTGCTCACTCATGGGAAGCAGCTTAAGCTGAGCCCCCGATATGAAAGAAGAGTTGGCTGTCACTTAGGAGGGAATCGAGGGTGGGTGAGTCATAGTTGCCACTGTCAACATCTCAGGATCCAGGCTGGCACTAGTGCTGCCTCAGGCCTGAGGATGCCCCTCTGCCAATATGTTGCTCTCCTGGTTGCTCCCACCTCCTTGGAGCCTCTAGCCTTGGTTGCCCTCACACCCCCTGATCTTCCATTGGTTCCCATTGGCGACTAAATTTTGCATCTTTACATAACATAAATACTGTTTCAGCCGAAACCGGTTTGGCTCAGTGAATAGAGCGTCGGCCTGCGGACTGAAGGGTCCCAGGTTCGATTCCGGTCAAGGGCATGTACCTGGGTTGCGAGCATTTCCCCAGTGGGGGATGTGCAGGAGGCAGCTGATCGATGTTTCTCTCTCATTGATGTTTCTGGCTCTCTATCTCTCTCCCTTCCTCTCTGTAAAAAATCAATAAAATATATTAAAAAAAAAAACAACAAAAAAACTGTTTCAAGGGTGACCTAAACTAACGGTTGCCGACCCTGCCTAAACTACATTGCAGGTGCTCAGTAGCCATATCTGTGTGACAGCACAATGAACAAAACTTTGTAGCTAACAGTATGGCTACTCAGAGAAATCTGTCTTAATTTGCATTATGCCAGAGAGTTATACTAGAGAGCACTGCTTGAAATGATTCTATATTTCCCAGCACAGAAAAGTAAAAAGTAGTTGTATGTTGATTTGGAAAGTGACTGGTTGTATTAAAATTATTAATCAGATTTTTGTCACAGGGATGAGCTATTGGAAGGCGATTGTAAAGAACTGTAAAAAAACACGTGTCTCTCCCAGGCTGGGTGGCTCAGTGGTTGAGCATCAACCTATGAACCAGGAGGTCACAATTTGATTCCTGGTTCAGTTTGCAGGCTTGATCTCCAGTGGGGGCATGCAGGAGGCAGCAGATCATTGATGTTTCTATCTGTATGATTCTCACTCATCATTGATGTTTCTCTCTCCCTATCCCTTCCTCTCTGGAATAAATAAAAATAAAGAACAGTTGTCTCCCTACAAATTATATCTTCAGGGAAAGGGAGAGAAGGATGGAAACATCACTGATGAGAGAGAATAATTGATCGCTGCCCCCTGCAGGCCTCCCACCTCAGTCCAGGCATATGCCATAACTGGGTTCAAGGTCTGTGCTCAACCACTAAGCCACATAGGCTGGCTGGGCAGTCCCAGACAGTCATGTGTCATTAGAAACTTTTAATTGAATATAAACTGGGCAGAGCAGGAAAGAAAAAGGTGTTCACAATAAATAGAGTAAAGAGGGTGACAGGAATCTTAGTCTCTAAGAATAGAGAATGTGGGAGATGGAATGTGAGATCCTTAAGAGATATTGTCAAGCAAAGCTTTTGCAATCATTCTTTTTTTTAAAAAATATATATTTTATTGATTTTTTTACAGAGAGGAAGGGAGAGGGATAGAGAGTTAGAAACATCGATCTGCTGCCTCCTACACACACCCCCACTGGGGATGTGCCCACAACCAAGGCACATGCCTCTGACCGGAATCGAACCTGGGACCCTTCAGTCCGCAGGCCGACGCTCTATCCACTGAGTCAAACCGGTCAGGGCTGCAATCATTCTTTTTGTTTTGTTTTGTTTTTTTTAAATATATTTTATTGATTTTTTTTTCAGAGAGGAAGGGAGAGGGATAGAGAGTTAGAAACATCAGTGAGAGAGAAACATCGATCAGCTGCCTCCTGCACACCTCCTACTGGGGATGTGCCCACAACCAAGGTACATGCCCTTGACTGGAATCGAACCTGGGACCTCTCAGTCCCCAGGCCGACACTCTATCCACCGAGCCAAACCAGTCAGGGCCTGCAATCATTCTTAGAGCTGCTACCATTTCAAAGCTTCCAGCTCCACTGTTTCCTGCTGAATTGAGATGTGCTTTCTCTTCCTTTTCCCTCTCTCTTGGGAGAGGGACTCTGGTTCTCTCGCTCTCCAGAGCACTTTCCCTTAATCTCCTAACTGTCCCATACTTTTCCACCTATCCAAGTCATAAAGTCATAAACAGTTTGGCTTTTGGGGAAAAAAAAATGGAAATTCGCTCTGACATGTGGTGGCTCTTTCAGGATTCAATCTCAAATGCTGGGTTTGGGGTAATTTTACTCCTTCAGGTATATTTTCAGGCACCAAACATTGTGCCAGGCACTGTAGTACCCACTGAAGTGACATCAGTGAGCAAAGCAGGCAAAGGAACAGCCTTTATGGACCTTACAATGGAGGGAGACAGTAAATGGATTGTGCAATCTCAGCAGGTGATAAGTCCTATGAGGAAGAAGAATGCACAGTAATAGATAGTGATTTACAATAATGTATAGTTGTAATGGGTGGTGGGGAGAGGGGTATTCTTCCCCTGGCCTGTTAGGCTTTTCTGGATATATTTTGAACCACGACTGAGGGACTAAGGGGAGTCACCCATCATAATGTTTGTATCAAGAGAACATTCCAGGGCAGTTTTTTTCTTTAATATTTAATTTTTTAAAATTTCTAATTACAGTTGACATACAGCATTATATTAGTTTCAGGTGTACAACATAGTGATTAGGCACGTGAATAACTTACAGAATGATCCCCAGTAAATCCAGCACAGGGCTACTTCTAATGATTGACAGGCTTCCTGCCTCAGAAACTTAAATGAGTGCACATTTCCCAGGTACATCTCACACCCCCTAAACCAGAAACTCCAGTACTGATCTGGGATCCAAGACTATTGATTTTTTTTAATATAAAAATTCTAATTAACTGGGGGGGGAAAAGCAAAAATTTAATAGAAGGATTTTCTATATTCTTTTGTTAGGGAAGGCCTTTCTAAGTGTGACGCAAAACCAGAAACATTACACAAAATGTAACTTCTGTGTAGTAAAAGATGGTTTAATAGAAGTTAAAGAGAAATTGCATATGCTTATAGATGGATCAAAAAAGTTTTGAGAAATACACTCTAAAGTGTTAATTGCTAAATTTCCTAGAGGTTAGATAACAGGTAACCTCTCTTATGTACTGTTTAATTTTTAAGAAGCATGTATAACTTATAATCAGCAAAAATAAAGGTGTTTTTTTTTTCATTTTGGCAAGAATAATAGAGAAGGATAAATTGTATTCTGTTTGACTAGACAAGAAGGGTTTTAAAAACATGGGGAGAAATTTTTTTGAGAAGTTTCAAATAAGTTTGGGTACCTAAAAACGTAACTTTTATTTGTACAGTGTGTAGCAACTTAAAGCATAACTATGTAGTATTTATACTTTAAAATTTATAGAATTTGGAAAGTGTGAAATGATATTAAATGTTGTGAGTAAACATTATGTTTTTTTCTCTCTTTTTTTAAAAATAATTACAAATCCCCTGGTCCAAATTTATTATGTATTTCTGAAGGCTTTAACTGAAAAAATACATACATACTCTCACATAAGTGTTTCTCTTCCTCTTTCCCTCTCTCTTACACTCTCCCTAAGAAAATCAACAGAAAAATATCCTTGGGTGAGGATTAACAAAAAAATGATAATAATTATACAACGTTCTCATGGAACAAACTGGGCCTTTGTTGTGATAAAACAACTTCAGCTACTTGGCTTGAGGAGTTTGACTTCCCAGGTGGTGCTCAACCTGGGGACTATGGCGTTTTAACAATGGCCTCATGCACACCTCAGTCTGACATTCCTTGCCCTAAATCATGGATTACAGCCCAATCACCACCCTTACAGTAGACCTCGTAATGGGATGGATTCCCGTTTGCCCTTGCCGTTGATTCCAGACTTTTACTGCCCTCACTTTAGTGGCCTATTTGAGTCCTCCCCTCACGCCGCCCACACCCCCCACCCCCACCCCCTGTGACAATTTACTAGTAGCCTTCTCCCAGAGTTCCTCTTTTACAGTTGGTGATGCCCAGCCTCATACTGTACTAGCTTCTGAAATTCTGTTATTTTTTAAATATATTTTTATTGATTTCAGGGAGGAAGTGAGAGGGAGAGTCATTGATTGGCTGCCTCCTGCACACCCTCCACTGGGGATCAAGCCCGCAACCTGGGCATGTGCCCTGACTGGGAATCGAACCCATGACCTCTTGGTTCATAGACTGATGCTCAACCACTGAGCCATGCCAGCCAGGACAAATTCTTTCTGTTCTTAAAAAACTATTTTCTGGCTCTGACTGGTTTGGCTCAGTGGATAGAGCGTAGGCCTGTGGACTGAAAGGTCCCAGGTTCGATTCCAGTCATGGGCACGTACCTTGGTTGCGGGCACATCCCCAGTGGGAGTATGCGGGAGGCAGCTGATCGATGATGTTTCTCTCTATCCCTCTCCCTTCCTCTCTGTAAAAAAATCAATAAAATATTTAAAAAAACACCAAAATATTTTCTGGCTAGAGCTATCTCTGAGTGTCCCTTGAACAGGTGTGTAATGCTGTCCCTTTCTAGGAGCGCCTCCTGTGCTGCTCTGCTGCCACCTAGAATCCTAATTGATTCTTTGGAAAGGTTTTTTGTGTTTAATTCTATGTAAAGAGGAGAATACACTTCTCTGCCCAGCCCGCTGAAAGCAACTGAGCTCACACCATGTTGGCATCACGAAGCTCTCAAAATGTACCCGTTTTTTAAGAGTCCAAGTGCCCGTAAAGAAGATCATTTCAGCCCTAACCGGTTTGGCTCAGTGGATAGAGCATCGGCCTGCGGACTGAAAGGTCCCAGGTTCAATTCCAGTCAAGGGCATGTACCTTGGTTGCGGGCACATCCCCATTAGGGGGGTGTGCAGGAGGGAGCTGATTGATGTCTCTTTCTCATCGATGTTTCTAACTCTATCCCTCTCCCTCTCTGTAAAAAAATCAATAAAAATATATTTAAAAAAAAAAAGATCATTTCAGCAGCTTCTCACCTGTCCTCCATCCCTGGCTAGTAGTTGCCTCAAAGTCGCAGCTGTAACATCTGTACGGTGAGCAGGTGTCCCGACATGGCGGCCCCCGTGGGCCATCACTGGGTGGGCGCGGACATACTGCCACTGAAAAGGGTTTGCTGCCTTTCTTCAAAAGCCGGAGATCCTCCTCGGCCACCGTAGAGGGAGCCGTAATAGTGCAGAAGCTGAAGCGTTTTTAAGCGTTTTTGCGAAAACCCCACAGTGTGTGCTGTCCTGGTGGGTTTGAGGAAAAACTCGGGTGAGTGTGTGCCTTTGTCCTCGGAAGTGTTTGCGTCACAGTTGGAGTTTGGTTTCTCACAGGTGACGTGTGTGCATGGAATCATCACGGGGTCGGAGGGGGAGGGTAGGAGCACCCGGGACGAGGTTGCTAAGGGGACCCGTGTAGGAACGGGAACTGAGGTGTTTGAAGGGAAGCAGAGGCATCTGTCTGTGGTCGGGGTGCCCGCGGGGTCGGTGCCCAGGTGAAGAGTCTGTAGAGATAACGCCCTTGTCCTGACTGTCACCTATGGGGTGCGGCAGGTCACCCTGCTTGCAAGAAGTGCAGGAGGCATTTAGGGAGATGGCGGTGTCAGGTTCAGGTTGGGGTTTGATAGGCGGGTCAGGGATGTTGAGGTCAGCGAGGGGGGTCCGTACACGGATTTGGTTAAGAAGGAAGAGTGGGGAGGAGGGGAAGCGGCGCGTAAGATGGAAGATGACGAAGGAGGTCTCGGAGAGCTGGGAGGCGGCGGCAGAAGGCGGGCAGGAAATGCAAATCTCCCAAAGTGCCCATTGTGATGCAGGACCAGAGCCTGCCCACCATCCCCTTCTCTCCCCCGCCCGCCCCCCCCCCCCCCCCACACACACACATCCGCATCCTCAAGAGGCCCAACCAGCAACGGTGAGGTCAGCAGCCCCCACTCTGCCAGCTGGCCAGCCCTTCCCGTCTCGTCCCGGGCACAGCGGGAGGCAGAGCAGGTCCTGCGCAGCGCTGGCCCGAGGAGGAACCAGAGAAACCCATCCTCAGGGGGCCAGCCAGGCCCTCCCAACCCGAAGACCGCAGGCAGCCCAATCATGTGATCAGAGAGTTTTGGGTCCTGATGGGTCAGAAGGCTTCAAACAGCGCAGGTAAATGCGGGCAAGAAAGAATGATGCCACCTCTACCCCGTCACTACCTCCTGGGTTCGCCCGCTTGGGGGCGCACTGCCATGGCGAACAACTGGACTTGAGCAGAGGGAAGCACCTGATTCACTTGGACGGTGCTCCCCTTTGCTCCTCCCAATGTGAGCTTGAACCCCATGTACTGTGATCTCCCCCTTCCCACTGTGATTGGCAGGTCTACAAGGGCTGTCCCAAGTCAATGGAAAGGCAAAGGATGGGGGTTAGGGGGTTTAAGAGTAGAGAGCCAAAAAAAAGAGTAGAGAGTCAGACAGTGCCTCTTGGCCACTTGGGGTAAAGCCAGTGCCAGCAGTAACAGTTTATCATGCTCATTAATTTAGGATTTCAAAACAAATGAGAACTCCCATCCACCCACCCCCAAGTGCATGTCTTTGTCACTTAAAAGCAAGTTCCAATTCAAAAAAAAAAGAAGAAGAATGTGGGATCAGTGTCTCTTCTCTGGTCCCCCGGAGCTTGTAACGGTGAAGTTCTGATGTTTGTTTAATTAAGGTTAAGACCTTGGCTGCTGTTGGGACCAAAGGCCTTGGGGCCCAGAGTACTATTCCCAGTCCTTCTGTTTTTTTATTTTTTTATTATTTTTTTAAAATATATTTTATTGATTTTTTACAGAGAGGAAGGGAGAGGAACAGAGAGCTAGAAACATCGATGAGAAACATCGATCAGCCGCCTCCTGCACACCCCCCACCGGGGAGGTGCCCGCAACCAAGGTACATGCCCCTGACCGGAATCGAACCCAGGACCCTTCAGTCCGCAGGCCAACACTCTATCCACTGAGCCAAACCGATTAGGGCCCTTCTGTTTTTTTAACCTTTAGTCCATTAGTTGACTAACTAGAGACCCAGGGACTAAACCAGCAACACCCAGCCCGTTTGTCATGTATCCTTTGTGGAACCTTTTGTCCTGCCAAGGCAGAATGGGTCATTGTGACACAGACATTTGGGTCTGCAAATTGGAAAATATTCATCTGTCTCTTTCAGCAAATATTTGCCAACCCCTACATTCACCTCTTTTTTAAGAAATATATTTTATTGAGTTTTTTTACAGGGGGGAAGGGAGAGAGAGAGTTAGAAACATTGATCAGCTGCCTCCTGCACACCCCCTACTGGGGATGTGCCCGCAACTAAGGTACATGCCCTTGACCAGAATTGAACTGGGGACCCTTCAGTCCTCAGGCCTATGCTCTATCCACTGAGCCAAACCAGTTAGGGCAGTGGTCAGCAAACTCATTAGTCCACAGAGCCAAATATCATCAGTACAACGATTGAAATTTCTTTTGAGAGCCAAATTTTTTAAACTTAAACTATATAGGTAGGTACATTGTTATTAACTTAATTAGGGTACTCCTAAGGCTTAGGAAGAGCCACACTCAAGGGGCCAAAAAGCCGCATGTGGCTCGCCAGCCGCAGTTTGCCGACCACGGGTTAGGGCAGTGATGGCGAACCTATGACCCGCGTGTCAGAGGTGAAACGTGAACTCATTTTTTTGGTTGATTTTTCTTTGTTAAATGGCATTTAAATATATAAAATGAATATCAAAAATATAAATCTTTGTCTTACTATGGTTGCAAATAAAAAAAAAATTTCTATATGTGACACGGCACCAGAGTTAAGTTAGGATTTTTCAAAATGCTGACACGCCGAGCTCAAAAGGTTCGCCATCACTGGGTTAGGGCATCACCTCTTAACTCATTGTATGCCATAAGCATCTATAGATGCCAGTGGCAGACCTTCCCCACACCTCCTCCTCCTCCCCGCCCCTCTTGCATCTATAATCACAAACCTCGCATATCAACTCTGATTGCCAAATTTTAAAATCAGACTGTTAGTGACATCTCTGGGTTTGTAAAGAAAATTATGGTAACTTAAATTCGTAAATATTCCAGCATATATGGAAGAAATTCCAGTATTGATATATAGGGCTGCCACTCAGATGCTCGAGAAACTGTGGCACTTGAGATTTGTTTGTGTTATCATGAATTTCACGCCTAAAATGGTAAACATGGTGTACATTCTTCATTATTTTTTAATGTAATTATTTTCTAAGATAATTATTTTTGCCAATAATTATTTTTAATAATTTTGAAAAATAATTATTCATTATTTTTTAAAATAATTAACAATGGCCCTAACCAGTTTGGCTCAGTGAATAGAGCATCGACCTGCAGACTGAAGGTCCCGGGTTCGATTCCGGTCAAGGGCATGTACTTCGTTGCAGGCTCGATCTCCAGTGGGGGGTGTGCAGGAGGCAGCTGATTGATGATTCTCTCATCAATGTTTCTAACTCTCTATCCTCTCCCTTCCTCTCTGTAAAAATCAATAAAGTGTATTTTAAAAATAATTAAAAATGTTTTTTTGGAAGAATTAAAAAAAATGTTTTCCCTAAGTGGCAGGCATGACCAACTTTAAAATCATTTTTCGTGAGAATTTTCAACTGAAAATATTCAAGAACACCCGAATTCTGAGGAATATATTTATTTGTATAACATTCATTGCAAATTGATTTTTTTAGTTAAATTCAAAATATCCTGGCATGTGGGTATGGTTTCCATTTTGGACGCGTGGCAGTTAATGGGTGAATATACTCAAGGACACTTGGTTATTTGCCTGATATGCATTAGTGCATTCTTCTTTCCTAACAAAAACTCCTTTATATTTTAGATTCCATCCCTGCGATAAGGTGACCCATATGCCAGTGTATTAGTAAGTCCAGGTCCATCTTAGTCAAATGTGGTGGTTCCAGTTCCCATCATTAGTGATTGAATTACCTTGAAATGAGCTTAAGTACATAGTGCAGTTCTAGCCAGCTATATATGTGAAAACCTGTTAGTCGTTTCTCGGAGACAATTTTCTGTTTTACCCAATTCCGTGAGTATGAAGGGGAGCATTTCCCACCCTAAAAACATGCCTCTATGGGGTATTCGTTATTTTAAGCTGGTTGACTTGAAGAAACTGCAGCCCTGAGAGAAGCTCTGAAAACCTAGTAGAAGTTACCCCTTAAAAAGGCCATTTATATTTGTCAGAGCAATTTCATCTGTAAGGGTGTCTCCCTCACTATACCAAACCCCCCTAAAGGATCAGTGGAGGAAGCAGGACTTATATCTGCACCACCGCCGTAAGCTTCTTTACTGTGCTTTTCCCAGTAACCTCCCCTAATTGACTCTTCACCCCCCAACATATTTTTTTAATAGTTACGATGTTCTCAGCATTAAAAAAAATATATATGTTTATTGATTTTGGAGAGGAAGGCAGAGGGAGAGAGACATAGAAACATCAATGATGAGAGAGAATCATTGATAGGCTGCCTCCTGCTCGCTCCATACTGGGGATTAAGCCTGCAACCCAGGTATATGCCTTGATTGAAATCGACCCCTGGAATCCTTCAGTCCATAGGCCTACACTCTACCCACTGAGCCAAACCAGCTAGGGCTCCCCTCAACATTTTTTGACTTTAGGTAACAGTGGTTTGTTTTTCAGGTGATAATGTTTGTCATTTTGGCCAAAATTCTATTTTTCTGAGTTGCTTCCATGTATATAGGAGGTATACATGTCATTAACCTTTTTGATTGTTTTTCCCTTATTAATCTCTGTGATATGAGTTTAATTATTAGATCAGCAAAATAACCTAGAATAGAAGGAACAATTATTCTGCCCTTGCAATGGCCTTTCCCTCATCTTCTTTCACAATGCACCACTTAAATTCCACAGGATAAAGGAATTCCTCCACCACTTTAAAATATAGGCTTAAAAATCAAAAAAAAAAAGAAAAAAAAAAAAGGAAAATAAAATATAGGCTTTATGGACCTGAAGAGTGAATACTTCTAGGAGACCAAATGAAGGGAGGGACATGAGGGGCATTGTGTGAACAGGAGGACGTTGGCACTGGGTCTCAGACCAAATTTGTCACTCATTGAATTTTCTCCTTAATGCACAGGTTCTGACTCATCAGAAGCAATAGAATCATATGAAACAGGAGGAATTTGAAGAATCGGGAGAAGTTGAAGAATTGGGTATCAGAAATTTAAAGCAAACCCAAACATACCAAGTCAGAGCCTCCCCATTGTCAGCTCTTAAAAAAAATAACATTTTTTTATTGATTTCAGAGAAGAAGGGAGGAGAGTTAGAAACATCAATGATGAGAGAGAACCACTGATCGACTGCCTACTGCACACACCCTACTGGGGATGGAGCCCGTAACCCAGTCATGTGCCCTTGTACAGAATCAAACCTGGGACTCTGCAGTCCCCAGGCCAATGCTCTATCCACTGAGCCAAACTGGCTAGGGTGCCAGCTCTTTTCAGAGAACAGAAGAAAATACTCCAAGCTCAGTTGACTTTGGGTTTGTTTTAACCTTTCTATCTTCATGAATGGATGTCTAGAGGCCTATAAAAACCACATTGTTAGTCTGAGAAGTATACTTATATCTAGGGTGTCGGAAAAAATTGTATACACACTTTAAGACTGATAGCTCAATTGATGTTTCTTTCAGATTTAGCCTACTGGAATTAATAATCATTGAAAGTGTGTATACATTTTTTGGGGACACCCTGTATTGTGTCTCAAATACATGAATGTGGTATTTCTAGGAAACAAGAACATTGAACTTCTTCATATTTCAGAAACTCCTAATTGGATGAACACATGGATGATTGAATGCTCAATTATAAGATGCAAAGTGGGCCAAGAGTAGCTTTACAGTTGTATGTGAAACAGAGTTGATTGCTGTATTGTTTATTAATTGTTGTATTATTTTCCATAGGAACAACTGTAAAACTACTTTTGTCCACCATAGGCATGTGATTATTCAACTGTATACTAAATTAAAACCCCACTCGCTATATGTGTAGTCTATAAAGTGAAAATGAGCATAAAAACTAACATTTCTTCCATATCATCTAAAGGACATCACACCATTACACAGCATGGAGTTGTTACAGGAATCCCTGACATTTCACGATGTGGCCGTGGACTTCACCTGGGAGGAGTGGCAGCTCCTGGACCCTGAGCAGAAGGACCTGTACAGGGACGTGATGTTGGAGACCTACAGCCACCTGGTGTCAGTGGGTGAGGACAGCTCCCGTGTGTCAGTCTGATGGGCCTCAGTCAGTGGCCTTTCCATTCTCAGCTTCTGAAAGCTCTGGCATGTCTGGTCTTCTGAAGTGGTAGATGAATCTTAGTTTTCTGTTTGGCCCCAGAGAGGAATATTCTCCCTTCTCCTGAGAAAATAGCCTTTACTATCGAAATGTGAAAATTGTTTAGTCTTTAAATACTATATTCTATGATCTTCACAGAACCCAAGTCCTATTCAGTGTGTCTAAGGCTTCCATCATTCCCCGTGAACAGGTTGTGAGGCCAGCAAACCAGACGAACTTTCCAAGTTGGATCACAGGGAAGCACCATGGACAGTGGCAAGTGAACTCCTCTGTGGAACCCGTTCAGGTGAGTGAGAACCAGCACAGGGGGGCTGTGGAAATCACATTCTATCTAGTCGCTCAGAGAAGGGGCTCAGAGGTGAAGGGATTTGAGGATAGGTGAGCAGTGCCTCAGTGTATGTCCTTCCCAGTGAGAGAGAGACCCCTTTCTGTTTGTAGGAGTTTAGAGAAAAATAGATCCCTTACTCTCTTCTGGGATTTGATCCCTCTTTATCTGCACCTTGAGTTTTGGTTGTATGGTTTTTATTTTTTTTTAATATTTTGTTTTGTTTTGTTTTTAGAGAGAGAGGAAGGGAGAGGAATACAGAGATAGAATCACTTTGTAGAGAGAGAATTATTGATCGGCTGCTCTCTGCACGCCCCATACTAGCTATTGAGCCTGCAACCCAGGCATGTGCCCTGACCAGGAATCGAGCTGTGACCTGGTTCACAGGTTGTCGCTCAACCACTGAGCCATGCCACCCGGACATGGGTTGGTTTTTTTTTCAGGATACTCAAATCTTTCCCTTCTGCATACTCTTCCACCTCCCCTGCTATGAGACTGCACTGGCCAAGGCCGCCCTTCAGTGACAAAATTCTCTCTGTCTTCTGAGCACTGCTGCTTTCTGCCCCCACTGATGCTGATTGCCTTCCTAACATCCACCCCATCTTGGATGCTGTGTCCCCAAGTGAAATGACTCACTGTGCTTTCCTTTTTCTCTTATCTTCTCTTTTTCTTCACTCTGAGGTTCTTCATAGTTCCTGGTTTCCATTTTCTCATCTGAACCACTAACCCTTCAAAGTTTTCTTCATTCTAATCAGCTAAGCTTCTTTTGTTCCCCTCACAAGACTCCCATAGTGCGACCTCCCCAATGTGATCCACCACAGACGCTATTCTGTGGAATTTACTCATCTCGATGGCAACTCTCGATGAGCTCCCAGTCACGGCAAGGAACTAGAATTATCGTCCCTCCTAGAGAACCCCTGTAAGTTTAGGTTCTCCTTCACTCCTGTGCACCTGTCCTCCTGGCCGTCCAGCCATCATATCAGTTCCCTACCCACAGCGCTCTCTAAAGGAATCTGTTGTTCATGATGTGATTTAACTAGAACATTTAACTAGGTACATTCCAGCCTAAATAATACTCTTGCTGACTTCAAATTAATTCCTTTGTGTATTTTCTAATTTTGAACTTTGTTCTTGTGTATTGTAGATGTTACCATTGTAGCATTCACTTCCCTAAAACTTTTCATTTTCTCTCCACCATAGAATGAGGACATTCAATCCTGGTTAACTCTAATACCCATCAAAATGATGTTAAAATTTTTTCTTCCTGTTATTTGCATGATATGATATGTTGTTCGTAAAGAGATAGATTTTTATCTTTTTTTTTTTTTTTTTTAAACACTTTATTGATTTTTCACAGAGAGGAAGGGAGAGAGATAGAGAGTTATTAACATCGATGAGAAAGGAACATTGATCAGCTGCCTCCTGCACACCTCCTACTGGGGATGTGCCCGAAACCATGGTACATGCCCTTGGCCGGAATCGAACCTGGGACCTTCCAGTCCGCAGGCTGACGCTCTATCCACTGAGCCAAACCGGTTAGGGCTAGATTTTTATCTTTTTTCAAAAATGCTGCCCATTGTGTTCCATACCTGTTGTTGCTTCCTTGTTTTATCCTCTACAAATTATTTTTAGATAACCTAGTGTATGCTGGGCATAACAGTAGTGAGACAAACCTTACAAATATACCAAGAGCTTTCATTTTAAGAGAAGGAGTAAGAAAATGAATCAAAACACACAAATAATATATGGAGGAGGTGAAAACTGCTGTGATAAAAATTCATTCTGAAGGCCCTGGCTGGTTTGGCTCAGTGGATAGAGCGTCGGCCTGCGGACTCAAGGGTCCCAGGTTCGATACCGGTCAGGGGCATGTACCTGGGTTGCGGGCACATCCCCAGTGGGGGGCGTGCAAGAGGCAGCTGAATCAATGTTTCTCTCTCATCGATGTTTCTAACTTGCTATCCCTCTCCCTCTCCCTTCCTCTCTGTAAAAAGAAATCAATAAAATATATTTTTAAAAAAATTCATTCTGAAGAATGCAGCTATAGGTGCTAGGGCTCGGGCTGCTCTTTAAGGAAGGGAACTCCTCTCTGATAAGATGCTTTTGAGCCAAGAGATGAGGGACATTAGGCTGCTGGGTTAGAAGATTCCCCGTAGAGAGGCCAGCAGAAGAAAAGATAGGAATGTGTTTGAAGAAACATTCAGGAGCTGGTGTCGATGGAGCAGAGTGGGCTGTGGGGAGCATTCCAGAAATAACAGACAGTCACTGGCAGGGAGAAGCAGGCAAAGCAGGCAGAAGGCTCCTGCTGTAGTCTGAAAGAGGGACTTGCTTCCACATGTGGAAGGGGTCTTAGTCCAATTCTGGACATATTCAAAGGGAAGATAGGCGGGATTTATCATTGAGGTAGATGCTGTGTGTGAGCGAGAGTACCGGATGAAGGGTGATACTGAGAAGTTTTTTCTGGTTACAGGGATAAGTGGAGTTCTCATTTACGTTAATGGAGATGAGATGCGCAGAAGGATTTGGGTTGCAAAATCAGGGGTTCTGTTCTGGAGGTT
This sequence comes from Myotis myotis, assembly GCF_014108235.1. Classification (NCBI taxonomy): domain Eukaryota; kingdom Metazoa; phylum Chordata; class Mammalia; order Chiroptera; family Vespertilionidae; genus Myotis; species Myotis myotis. The sequence goes on along the minus strand of NW_023416333.1, from coordinate 1,182,794 downwards.
GTTAGTCACAGGTGCTAGGAGCTCCCTGTTGTGTTATCACCTTACTCCTGCCATGCCCACCTCACTAATGAGCCCACAGAGTCCTGGCTTCTAAAATGTTAACTTGTTTTTCTCCACCTCTCTCATCTCCACCAGGGGTCCTCAAATGACGGCCTGCGGGCAACATGCAAATGCAAATATTGTATTTGTTCCCGTTTTGTTTTTTTACTTCAAAATAAGATATGTGCAGTGTGCATAGGAATTTGTTCATAGTTTTTTTTTTTAAACTATAGTCCAGCCCTCCAACGGTCTGAGGGACAGTGAACTAGCCCCCTATTTAAAAAGTTTGAGGACCCCTGATCTCCACTGTGCCTTCCCACCCGTTTTCACAACCAGTTGCTGTTTTGTGCACATCTTTGTCCTTTAAGTGGCTTCATCAAACTGCAGTGTAGGCCCCCTGTATGTGAGGACTGTGTCTGTGTGTCCCCAATCTAGGACCGTGTTGGTACGCAGTAGTCACCAGTGAGGAATGGGAAAGGAGTGTCTGTCCCTCTCCAATGTGGTTAAGGTGGCCCTTTCCTGTGTCTGCTGATACCATAAATTGCCTATATTTTACAGTCTGCATGTGTGTCATATCCTTAAGGAAGTAGACAAATATATATTTCATCATATATTCAACTTTTACCTTTCCTTTCTTTTTACTACTGTGTTTTCCAAAGAACATTGAACATGAAATTTGTAGCAAGTACAATTTTATTTATTTTAGAGAGGAAAGCAGAGGGAGAGAGAGAGAGAGAAATATCAATGATGAGAAAGAATCACTGACTGGCTGCCTCCTGCATGCCCCCTACTAGGGATTGAGCCTGCAACCCGGGCATATGCCCTGACTGGGAATCGAACCAAAACCTCCTATTTCATAGGTCGGTGCTCAACCACGTAGCCAAGCCAGCTGGGCTGAATGTATCAGGATAATTTTTTATTACCTTTCTTCCAGTTCAAGATGTTGGATGAGTTCATTGTTCTGTTCTTTCCTAGAAATCTGTAAACATGATGATAATCTGCCAGAACACTTACAAAATGAAAGCCTAGAACAATGGCATCAACGTAACACATGTGAAAATACTGCCCATGAGAGCACAAACCATTCTCTGTTAGGACAAAAACATATGTTTGACTCACATGGAAAAAATATGAAATCAGATTTTTCTTTACTTAATCAGAGGAAAAACTATGAAATCAAGACGCCCACTGAGTACCCTAAAGCTGGACAATCCTTTCTCCATGCTAACGGTGAACAGTTTCAGGCTGAAATAAAATTTCATGAAAGCCGAAAACTCCTCAATACTGAGTCCCAACTCGTCCAACCTCAAAAACCTCAGAAAAGAGAGAGGGCTCACGTATGCAGTGACTGTGGGAAAGCCTTCAAGAAGAAGTCTTGCCTCACTGATCATCAGGTCATTCATACAGGTGCGAAGCCACATCAGTGCAGTGAGGAAGGGAAAGCTTTCTCCAGAAACTTCATGCTCACTGAACAGCAGAGCAAGCACACAGGAGAGAAACCTTATAAATGCTCTGAATGTGGCAAAGCATTTCTCAAAAAATCCTTACTCAGTATTCATCAGAGAACACACACAGGAGAGAAACCCTTCGTATGCACCGAGTGTGGAAAAGGCTTCACCCGGAACGGCGACCTCGTTGTACACAGGCGAATTCACACGGGGGAGAAACCTTGTATATGCAAGGAATGTGGGAAAGGCTTCATCCGGATGAGCAATCTCACTGTACACAGGCGAATTCACACGGGGGAGAAGCCTTATGTATGCCACGAATGTGGAAAAGGCTTCATCCAGAAGGGCGATCTCATAGCACATCAGAGATTTCACACAGGAAAGACGCCCTTCGTGTGCAGTGAGTGTGGAAAATTCTTCTCCCGGAAGTTAAGTCTCATTAAACATCAAAGAATTCACACTGCAGAGAGACCCTATACCTGCAACACGTGTGGGGAAGCTTTTGCCTACATGTCTACCCTTGTGACACATAAAAAAATACACCCAAGAGCAACTCGTGGTGGCGGCCCAGTCAAGGCGATACTTCCTCGCTCAGAGAGTCCCAGCTCATCACAGACCAGTGTTGTCCTGCAGGAGATAAATCTTGTTGATACGGTGACTATGCCGGGGCCTTCTGTGGTCCCTCAGACAGTATTAAACATGAGTGGGCCTCTAGCAAACAGGAATGTTGTCACCGTGGGTGAGCCTGAGGCCAGAGGTACACAGGACAGAAACCTTCTGAATGCAATGAGTGTGGTCTCACCGTCAGTGACCAATTACATGTTACTTTATGTCATAGGAAACCAATAGGAGTCATCCTGTGTGCAAAAATTTCATAAAAAAATTCTAGTTCAGGTTATTGTTGAAAAGTATATCCTGAGAGAAATTGTCTACATGCTGAAACTGGGAAGTTATGCGAGTCTCCTGCTATTACATATATGCACTGATATGAAGGCATACTCTGATCTTAACCCAAACACATACATCAATTGGTCAGTTGTGTCAGTTGAAGAAATAAAAGGAGCTCTTTGGAGGTAATAAGTGAATTTTGAAAACATGAACGTAATTGTATCTGAAAGGTTGGTATGAGTGAAAACCACTAAAGTGCTAATACTGGATTAGTGGTATATGTGCATGTATTTATCAATTCAGTTTCCCCAGACCAGTGTGAATGGTTAATTGAAAATGGGCGTGTCTACCTAAACTCTTTAAGAAGTTTATGTTATGCAGAGGGTCCTATGAAACAGAAGCCTTATATTGGGTCTATTCATTTATTTATACTGAGTTTCTGTCAAGTACTTCCTTTGTACCTGGTTCTGTTCCAGGAGCGGAAGAGGCAGTAGTGATGAAAAGGGAAGAAGGTCATGGTGTCCCAGAGACAGCATTCAGGTAGTCATGTGATCTTATCTCTAAGTGGCACCTGTACACACCAGCTAATCGTGTAAGGGTATGTCAGTGTCTACACCTGGGAAATGGGCCTGGTCTTAGTTTGTTCTCATTGCGGTAAGACAATACCATAGCCTGGGTGGCTTATAGAAGCAGAAATTTATTTAAATAGAACTCATTTTGTAAATTATAGTCATGCCTATCACAATGTTGCACACCTAAAACTAATATAATGCTATATGTCCACTGAACTTGGAGCCCTCATGAACTGTAAGCAAACTAAACAGAATGCGAACTAGAGAGGATCAAAAAACTTACTCCAATTTGGGTTTATTTGTGGCTGTAAGAGAAAGTTTACCAATTAGGATACAGTTTCAATGTACTGAGGGATCTGCAATTGGCATAAGAATATTATTAAAATATTTTGCAAACCCGACTGGTGTTGCTCAGTGATTGACCTCTGAACCAGGAGGTCAGGGTTCAATTCCAGATCTGGGTACATGCCCGGGTTGTGAGCTCCATCTGCAGTGTGGGGCGTGCAGGAGGCAGCTGATCAATAATTCAATCTCATCATTGACATTTCCTTCCCTTCCTCTCTGAGATCAATAAAAATATTTTTAGAAAAAGAAGAAATAATTCTTGCCCTAGCTGGTTTAGCTCAGTGGACAGAGCATTGGCCTAGGGACTAAAGGGTCCCAGGTTCGATACCAGTTAAGGACACATGCCTGGGTTTTGGGCTTGATCCCCAGTAGGGGGCGTGCAGGAGGCAACCAATCCATGATTCTCATCATTGATGTTTCTCTCTCTCCCTTTCCCTTCCTCTCTGAAATCAATACAAATATTTTTTTAAAGAAAGAAATAATTCTTTATTGTTGAAATTATTACATATGTCCTATTTTCCCCCCATGGATCCCCTCCAGCCAGCCCCTGCCCACTGCCCCAGGCCCTTACCTCCCCATTGTCTGTGTCCATGGATTATGCATATATGCCATGCCTTCTTTATAGGGCAGCTCATCCAATCTCTCTTCCACAACAAATCTGAGCAAATGATTTGCAGAAAACATGAGGTCCCTTCTACTGGCTGTTTTGTCCGGATGAAGGTCTGCAGCTCCCAGATCTGCTCATTCACGGGAAGCAGCTTAAACTGAGCCCCAATCTGCAAGGAGAGTTGGCTGTCACTTAGGAGGGTGAGGCTGGTGGATGAGTCAGAGTTGCCACTGTCAACATCTCAGGATCCAGGCTGGCTCTGGCATCTTCCAATATGCATTGGAATATACGCATTGATACTAAGGATCCCCTTCCTCCAGGATAGTGCTCTCCTGGTTGCTCCCACCTCCTTGGACCCTCTAGCTTCTGTTGCCCTCTCACCTCCTGGTCTTCCATTGGTTCCCATTGGTGACTAAATTTTTCATCTTTACAAAACAAATAAAAACTGTTTCAAGGGTGCCGTAAAGCACGTTTCAAGTGCTCGGTAGCCATATATGTGTGACTAGTAGCGACCTCATCGGACAGCACAATGAACAAAACTTTGTAGCTAACAATATGGCTACTCAGAGAAATCTCATAATTTGCATTATGCCAGGGAGTTATATTGGAGAGCACTGCTTGAAATGATTCTATATTTCCCAGCCCAGAAAAATAAAAAACAGTTGTATGTTGATTTGGGAAGTGACTGATTGTGCTAAAATTACTAATCAGAGTTTTTTGTCACTGACAGGAATGAGCCATTGAAAAGGGTTCATAAAAAAATTGTATAAAACAGTTGTCTCACCCAGTCTGGGTCGGTCAGTGGTCGAGCATCGGACCTATGAGCCAGGAGTTCACAGTTCCATTCCAGGTCCAGGTTGCAGGCTTGATCCCCAGTGTGGGGCATGCAGGAGGCAGCAGGTCATTGATGTTTCTATCTGTCTGATTCTCTCTGATGTTTCTCTCTCGCCTCCTTTCCTCTCTGAAATCAGTGAAAATAGATTTTAAAAAAGAACAGTTATCTCCCCACAAATTATTCTTTTTTTGTTGTTATTGTTAATCCTCACCCTAGAATATTTTTCCATTGATTTTTCAGAGAGCGAGAGTAAGGGAGAGAGAGAGAAAGAGAGAAACCAGGTCCAGGGAATCTGAAACCAAGGTATGTGTACTTGACCAGAATTCAACCCCGGAACCTTTGGTCCAAGGATCGACACTCTATCCACTAAGCAAAAACAGTCTAGGGCACAAATTATTATTATTTTTTTAATATATTTTATTGATTTTTTTTTTACAGAGAGGAAGGGAGAGGGATAGAGAGTTAGAAACATCGATGAGAGAAACATTGATCAGCTGCCTCCTGCACACCCCCTATTGGGTATGTGCCCGCAACCAAGGTATATGCCCTTGACCGGAATCGAACCTGGGACCCTTGAGTCTGCAGGCCGACGCTCTATCCACTGAGCCAAACCGGTCAGGGCATATTTTTTAAAATATATATATTTTTCTCCTCAGGGAGAGAGAGAGAAAAGAATGGACACATCACTGATGAGAGAGAATATTGATCGCCTTCCCCTTGCATGACTCCCACCTGTGATAGAGCCCGCAACCCAGGCATATGCCCTGACCAGGAATTGAACAGCAACCTCCTGGTTCATAGGTGGATGCTCAGCCGCTGAGTCACATTGGCTGACCAGACAGTCCCCCCCCAAAATCATGTGTGAGTAGAAAGTTTAACTGAATATAAACTGGGCAGAGCAGGAGAGAAAAAGGTGTTCAGAATAAATAGAGCAAAAAGGGTGACAAGAATCTTAGTCTCTAAGAATGGAGAATGTGGGAGATGGGGTGTGAGATCCTTAAGGGATGTTGTCAAGCAAAGCCTTTGCATTTGTCCAAGGGACTATCAATCATTCTTAAGAGCTGCCACCATTTCAAAGCTTCCAGCTCCACTGTTTCCTGCTGAATTGAGATGTGCTTTCTCTTCTTTTTCCCTCTCCTTCTCCTGGGAGAGGGACTCTGGCTCTCTCGCTCTCCAGGGCACTCTCCCTTAACCTCCTAACTGTCCCATAGTTTCCCACGATCCACACTATAAACAGTTCTGCTTTTGGGAAAGAAATGGAAATGAGCTCTGCTATGTGGTGGCTCTTTCAGGATTTAATCTCAAATGCTGGTTTTGGGGTAATTTATACTCCTTCAAACATATTTTCAGGCACCAAATATTGTGCCGGACACTGTAGTACCCACTGAAGTTCCATCAGTAAGCAAAGCAGGCAAAGGAACGGCTTTTATGGACCTTATAATGGTGGGAGAGACACAGTAAATGGATTGTGCAATCTCAGCATGTGATAAATCCTATGAGGAAGAAAGATAACAATATATACTAATTTATAATAATGTATAGGTTGTAATGGGATGGGGGGTGGTATTCTGGCCCTGCTCTGTTAGGCTTTTCTGGATATATTTTGAACCAAGACTGAGGGACTGAGGGGAGTCACCCATCATAATGTGTGTATCAAGAGAACATTCCAGCCTAGCTGGTTTGGCTCACTGGATAGAGCGTCGGCTTTGTGGACTGAAAGGTCCCAGGTTCGATTCCGATCAAGGGCATGTACCTTGGTTGTGGGCACATCCCCAGTGGGAGGTGTGCAGGAGGCAGCTGACTGATGGCTCTCTCTCATGGATGTTTCTAACTCTCTATCCCTCTCCCTTCCTCTCTGTAAAAAAAATCAATAAAATAATATATTTTTTAAAAAAGAGAGAGAACATTCCACCACTAGCAGGTTTGGCTCAGTAAGTACAGCATAAGCCCTTGGACAGAAGGGTCCCGTGTTCAGTTCTGGTCAAGGGCACATACCTGGGTTGCAGACTCCTGCCTGGCCCCTGGGGCCAGTGGTCAGGGATCATGCAGGAGGCAACCAATCAATGTGTTTCACATTGATATTTCTATCTTCCCCTCTCTCTAATACTCTCTCTAAAAATCAATGGAAAAGTATCCTCTGGTGAAGATTATAAGAGAGAGAGAGAGAGAGAAAGAGAGGGAGAGAGAGAGAGAGAGAGAGAGAGAACATTCCAGGATGGTTTTTATCCTTTAATATATTTTTAAAAATTTTCAGTTACAGTTGACATACAGCATTATATTAGATTCAGGTGTACAGTGATTAGGCATGTGTATAACTTACAGAATGATCCCCAGTAAGTCCAGCACAGGGCTGGTTCTGATTATGGACAGGCTTCCTGCCTCAGACACTTAAAATGAACGCAATTTTCCCAGTCACATCCCACATCCCCTAAACCAGAAACTCCAGTACTGAACCGGGTTCCAGGACTATAGCGTTTTAACAGCGGCCTCATGCACACCTCAATCTGACATTCTTTGCCCTAAATCCTGGATTACAGCCCCATCACCACCCTTACAATATACCTCGTAATGGGATGGATTCATGATGTGGCCTTGCCATTGATTCCAGACTTTTACTGCCTTCACTTTAGTGGCCTTTTTCAGGGTCCCCACCCCCCCATGACAATTTAGGCTTCTCCCAGAGTTCCTCTCTCCTAGTTGGTGATGCCCAGCCTCACATTGTACCAGCTTCTGAAAAAACCTTTCTGTTATTAAAAAGTGCTTCAGGCCCTGACCAGTTTGGCTCAGTGGCTACAGCATTGGCCCGTGTTCTGAAGGGTCCCAGGTTCGATTCTGGTCAAGGGCATGTACCTTGGTTGCAGGCACATCCCCAGTAGTGGGTGTGCAGGAGGCAGCTGATCGATGTTTCTAACTCTCTATCCCTCTCCCTTCCTCTCTGTAAAAAATCAATAATATATATATATATATTTTTTTAAAAAGCGCTTCAGGCCAACTATTTTCTGGCCAGAGCTCTCCGTGGGTGTCCCTTTCTAGGAGCGCTTCGTGCGCTGCTCTTCTGCCACCTGAGGTCCTAATGGATCCTTTGGGAACGTTTTGCGTGTGCACAGGAAATACAAAGTGGAGAATACACTTCTCTGCCCAGCCCGCTGAAAGCAACAACTGAGCTCGCACCGTGTTGGCATCACGAAGCTCTCAGAATGTACCCGTTTTCCGCAAGAGTCCAAGTGCCCGTAAAGGAGATTGTTAGGTTAGGTGGCTCCGGAGGCGGCGAAGGAAATAAAGAGAGTTGATCAGAAAAGGAAAGAAGGAAAGTTTATTCTGCGTCCCGGGGGAGACCCACATACCCCCAAGGACAGAGCACGTGGATTCACGCCAACAGCGAGGGGGGCGCTTTTTTTATACTGCGGTTGGGTGAGGGGCGGGGACATGAGCTGAGGCATTCAGTTGAGGAAGTTTCAGCTGCAGGGGGTCAGCAAGGTATTCAGGAATGAGTCAGTGTCTGCGTGGGGGTCGTGGAGAAGCCAGCATCTGTGTCTGGCATGCTGATCTGTTAGAAATGCCAGGGGGAGTCCATTATCTCCTCACATGTCTGCATGTAGGCGATCCTGGGCTCTCTCCGACCTAACAGAGATCATTTCAGCAGCTTCTCACCTGTCCGCCATCCCTGGCTACGTGCATGAAATTCGCCGCCGCAGCATCTGTACGGCAGTCAGGCGTCCGAACATGGCGGCCCCCATGGGCCACCGCAGCGTGGGCGCGGACATATTGCCCCTGAATGCACTGAAAACGTACAGCAAAGCGTAAGCCTCGTTTCTTCAAAAGCCTGAGACCCTCCTCGGCCACCGTAGAGGGAGCGGGACGCCTGCCGAAGTTGAAAGGGTTCGCGCTGTTTGTGCTGTAATGCGGCGTTTGAGGGAAAACTCAGGTGAGTACACGGAAGTGTTTGCGTCACAGTAGGAATTTGGTTTCTCTCAGGTGACGGGTGGGCGCGGTGTTGTGCGGAGCGTGGAATCATCACGGGGACGGAGGGGGAGGGTAGGAGGGGGGGAGGACGTAGCCGAGGGGAGCCCCGTAGGACCGGGATGTGAGGTATTTGAAGGGAAGCAGAGGCATCTGTCTGTGGTCGGGGTGCCCGCGGGGTCGGTGCCCAGGTGAAGAGTCTGTAGAGGTGACGCCCTGGTCCTGACTGTGAGGCTATGGGGTGCTGCGGCTCACCCCACGTGTAAGAAGTGCCGGAGGCATTTGGGAAGATGGCGGTGTCAGGTTCAGGTTGGGGTTTAAAACGCGGGTCAGTGATGTTGAGGTCGGCGAGGGAGGTCAGCTCACGGCAGTGTCTCGCCCGGGTTTCTGCTTAAGAAGGAAGTGTGGTCAGTGTGGTCCTGAGAAGCTTGTACGGGTGAAGTTTTGGAAGTGGAGGGTCCCTCGTGTTTGTTGTAAGGTTAGGACCCGGGCTGCTGTTGGGACCAAAGGCATTGGTCCCAGAGTTCTATTTCCAGTCCTTCTCTGTGTGTTTTTATTATTATTATTATTATTATTATTATTATTATTATTTATTTATTTATTTCTTGATTTCAGAGAGGTAGGGAGAGATTGATAGAAACATCAATGATGAGAGAGAATCATTGATCGGCTGCCTCTTGCACGCCCCCTACCGGGGAACGAGCCCGCAACCCAGGCATGTGCCCTTGGCTGGAATCAACCAGGGACCCTTCAGTCCTCAGGCCCACGCTCTATCCATTGAGCTAAACCGGCTAGGGCAGTCCATCTGTTTTTTGTTTTTTGTTGTTTTTTTTAAATATATTTTATTTTTTTATAGAGGAAGGGAGAGGGATAGAGAGTTAGAAAAATTGATCAGCTGCCTCCTGCACGCCCCCCATTGGGGATATGCCCGCAACCAAGGCACATACCCTTGACCAGAATCGAACCTGGGACCCTTCAGTCCGCAGGCCAAACCGGCTAGGGCAGTCCTCCTGTTTTTTTAACCTTCAGTCCATTAATTGACTAACTGGAGACTCAGGGACTAAACCAGCAATGACCAGCCTGTTTTGTCATGTATCCTCTGTGGCACCTTTTGCCCTTCAAAGGCAGAATTGGGTCCTTGTGACAGACATTTGGTCTGCAAATTGGAAAATGTTGATCTATCCTTTTCAGCGAATGTTTGCCAACGCCTGCATCACCTCTTAGTATACAGCAAGGGACACTGTTGCTTATTTGCCTGATAGGCATTCATGTGTTTTTCTTTCCTAACAAGAACTCTATTATATTTTAGTTTCCATCCCTGTGGGAAGGTGACCCATATGCCAGTGTATTAGTAAGTCCAGGTCCATCTTAGTCAAACAAGGTGGTTCCAGTTCCCATTGCTAGTGATTGAATTACTGTGAAACGAGCTTAGATGCATTGTGTAGTTCTAACCAGCTATATACAGTGGGGCCTTGACTTATGAGTGTCCCGACTAACGAGTTTTTCGAGATACGAGCTGCCTCTCGGCCGATTTTTTGCTTTGAGTTGCGAGCTAAAATTCGGGTTACGTACGAACCAGCTTCAGATACCCCACCGCTAGTTGGCGCAGCGAACGTCACAGTGATTTGACATACGAGTAATTTGAGTAACGAGCTCCTTCACGGAAGGAATTAAACTCGAAAGTCAAGGCCCCACTGTATTTGAAAACCTGTTAGTCGTTACTGGGAGAGAGTTTTCTCCTTTAAATAACCAATTCTGTGAGTATGAAGGGGAGCATTTCCCATCCTAAAACATGCCTCTTTGCCGGGATATTGGTTATTTTAAGCTGGCTGATTTGAAGAAACTGCAGCCCTGGGAGAAGCTCTGAAAACCTAGTAGAAGTTACCCCTTAAAAAGGCCATTTATATTTGTCAGAGCAATTTCATCTGTAAGGGTGTCTCCCTCACTATACCAAACCCCCCTAAACTATCAGTGGAGGAAGCAGGACTTATTTCTGCACAACAACGTTAAGCTTCTTCTTCTTCTTTTTTTAATAGAAGACTTTAAATGCGTCCTTTATTGGGCTACATAATATTGTCAAGATCAAAATAGCTTCCTGTTCCAATCTCTCATCTAAAAATATTTAATTTAAATGTAGCTAGCTCTTGCTGGTTTGGCTTAGTGGATAGAGCATTGGACTGCGGACTGGAAGGTCCCAGATTTGATTCTGGTCAAGGGCACATGCTTGGATTGCCGGCTCCATTCCCAGTAGGGGGCGTGCAGGAGGCAGCAGATCAATGACACCCTCATTGATGTTTCTATCTCTCCCTCTCCCTTCCTTGCTGAAATCAATAAAAATATATTAAAAAAAAAGAAATGTAGCTAATATTACAAGGGATAAATTTCCTATAACAAAACAAATGTTTAAAATATTTTGTTTAACTAGTAAACTTCAATTTTAGCAGCAGTTGTTTAAAAAATGCAAAGAAAATTCTCTAACTATAAATTACAAGAAAAAGAATATGTCTATTGGCTCTTTTGTTTTGCTTAGAACATAATTTGTCTTAGAATTTGGCTTGCAAACTTTAAAATCAACTATTAAAATGTGACACTACTTTTTCCGGTTAATTCCTTCCAGTGTATTTAGAAAGAAAAGAAGTGCTTCACGGGTAGCAGGTACAATGGGTGATTTGAGGAAGTGGTAAACTAAATTTACCTTTATTAGCATTCAAAGCCAAGACTGCAATGGAATGTGAGTACCCTTAGGCAAGTTCCAAGTCCATGAATGCCTTATGAGGATGTTTCCCTCCGGCAAAGCCTAGCACAGCCCTCCCGCATATTCATCTTTGGGAGGGGGCAGGGGAGGAGAGCAGTGGTGCCTGTGGGCACCTGGGGTGCCTGGGGTGCTGCTGTGGCTTTCTTCTTGATTCCTCCTCCTGGAACCACCAAACTCAGGCCCAGATTAGCGTAATCATTGTCCATGTACTTGAAGAGGGGCCAGTTGCAGACCTCTGACACTTGATCTTGGTCTTGCTGGTCATAGCCCTAAAGCAGCTGTGGAGCGCAGCAGACTTCACTCCCATTGAACCCTGGAATGCTGTAGCTCTCCTGATGCATCTTTCTGCAGCCACATAGTCATTTCTGTGAAGGTGAACTAAGACTTGAGCAATTGTTTTCTTATAACAAGTTGGATAATTCTCTCAATTTTCTTTTTCTTAAAATATATTTTATTGCCGAAACCGGTTTGGCTCAGTGGATAGAGCGTCGGCCTGCGGACTGAAGGGTCCCAGGTTCGATTCCGGTCAGGGGCATGTACCTGGGTTGCGGGCACGTCCCCAGTAGGGGGTGTGCAGGAGGCAGCTGATCGATGTTTCTCTCTCATCGATGTTTCTAACTCTCTATCTCTCTCCCTTCCTCTCTGTAAAAAACCAATAAAATATATTTAAAAAAAATATATATATATATTTTATTGATTTTTTTTACAGAGAGGAAGGAAGAGAGATAGTTAGAAAGATCGATGAGAGTGAAACATCGATCATCTGCCTCCTGCACATCCCCCACTGGGGAAGTGCCCGCAACCCAGGTACATGGCCCTGATCGGATTCGAACCTGGGACCCTTCAGTCCGCAGGCCGACCCTCTATCCACTGAGCCAAACCGGTTTCAGCCTTTTTTTCTTTTTCTTTTTCTTTTTTTTAATATATTTTCTTGATTTTTTACAGAGAGGAGGGGAGAGGGATAGAGAGTCAGAAACATCGATGAGAGAGAAACATGGATCAGCTGCCTCTTGCACGCCCCCTACTGGGGATGTGCCCGCAACCAAGGTACATGCCCTTGACCAGAATCAACCTGGGACCCTTGAGTCTGCAGGCTGACCTCCGCTGAGCCAAACCGGTTAGGGCCTTTTTTTCTTTTTTAATGTATTTTTTTTATTGACTTCAGAGAGGAAGGAAGAGGGAGAGAGAGGTAGAAACATCCATGATGAGAGAGAATCATGGATTGGCTGCCTCCTGCAAGTCCCCCACGGGGGATTGAGCCCACAACCTGAGCATGTGCCCCTGACTGGAATCGAACCTGGGGACCCTTCAGTTCGCAGGCTGACGCTGTATCCACTCAGCCAAACCGGCAAGGGCTCAATTTTCTTATAAATATTTTTTTCTGCCGTAACCGGTTTGGCTCAGTGAATAGAGCGCTGGCCTGCGGACTGACAGGTCCCAGGTTCGATTCCGGTCAAGGGCATGTACCTGGGTTGCAGGCACATCCCCAGTAGGGGGTGTGCAGGAGGCAGCTGATTGATGTTTCTCTCTCATCGATGTTTCTAACTCTCTATCCCTCTCCCTTCCTCTCTGTAAAAGAATAAAATAAAATTAATAAAAAAAATAAATATTTTTTTCTTTCTGAATAGAGAGTGCCGCCTCATCAAACCTGCGTCCTCGTACTAGCAGTCTGGAGACTTTTCCTAGTATTTCAACTGCCTGTCGTAAAGGTTCCTCATTTTCAAACACATTAGCTGTCTGTTGGTATAACTATACGTACAGCCTTTTCCGGGTTTACAATTCCTATAAGCTTTCCAGCGCGCTCCAAGGCCATGGCTGCTGTGTCGGGGGTGCCATTTTCCAGATACATCATGCTGGCTTTTTCAATCAGCCGGACAGCCTGTGGGAGTTGCTGCATCTCCTTCAGCGTCATGCCAGCTTGCTCATAAGCTTTAGCAGCATGGAAAAGAGCCTTGTTACTCTCATGGGCCACAGCTTCTCTCAGGCAGGCATGTTTTGCTTGGTCAAACTGTTTGGCATTTTTAAAAGCAAGAGCTGCTTCTCTATATTCATCAGCAGCACTGTTATAATCTGGCTTCCACTTTAAGAAACCAGTTTGCAGGTCTTTCTCAGCTTGGGCGATGTGCTCCAGCCCCTCGTTTATCTTCTGAGCCGCCATCTCCAGGGTCCCGCGGCTGACCAACATTAAGTGTCTTTATTGTGCCTTTTCCAGTAACCTCTAACAGCTGATTCTCCGCCCCCAACATGTTTGGACTTTAGGTAAAGGTTTTTCAGGTGGTGATGTTTGCCATTTTGGCCAATACTCCATTTTTCTGAGTGCTTCCCTGTATACAGGAGGTATTTTTGATTGTTTTCCTCTGTTAATCTGTTATATGGATTTAATTATTAGATCAGCCAAAGAACCTAGAAGAGAAGGAACAATTATTCTGCCCCATCATGGCATTTCCCTCGTCTTCTTTCACAATGCACCACTTAAATCCCACAGAAATAAAGGAATACCTCCACATTTAGAACCTAAGGTTTTTATTGACCTGAAGAGTGAATATTTATAAGAGACCAAGTAAAGGAGCGGTTCTCAACCTGTGGGTCGCGACCCCTTTGGCGGTCGAACGACCCTTTCACAGGGGTCACCTAAGACCATCCTGCATATCAGATATTTACATGACGATTCATAACAGTAGCAACATGACAGTGATGAAGTAGAAACGAAAATAATTTTATGGTTGGGGGTCATAACACGAGGAATTGTATTTAAAGGGCCAGAAGGGCCCTGACCGGTTTGGCTCAATGGATAGGGAGTCAGCCTGCGGACTCAAGGGTCCCGGGTTCGATTCCGGTCAAGGGCATGTGCCTTGGTTGCGGGCACATACCCAGTGGGGTGTGTGCAGGAGGCAGCTGATCGATGGCTCTCTCTCATCGATGTTTCTGACTCTCTATCCCTCTCCCTTCCCCTCTGTAAGAAATCAATAAAATATATTTTTTAAAAAAAGTGCCCGAAGGTTGAGAACCACTGAACTAAAAGGACACCAGCGATACTGTGGGCATTTTGTTAGCAATGGATCCCAGACGAAATGTGTCACTCATTGAATTTTCACCTTAACCCACAGGTTCTGACTCATCAGAAGCAATAGAATCATTTGAAGCAGGAAGGAGGTAGTTGCACAGTTGGGTAACAGAAATTTAGAGCAAACCCAAACACACCAAGTCAGAGCCTCCCCGTGGCCAGCTCTTTTCAGAGAACAGAAGGAAATGCTCCAGGCTCAGGTGATTGGGTTTGTTTTGCCCTATTCTGTCTTTTTTTTTTTTTTTTTTTTAATTTTTTTTTAAAATATATTTTATTGATTTTTTACAGAGAGGAAGGGAGAGAGATAGAGAGTTAGAAACATCGATGAGCAAGAAACATCGATCAGCTGCCTCCTGCACATCTCCTACTGGGGATGTGCCCGCAACCCAGGTACATGCCCTTGACCGGAATCGAACCTGGGACCTTTCAGTCCGCAGGCCGACGCTCTATCCACTGAGCCAAACCGGTTTCGGCCTATTCTGTCTTCATAAATGGATTTCTAGAGGCCTATAAATATCACCATTGATATTTCCTTCGTTTCAGATTGAACCCACTGGAATTAATAATTATTCAAAGTGTGTATACATATTTTGGGACACCCTGTATTGTATCTCAAATACACGAATGTGAATGTGGTATTTCTAAGTAACAGGTACATTTAAGTTCACATTATAGAAACTCCTAATTGGATAAACACATGGATAACTGAATGCTCAGGTATAAGACGCAGTGTGGGGCAAAAGTAGCTTTGCAGTTGTTAGTATGTGAAACAGTTGATTATTGTTTATGAATTATTGTATTTTTTCTTTTTTTTTTAATATATTTTATTGATTTTTTACAGAGAGCAAGGGAGAGGGATAGAGAGTTAGAAACATCGATCAGAGAAGCATCGATCAGCTGCCTCCTGCACACTCCCCACTGGGGATGTGCCCACAACCAAGGTACATGCCCTTGACCGGAATCGAACCTGGGACCCTTGAGTCCGCAGGCTGATGCTCTATCCACTGAGCCAAACCGGTTAGGGCTATTGTATTATTTTCCATAGGAACAACTGTAAAACTACTTTTCTCCATCATGTATTTTACTAGGCATGTGATTATTCAACTGTATACTAAACTAAAACCTCACTGGCTATATAGGTGTAGCCTATAAAGTGAAAATGAGCAGAAAAACTAACATTTCTCCTATGTCATCTAAAGAACATCACGCCGTTACACAGCATGGAGTTGGTACAGGAACCCCTGACATTTCACGATGTGGCCGTGGACTTCACCTGGGAGGAGTGGCAGCTCCTAGGCCCCGAGCAGAAGGACCTGTACATGGACGTGATGTTGGAGACCTACAGCCACCTGGTGTCAGTGGGTGAGGACAGCTCCCCTGTGTCAGTCCGATGGTCCTCAGTCAGTAGCCTTTCCATTCTCAGCTTCTGAAAGCTCTGGCATGTCTGGTCTTCTGAAGTGGTAGATGAATCTTAAGTTTTCTGTCTGACCCCAGAGAGGAATATTCTCTCTTCTCCTAAGAGAATACCTTTACTGTCTAAGTGTGAAAATTGTTTTGTCCTTATTATATTCTATGGTCTTCACAGACCTCAAGTCCTATTCAGTGTGTCTAAGGCTTCTATCATTCCCCATGAACAGGTCGTAAGGCCAGCAAACCTGACATACTTTCCAAGTTGGATCACGGAGAAGCACCATGGACAGTGGCAGGTGAACTCCTCTGTGGAACCCGTTCAGGTGAGTGAGAACCAGCACAGGGGGGCTGTGGAAATCACATTTTAGTCGCTCAGAGAAGGGGCTCAGAGGTGAAGGGATTTGAGGATAGGTGAGCAGTGCCTCAGTGTATGTCCTTCCCAGTGAGAGAGGGTAGACCCCTTTCTGTTTGTAGGAGTTTAGAGAAAAATAGATCCCTTACTCTCTTCTGGGATTTGATCCCTCTTTATCTGCACCTTGAGTTGTGGTTGTATGGTTCTTTTTTTTAGAATTCTGAAACCTTTCCTTTAGTCTTTATATTCCTTCACCTCTTTTGCTATGGAAGTCCACTGTCCAAGGCCTCCATCCCAAGAGAAACTGTGCTCACTGTTTTCTGACCATTGCTCCTTTCTGCCCCTGGTGATACTGATTTCCCTTCCTAAGATTCACCCCATCTTGGATGCTCTGCCTCCAAAATTCATTGGTTCGTTGTGCCTTTGCTTTTCTTTTTATCTTAGCTTCGCCTATTCTTCACTCTGAGGGTCTTCGAAGGTTCTGGTTTCCATTTTGTCATCTGAACCACTAACCCTTCAAAATTTTCTTCATTCTAATCAGCTAAGCTTCTTTTGTTCCCCTCACAAGACTCCCATAGTGCGACCTCCCCCATGTGATCCACCACAGACGCTATTCTGTGGAATTTACTCATCTTGATGGCAACTCTCGATGAGCTCCCAGGCACAGCAAGGAACTAGAATCATCGTCCCTCCTAGAGAACCCCCGAAAGCTTAGGTTCTCCTTCACTCCTGTGCACCTGTCCTCCTGGCCGTCCAGCCAGCACCTCAGTTATTCCTTACCCACAGCGCTCTCTTCTTTAAAGGAGTCTGCTGTTCACGGTGTGTTTTAACTAGAACATTTAGTTTAACTTGCATACGGTTTTAGCCTAAACCAGACCATAACTGTTGCCTACTTCAAATTAATTCCTTCTTTCTTTTTTTTTTTTTTTTTTTTTAATATATTTTTTATTGATTTTTTACAGAGAGGAAGGGAGAGAGATAGAGAGTTAGAAACATCGATGAGAGAGAAACATCGATCAGCTGCCTCCTGCACATCTCCCACTGGGGATGTGCGCGCAACCCAGGTACATGCCCTTGACCGGAATCGAACCTGGGACCCTTCAATCCGCAGGCTGACGCTCTATCCACTGAGCCAAACCGGTTTCGGCCAAATTAATTCCTTTGTATATTTAATTCTGATCTCTCTTAACTGTTTGTCATAGATATTCCCACTGTATTTACCTCCTGAAATGTTTCCTTTTTCTTTCCATCATATTCCGACAACATTAAGTCCCAGTTAACTGTTGCCTCTCACATGACATGAAATTCTTCAGTGATTTCTGTGATATAGTATATCTTGCTCATGCAGAGATTTACATCTTCTCTCCTAAACTCCACAGTATGTCCCATACTTGAGATTGCTTCCTTGATTTATCCTTTTATAAAGTACTTTTTAAAAATTGGTTTTCTTTTTTTTAAATTAATTTCAGAGAGAAAGGGAGAGAGAGGGAGAGACAGAAACATAAACAATGAAAGAGAGAATCATTGATTGGCTGCCTCCTGCATGCCACACACTGGGATAGAGCCCACAACCCGGGCATGTGCCCTGACCAGGAATCAAACTGTGGCCTACTGGTTCCTAGGTCACCCCTCACCCACTGAGCCACGGCAGCTAGGCTTATAAAGTACTTTTTTTTTTTTTAAATAACATTTTTATTCATTTCAGAGAGGAAGGGAGAGGGGGAGAGAGATAGAAACATTCATCATGAGAGAGAATCATGGATCGGCTGCCTCCTGCACACCCCACACTGGGGATGGAGTCTGCAACCTGGGCATGTGCCCTGACCGGGAATCGAACCCTGACCTCCCGGTTCATAGGTTGATGCTCAACCACTGAGCCATGCTGGCCGGGCTTATAAAGTACTTTTGATAGCCTGGTATATGCTGAAGGATAATAGAAGTGAGAAAAGGCATACAAATACACCAAGAGCTCTCATTCTAAAAGGTGGAATCTTGAAATCAATAAAAATAAAAAAGTAAATTATAGGTATACGGGGTGAAAAGTGCTGGAATGAAATTTAGTCAGCATAATGGCTAGCGTTACTTCGTTGGGAAACAGAACACTTCTCTGAGATGTAGTTTTAGAGTCAGAAGTGCTGGAAGTTCTCTTCTCTGTCATCATCTTTCCTTGCTTCATGCCCACCCAGCACAATGAGTCCACAGTGAGTCCTGGCTTCTTCCAAAATGTAGCCTGATTTCCTTCACCTCTCTCCATTTCCGCTGTACCTTCCCACCCGTTTTCACAACCTGCAGGTGTTTCTTTCTTTTTTTTTTTCCAATTTTTTAAAATATATTTTATTGATTTTTTTACAGAGGGGAAGGGAGAGGGATAGAGAGTTAGAAACATCAGTGAGAGAGAAACATTGATCAGCTGCCTCCTGCACATCCCCCACTGGGGATATGCCGGCAATCAAGGTACATGCCCTTGACTGGAATAAAACCTGGGACCCTTTAGTCCCTAGGCCGACGCTCTATCCACTGAGCCAAACCAGTCAGGCTGCAGGTGTTTCTTGCATGTGTCTTTGCCCTTTAAGTGGCTTCACCAAACTGCAGTGTAAGCTCTGTGAACATCAGGACTGTGTTTGTGTGTCCCCAACCTAGGACCACGTTGGTATACAGCAGTCATCAGTGAGGAATGTGGAAGGAATCCCTCTCCAATTCAGATGAGGTGGCCCTCCCACCTGTGGTGTGATAGCCTGGTATATGCTGAAGGATAATAGAAGTGAGAAACAGTAAATGGTTTGTATTTCACAGTGTGCATATTTGGCAAGGCTAATATTCAGAAAGTAGCCAAAGTGTTTATTCAGTTTTACTTTTTTTTCATTACTTGTACTAATGAACAAGGAACATCAAACATGAAGTTTTAGTTACACTCAGTATAAAAGGCACCACACATCAAGGTATATTTTTCATTACCTTTCTTACAAATCAAGATGATGGGAAATTCATTTTCTTTACTAGATATCTGGAAACTTGATGACCATCTGCCAGAGCACGTACAAAATGAAAGCATGGAGAATAGCCTAGAACAATGTCACAAAAATAAGTTATTTGAAAATTGTGACTATGAAATCAAGGAGCCTGGTGAACTTCCTGAAGATGGGAAATCTTTTTCCCACGTTAACAGTAAACAGTTTCAGACTGAAATGAAATTCCTGGAAAACCAAAAACTCGTCAACACTAAGTCCCAACTCATTAATTATAAGAAACCTCATAAAAGAGAGAAGGTTCACGTATGCAGTGAATGTGGGAAAGCCTTCACGAGGAAGTCTTTGCTCAGTGATCACCAGAATCTTCATACAGGGGAGAAGCCTCATCAATGTAGTCTGTGTGGGAAAAGCTTCTCCAGAAAGGTCACACTGAACGAACACCGGAGATCGCATACAGGAAAGAAACCTCATGCATGTACAGAGTGTGGCAAAGGCTTTCTCAAGAAGTCACAGCTCAACATACATTACAAAATACATACAGGAGAGAAACCCTTTGTATGCAGTGACTGTGGGAAACGCTTTATCCAGAAGGGCAACCTCATGGTACATGTACGAACTCATACAGGTGAGAAACCTTATATATGCAACGAATGTGGAAAAGGCTTCAGCCAGAAGACATCTCTCACGACACATCAGAGATTTCACACGGGAAAGACACCCTTTGTGTGCAGTGAATGTGGAAAATCCTATTCCCAGAAGACAGATCTCATTAAACATGAAAGAATTCACACAGGAGAAAAACCCTTTGAATGTAGTAACTGTGGGAAAACCTTTATCAGGAAGCCACAGCTCACTGTACATCAGAGAATTCATACAGGGGAGAGACCCTATGGTTGTAATGAATGTGGGAAAACTTTCAGAGCAAAATCAGTCCTCAAAGAACATCAGAAAATTCATTCAGTCAAGGTGGAACATCCTCGCTCAGAGAGTCCCAGCTCATCACAGACCAGTGTCGTCCTGCAGGAGAAAAACCTTGTTAATACGGTGACTCTGCAGGTGCCTTTTGTGGTCCCTCAGACAGTATTGAACATCAGTGGGCCTCTAGAAAACAGAAATGTAGTCATCGTGGGCCAGCCTGTGGCCAGATGTGCACCCTCAGGTGGATTTGCACAGGACAGAAACCTTATGAATACAGTGAGTGTGGTCTCGCCTTCAGTGAGCAATTATGTTTTATTTTATGTCACAGGAAACCAATAAGATAAAATCCAGAGATATTCTGTGTGCAACGATTTGATCAAAAATTTCTAGCTCAGCCCTACCCTGTTTGGCTCATTGGGTAGGGCACCAGCCAGCAGACTGAAGGGTCCTGGATTCAATTCCAGTCAAGGGCTTGATCCTCAGTAGGGGGCTTACAGGAGACAGCCAATCAATGATTCTCTCTCATCATTGATGTTTCTATCTCTCCCTTTCCCTCCCTCTCTGAAATCAAAAAATAAATAAATAAATAGCCCTAGCCGGTTTGGCTCAGTGAGTAGAGCGTCAGCCTGCGGACTGAAGGGTCCCAGGTTCGATTCCAGCCAAGGGCACATGCCTGGGTTGTGGGCTCGATCCTCAGTGTGGGGCATGCTGAAGGCAGCCAATCAATGATTCTTTTTCATCATTGATGTTTCTCCCTTGCCCTTCTTCTCCAAAATCAATAAAGATATATATGTGACATTTCTATCTCAGCTCTGGCCCATGTGGTTCAGTTGGGCATCAGCTCATGCACCAAAAGGTTGCTGGTTCAATTCCTGGTCAGAGCACATGCCTGGGTTGTGGGCTCAATCCTTGGTAAGAGGGTGTGCCAGAGGCAGTTCTGCTCTCACTTTGATGTTTCTCTTTCTCCTTCTTCCTTCCTCTCTCAAAATCAAAAGTATTTTTTTAAAAAATATAGCTGTAGCTCATCCCTAACTGGTTTGGCTCAGTGGATAGAGCGTTGGCCTGCAGACTGAAGGGTCCCGGGTTCGATTCCAGTCAAGGGCATGTACCTTGGATTGCGGGCACATCCCCCAGTGGGGAGTGTGCAGGAGGCAGCTGATCATTGATGTTTCTGACTCTTTACCTGTCTCCCTTCCTCTCTGTAAAAAAATCAATAAAATATATATGTTTTTAAAAGATTAAAAAAATGTAGCTCAGATTATTTTTAAAAATTATATACGGAGAGAAATTTTTTGAATAAATGCTGAGAAGGGGAAGTTGTGATATTCTCATCCTATTAAATATGTGCATTGACACAAAAGCATAATATGATGTTAAACCAAACACAGCAATTTGTCTACTGTGTTAATTAAATGAAAGAGAAAGTAGCTAAGTGGAGCCAATAAGTGAATTTTTTTAAAAATATATTTTATTGATTTTTTACAGAGGGGAAGGGAGAGGGATAGAGAGCTAGAAACATTGATGAGAGAGAAACATCGATCAGCTGCCTCCTGCACACCCCCCACTGGGGATGTGCCAGCAACCAAGGCACATGCCCTTGAACAGAATCGAACCCGGGGCCCCCCCAGTCCGCGGACCGATGCTCTATCCACTGAGCCAAACCGGCTGGGGCAATAAGTGAATTTTTTAAAAACATAAAAATAATTTGTATGTGGCTCAATTGGTTGGATGTTGTCCAGTGCACCAGAAAGTTGCTGGTTCTTTTCCGAGTCAGGGCACATGCCTAGGTTGTGGGCTCCATCCCTCGTAGGGGGTGTGCAGGAGGCAGCCAATCAATGTTCTGCCCTCACATCGATATTTTTCTTTCTCCCTTCCTCTCTCTCTAATCAAAAATTTAAAAATTATATCTGGAATGTTAATATGAATCAAAAAACAGAAAGGAGCTAATATGGATTGGTGGGATATTGGGCATGTGTATATCAATTCAGTTTCCTTAGTCCAAGGTGAAGGGTTAATTGAAAACTGGGATGTTTACCATAAACTCTTAGACATTTATATTATGCAGAAGGATTTATGAGACAACAGGTTCAGATTGAGTCAGTTTGTTCATTTATATTAAGTTTTTGTCAAATACTTTGCACCTGGTTCTTCTCCAGGAGCTGAGGATACAGTGGTGATCACAGCAGAATCCCATGGTTTCTGCGAGAGAGCACTGATGTAGTTGGGTTATCTTTAAGTGGTATCTCTATACTCCAGCTAATCTAATTAGAGGATGTAAATGTCTTTATTAGGTGAAATGGACATGAAGTAATTGGTTCAAGGGGATGCGAAAATGTATTGTTGAAATTGCATATTATTATGAGGGGTTGGGGAGTGATTCTTTAATGGCCTGCAGTTAAGTACCACAGAACACAAATAAGTTATTTTTAAGCCCATTACTTTTCTCCACAGGGATATAAAGTTCCTAATTTTAGTGGCTTTACTTAAAGTTTAATTGTTAAAATAATTGAACACAGGCCCTGACCGGTTTGGCTCAGTGGATAGAGCATTGACCTGCGGACTGAAAGGTCCCGGGTTCAATTCCGGTCAAGGGCATGTACCTTGGTTGCAGCCACATCCCCAGTGCGGTGTGTGCAAGAGGCAGTTGGTTGATGTCTCTCTCTCATCGATGTTTCTAACTCTCTATCCTTCTCCCTTCCTCTCTGTGAAAAATCAATAAAATATATATTTTTTAAAAATAATTGAACACCAATGAATAAAAAATCATTTTCTATTTTACACTAGTCGTATTTCATATGCTCAGCAGTCATGTGAGGAGTAGATATAGGACAATGAGCTAAACTGAGGCTCTGAGAGAAATTACTGTTATTTCCATTGTATTAGAAAATGATATCGGTGAGTAGTAGATTCTATGATTTTACATTTGCCAGCCCATAAAAACAAACCAAACCCCTTATTTCATATAGATTTGGAAAGTGAATGAATGAACTAACTGGCTAATTTTTATAACTACTTCATAGAAAATAGTTCTAAAGAACAGAATTGTCACCCAAAACTTTTTGTATAGGATCAGAGAGATTTATTAACTGGTTATAAAGAAGGCAGAAAAGGAAGATGATTCCTAGAATAAGTAGAACAAAAAAACAAAACGAGAACCTTAGTCTCTAAGAATGAGGAAGTGACATCTATTTGTAATGTTTTGGAGATGAATCTATAAGTTTGGCCTGTCACCTGTGATAAGGATCAGGACTCCTCTGGGACCTGCTGAATTGATACATGGGACTTTCATCTCCCTCATTCCTTCCCACTGCCCTGGGTTCTTCACTTTCTCCTTTATTCAGAGTTCTTTCTCTTGATCTCATGAGACTATTATATTCCAGTTACATACAGTGAGTCTTACGCATAGGAAAAGAAATGGAAATTTGCCATGCTGTGGCTGTCTCAGAGTTCAAGACATTCTGATAATTTGCTTGTAGAAATAAAAGTGCTATCACTGAAAAAGTACAGTTTTAGCCCTGGCTGGGTTTGCTCAGTGGATAGAGCATCAACCTTCGGACTGAAGGGTCTCAGGTTCGATTCTGGTCAAGCGCACATGCCCGGGTTGCTGGCTCAATCCCCAGTAGGGGGTGTGCAGGAGGCAGCCGATCCATGATTCTCATCTTTTGTTTCTATCTCTCTCCCTCTCCCTTCCTCTCTGAAATCAATAAAAATATATTTTAAGAAAATAAAAATAAATTCTAGATTGTTGAATTTAAAGGGAAAAAAGTACAGTTTTACACACATGATACATGAGTGAACACAACAGCACAAGAACAGCCTTTATAGAAATTTTAATCTGGATTAATGTCCCCATCACTACCCTCACAATATAGCTAGTAATGGGGTAGATTCAGGGTATACAGTCTCCAGCAAAGAATCAGTCATGAGAGCTCTACCAACCAGGCTTACACTTCTGGTCCTGTGATTTCCAGATGTGGCCATGGCAAGGTCACATCAGCTCACACCTAGAACTGAACAGTCAGGACCCTAGGACCTGCTGCCAGGCTTCCTTGAACGCTGTTTCCTGTGCTGAGCTCACATTTCAAAGCTTGACCACTCCAGGTGAAGGCAGCCTAGTGCACACCTAAGCCTGCTATCACACCCAGATCCTTGTGGTTCCAATAAAATCCACCCTTCACCTTGAATAGTGCTTGGGAGTGGTTCCTGAAGTCACACTGCCTGATTTCAATCCTAAGATGTGTGCCTTTGAGCAAGTCACTTAACTCACCTATGTCTCAGTGGATCTCTAAAGTATTGTCTGCCTCAGGTTTGTTGTTAAAAGTGGATGTAGTTTAACGCTATTAGGTTTGGCTCAGTGGATAGAGCATTGGCCTGTGGATGAAGGGTTCTGGGGTTCCATTCTAGTCAAGGGCATGTACCTTGGTTACAGGCTCCTCCCCAGCTCAGGCCCTGGTTGGGTACATGCAGGAGGCAACCAATCTATGTGCTTCTCTCACATCAATATTTCTCTGTCTTTCCCTCTCTCTAAAAATCAATGAAAAAATATCCTAGGGTGAAGATTAAAAAGAGAAAAAAAAAGCCCTAGCTGGTTTGGCTCAGTTGGTAGAGTATTGGCCTGTGGACTGAAGGGTCCCAGGTTCAATTACGGCCAAGGGCACATGCCTAGGTTGTGGGCTCAATGCCCAGGGTGTGGGCTCGATCCCCAGTAGGGGGCGTGGAGGAGGCAGCTGATCAATGATTCTCCTCATTGATGTTTCTATCTATCCCTCTCCCTCTCTGAAATCAATAAAAATATATTTTAAAAAATAATAAAATTAAAAAAGAAGTGAATGTAGTTTAAAAAGCAGTGTCTGTCAAATAGGCAATTAATGAAAGTATCATTATTGGTCCTAGCCAGGGGGAAATCCCTCCTTCCTCTCATATACTGGATCGTCCTCTTCAGTTTGCTCGTTTGCAGTGAAGCCTGTAGGCTGGATTTACACAGAGCCCTGCCCTCAACAGGTGTCTGATCAAGGCCATCCAGACTGGCCTCAGTCAACCCCACCCCTAGTCCACCCCATGCCCAACTCTCACCAGGACTTCAAGCCTCCCAGTGTTCTGTCCCCAGTCTGACTGCTGCCTCCAACATCTCAGCTCCACCAACTTCATTGTTTGTCCAAAGGCTCCCCAGGACATTAGCTCCCGGGCTGTTTTCTGCCCCAGGAGGATGGCCGCCCCCATCCTGCTCCTCAGGAATGGCATGTGGGCACTGCCATCTTCCTCGTTTGCCCAAAAGCCTGAATAGAATACAAACTGCTCCACTCTGGCCTCTGAAAACTTATGCAGCTCGGTGCCTGGCCAGTGTGGCTCAGTGGTTGAGCGTAGACCTATGAACCAGGAGGTCACCTTGGATGCCAGTCGAGAGCACGTGCCCGGGTTGTGGGCTCGATCCCCAGTAGGAGCGTGCAGGAGGCAGCCGATCAGTGATTCTCATCATTGATGTTTCTATCTCTCCTTCTCTCTTCCTCTCTGAAATCAACAAAATTATATATATATATATATATATATATATATATATATATATATATTTTTTTTAATATATTTTATTGATTTTTTACAGAGAGGAAGGGAGAGAGAGAGTTAGAAACATCGATCAGCCGCCTCCTGCACACCTCCCACTGGGGATGTGCCCGCAACCCAGGTACATGCCCTTGACCGGAATCGAACCTGGGACCCCCCTCAGTCCGCAGGCCGACGCTCTATCCACTGAGCCAAACCGGTTTCGGCTAACAAAATTATATTTATAAAAAATTTCTCTCTGGCCGGTTTGGCTCAGTGGATGGAGCGTCGGCCTGCGGACTGAGAGGTCCCAGGTTCGATTCCGGTCAAGGGCATGTACCTTGGTTGCGGGCACATCCCCAGTGGGAGGTGTGCAAGAGGCAGCTGATAGATGTTTCTCTCTCATCGATGTTTCTAACTCTCTGTAAAAAAATCGATAAAATATATATATTTTTTAAAAATTTCTTTGCTCCTCCTCCTCCACCTCAGGTTGGCTACTTGGGTTTGGATCCGGGAGGTGGGCGTGGTCACGTGACGTCATAGAGTTCCCCCCCCCCACCACCACCACCGGGACCAGACCTGGAATGTCCAGAAGCGTCCCTAGCAACAGCCAGAGTTGGGGGGCCTCCGCATTAGCGCCTGGGGATGACTGTTTTGGAAGTGACTTGAGCTGTTGGTAGCTGCATGGAGTCTTGAGAAGCTCAGCATCAGGTGGGTCGGGGTCTGTGAGGCAAGAGAAGGGCCTTTGGGGGACATTGGGTTCGGCCACTGGGGAGTTGGCTTTAGTGGTCCTCCCCTTGGCGGTCAGTGTCCTTAAGCATATGAAGATGTTAACGACCCAGGGGTCAACTGTCAGTGTGTGATACTGTGGGCCTCGGTGATTAAGAACTGGACTGCTAGCCCTAGCCGGCTTGGCTCAGTGGATATAGAGCGTCAGCCTGCCGACTGAAGGGTCCCAGGCTCGATTCTGGCCAAGGGCGCATGCCTGGGTTGCGGGCTGGATCCCCAGTAGGGCGCATGCAGGAGGCAGCCGATCAATGATTCTCTCTCATCATTGATGTTTCTCTCTCTCCCCTCTCCCTTCGTCTCTGAAATCAATAAAGAAATATATTAAAAAAAAAAAAAAAGAACTGGACTGGTAGGTGTCAGTGAAGGTGGTGTCTCTTACAGAATCGCAATTTACTGGGGGCTCGGGTAGGGAGAAGCTTAAGGTGGGGTGGTTTTGGGGGTGTTAATGAACGGGAGTTCCTGGTTCAGACTTAAGGTTTAACTTGAAATCAGGTTTTTGTTTTCTGTTTTCTGGGGGAGGCCAATGTATGTCTGTGGAGACACCTGGGGCTGTAGGTGGGTTGCAGCTCAGATGTTTGCTGGAAACATGATACTTCATCCAGCGGATCCTAATCTAGTTCACTCTTTCCTCAAAGAACTAATTAAAACCTCTTTTGTCTTCTCATGTAAATACTCTAAAGCTATCTTCCTAACAAAGTAGTTAGATATGATCTAGTGTGTGTCATAAAACAATGTGTTTTGTTCTCTGCCTCGAACTTCCCTCCACAGTTGTCTTGGGTATCTCCTTTCATGCTCATTTTACACAAGTAATGATTTTTATTACCCTGAGCTCTGATAAGTGAAAGCACTGGATGTGTGTCTTTAATTTTTTTTAAAGATTAAAAAAAAAAAGTTTTCAAGAGGGAGGAAGGGAAGGAGAGAGAAACATTGATGTGAGAGAGAAACATCGATTGGTTGCCTCCTGTAGGTGCCCCAACTGGGGATGGAACCGCAACCTGGGTGTGTGCTCTGACTGGGAATCGAACTGATAGATCCTCCCTTCCCCTCAACTGGTGGGCCGAGTATGACCTAACCTGCAGCCCATAAATACCTGAGTACCTAACCAGGCACCTTATATGGACTATACATTGAATCACCAGTCAACACCTGCCAAATACCCTAAGCCCTTGTTTCTATATGGACCATACATTAAGCCACCAATCAGCGCACACCGAGTACACTAAGCCCCCATTCCTTCCCATTCCGCCCCTCCAAAAGACGGGCTCACCTCTGCACGTGCTGCTGTCCTCCCCTTGCGAGACAGCCCAGCAAGGTCCTTCTCCTCTAATAAAGCCTGTAGTCTTGGTTTTCGGCCTCTGTCTGATCTTTCAGGAACCTGTGACCCTGCAGGGTGCAGGACAATGCTCCAACCATGAGCTATACCGGCCATGGCAGCATATATGTCTTTTTTAAAAAGTCTGTGCTTCCTTCATATTTGAAATGATCTGTATAGCATAGATATCCTTCCATTTGATCACTTAATCTCTAATTAGAAACATATTTTATAGTATAAAATAATTGCAGATTTTCTTAATGTCTGCAATAGTGTCTCATTAGGCAGGTGAGCTACTGATAAGATGACTAGAGTCCATTCAATGTGTACATTAATTTGGATAGGCTTGGCTTATGTACTCAGTTATAGTTTTTTTTGCAACCCATTGTCAGTCTCTGCTCATCCAGATTCTCCCACCCACCTCCAGGATTTGTTTTGTCTCTTTTTCTGTATATCTCAGCCATTTCTGGTTACACTTATTCCTACAGATACTTCTATGCAATTATAAGTAGTGACATATATATATTTTTTTATTTTTTTCAGAGAGGAAGGGAGAGGGAGAGAGAGACAGAAATATCAATGATGAGAGAGAGCCACCCGCTGGCTGCCTCCTGCACGCCCCGCCCTGGGGACCCAGCCTGCAAACCGGCCACCCGCCCCCAACCGGAATCGAACCATGGACCCCTCAGTCCACAGGCCAATGCTCTTTCCACTGAGCCAAACCAGCTAGGCAGTAGTGCCTTTTTAAAAAAATTCCTGGCTTCTAAATTTTATTTATTTATTTTAAATATATTTTTATTGATTTCAGAGAGGAAGGGAGAGGGAGACAGATATAAAAACATTAATGATGACAGAGAATCATCGATTGGCTGCCTCCTGCATGCCCCATACTGGGGATTGAGCCCCAAACCCAGTCATGTGCCCTGACCAGAAATCAAACTGTGACCTCCTGGTTCACAGGGTGATGCTCAACCACTGAGCCACGCCAGCTGGGCCCTGGCTTCTACATTTTGTAGTCTAATAGAGCAATTGCATTGCTCTTGGTATTACTGACATTTTCTAGTTGAGCAGTCTTTTATCTGAAAATAATTTTGGCTGAAGAGTAAGTGGCATGAGCAAATCTTTCACTTTTGTAGTGCTCTCCCCCTTAGCTGTGTGCCTTGAACAGGCTTTCCAAGAGATGTTGTGAATTTAAATGAACTAATGAATCTGAAAGTTTAGAGCATAAACCAGGACATAAATTTCTCTCCATATACTGGTTTAGCTGCTTCTCACTAGTTTTGTTATTTAAAATTTTTCTGTATCAATCACTGTACTTGTTTTCTATTGATGGGTAACACATTTCTACAAACTGGTTTAAAACTACACACGTTTATTATCTCAGTTTCTATCAGTCAGAAGTTGAGACACAGTTTACCTGGGCCCTCGGCTCTCAGTCTTACAAGACTTACGGGTTTGATTCCAGTCAAGGGCATGTACCTCTGTTTCAGGCTCAATGCCTGGCCTTGATCAGGGTGCATTTGGCAGGCAACCAGTTGATGTGCCTCAGTGTTTCTCTCTCTCTCTGTCTCTTCCCTTCCCTTCCATTCTCTAAAAAATCAATGAAAAAAATATCCTGCAGTGAAAATAAATAAAGTAACTCTAATCTTTGTCAACTATATCTCAAACTGGGGAAAAATGTATAATCTAATTTCATTTTAATTTCTCATAAGTATTTCCATATTATAAAATATTTATGTCCATCTATATCAGTGATTCTCAACCTTCCTAATGCCACGACCCTTTAATACAGTTCCTCACGTTGTGGTGACCTCCAATTTTATTGTTACAAATTGGACATAATTAAAACATAGTGATTAGTCACAAAAACAATATGTAATTATGTGTTTTCCGATGGTCTTAGGAGACCCCTGTGAAAGGGTCGTTTGACCCCCAAAGGGGTCGCGACCCACAGGTTGAGAACTGCTGATCTATATGTAATTAATAGGAAGTGGCTATAATAATATCATGTGTGAACTAGTAGAATGGTAACTAGAATCACATAAAAAAGGTATGCATTAGTCCTGGGTGGTTTGGCTCAGTGGATAGAGCGTTGCCCAGCGAACTGAAGGGTCCCATGTTCGATTCTGGTCAAGGGTACATGCCTCTGTTGTGGGCTCCATCTCCCATAGGGGGCGTGCAGGAGGCCACTGGTCAGTGATTCTCATTGATGTTTCTATCTCTTCCTCTGAAATCAACAAAAATATATATTTTTAAAACACACACACACAAAAACACAAACTGTAAAATAAAGGCGGAGGCCATATGACTTCTTTTTTTAATTGTATTAATTTTTTACAGAGAGGAATAGAGAGTTAGAAATATCAATGAGAAAGAAACATCGATCAGCTGCCTCCTGCACACTCCCCACTGGGGATGTGCCCGCAACCAAGATACATGCCTTTGACCGGAATCGAACCTGGGACCCTTGAGTCCATAGGCTGACGCTCTATCCACTGAGCCAAACCGGTTAGGACCCATATGACTTCTTTGCCTAACACGCACTGGCCGATATTTTCCTCGCGGCACCATTTGCCGCAAGAACCTCGGATCTCTGAAAAGACACTCCTTTTCCACAAGCGTAGAAGTGCCGGGAAAGGGGACAATTTCTGGAGCTTCTAACTTTCCTGCTCTCCCGGGCTCCTGGTTGCGAACTTGCGTCTTTGCCTTCTGTACGGCAATTCAGGTCCCACCACATGGCGGCCTCCATGGTGGCACAGCGACTCCGGCGCAGACATATTGCCGCTGAAAGCCAGCAACGGGTCACCTGCTACTGCAAACGCCCGAGATCCCGATCGGCCACCGTAGAGGAGCGGACCGGTCCAGCAGCTAGAGAGGTTCGGAAGGAAATACCACGTGTGCGCTCCTCTTGTGGTTTTTTGGGAAAAACTCAAGGTGAGTGTGTGGCTTTGTACCCGGACGTGTTTCCATCACAGTAGAAGTTTTGTTTCTTTCAGTGTGACGTGTGCACGTGGTGTCGTGAGGAGCTTGGAATGATCACCTGGGTCGGAGGGGGAGGGTAGGAGCGCCCAAGAGGAGGCTGCTGAGGGGAACTACACGGACACGGGAATTGAGGTATTTGAAGGGAACCAGAGGCATCTGTCTATGGTCGGGGTGCCCCCGGGGCCGGTGCCCAGATGAAGAGTCTGTAGAGATCACGCCCTTGTCCTGACTGTCGGGGTCTGGGGTTCTGCAGGGCACCCCGCCTGTAAGGGATCTCGGAGGCATTTAGGAAGATTGGCGGAGTCGGGTTCAGGTTGGGGTTTTTTTGGTAGGCAGCTTAGAGATTTGGGGGCCTGGGTGGGTGGCCGTCCCATGCGGGTGGCCGACCCAGGTTTCTGTTTAATAAAGGAAGTGTGATCGGTGTCCGTGGTCCGGAGAGGTTTGTGAGGGTGAAGTTTTGGACGCGGGGGATTATTGGTGTTTAAGGTTACAGCCTCGGCTGCTGTTGGGACAGAAGGCCTTAGGACCCAGAGTACTAATTCCAATCTTTCTGTGTGTGTGTGTGTGTGTGTGTGTGTGTGTGTGTTTTAACTTTTATTTTTATTTTTAAAATATATTTTATTGATATTTTACAGAGAGGAAGGGAGAGGGATAGAGAGTTAGAAGCATCGATGAGAGAGAAACATTGATCAGCCACCTCCTGCACACCTCCTACCGGGGATGTGTCCGCAAACAAGGTACATGCCCTTGACCGGAATCAAACCTGGGACCCTCCAGTCTGCAGGCCAACGCTTTATCCACTGAGCCAAACCAGTTAGGGCTTAACTTTTAATCTAGTAGTTGACTGACTACAAATTCAGAAGATAAACCAACAACATGCCTTTGTCATGTATCCTCTTTGCCACTTTTCTCGCTGCAAAGGCAAAACTGGGTTGTTGTGATATAGGTTTTGGTTTGCAAATTGGAACATGTTCATCTCTCTTTCAGAGAATGTTTGCCAACACAATGCCTGAACTCACCTCTGAGTATACAGCAGCAGACACTGTTGCCTATTTGCCTGTCATATGTTCATAGGTATTTCTTTGCTAACTGAATCTCCATTTTATTTAATACCATCCCTTTGGTAGCATGACCCATATGCCAGTGTATTAGTAAGTATTGATCTGTGTTCGACAACCTTGGTGGTTCCAATTCCCATTGCTAGTGATTGAATCAATTTGAAATGAGCTTAGGTACATGGCACAGTTCTAACCAGCTATATATGTGACAATCTGTTAGTCGTTTCTGGGAAAGAATTTTCTCTTTTAAATACACAATTCCTTGAGTATGAAGGGGAGCATTTCCCACCCTAAAACATGTCTCTATGGGATGTTGATTCTTTATTTAGGCTGGTTGACTTGAAGAAACTACAGACCTGGGAGAAGCTCTGAAAACCTAGTAGAAGCTGTGAAGGACATTTACTTTTTTTTTTTTTTTTTTTTAATATTTTATTGGTTTTTTACAGAAAGGAAGGGAGAGGGATGGAGAGTTAGAAACATCGATGAGAGAGAAACATCAATCAGCTGCCTCCTGCACACCCCCTACTGGGGATATGCCTGCAACCAAGGTACATGCCCTTGACCGGAATCGAACCCGGGACTCTTCAGTCCACAGGCCGATGCTCTATCCACTGAGCCAAACCGGTTAGGGCGACATTTACTTTTTTGTTGTTGTTGTTAAACCTCACTGGAGGATATTTTTCCATTAATTTTAGAGAGAGTGTGGGGGGGGGGGAATAGAGACACAGAGAGAGAGAAACATTGATGTGAGACACTGATGTGAGAGAGACATTGATTGGTTGCCTCCCCCATGTGCCCGGGGAGTTGAGCCTGCAACCAAGGTACATGCCCTTGACTGGAATTGACCCCCAGACCCTTCAATCCACAGACCAATGCTCTATTCACTGAGCAAAACTGGCCTAGGGCCTGGCTAGGGCTTTTTTTTTTTTTTTCTTTTTTAAAAATATATTTTATTGATTTTTTACAGAGAGGAAAGGAGAAGGATAGAGAGTTAGAAAAACATCGATCAATTGCCTCCTGCACACCACCCACTGGGAATGTGCCCGCAACCAAGGTACATGCCCTTGACCAGAATCGAACCTGGGACCTTTCAGTCTGCAGGCCAACCCTCTATCCACTGAGCAAAACTGGCCAGGGCCCAGCTAGGGCTTTTTAAATCACTGTCTATAGTAGGATATTTGGCTGATTCCACTCTTTTTATTTATTTATTTATTTTTAATTAAATCTTTATTGTTCAGATTATTACATTAGTTACTCTTTTTTCCCACCATAACTCCCCTCCACCCAGTTCCCACCCCACCCTCCACCCTCACTCCCCACCCACTGTCCTCATCCATAGGTGTACGATTATTGTCCAATCTCTTCCCTCACCCCCACACCTCTTCCCCACCCCCCAAAGAATAGTCAGTCCATTCCCTTTCTATGTCCCTGATTCTATTACAATCACCAGTTCATACTGTTCATCAGATTATTTATTCACTTGATTTTTAGATTCACTTGTTGATAGATGTGTATTTGTTGTTCATAATTTGTATCTTTACCTTTTTCTTCTTCCTCCTCTTCTTAAAGGATACCTTTCAGCATTTCATATAATACTGGTTTGGTGGTGATGATCTCCTTTAGTTTTTTCTTATCTGTGAAGCTCTTTATCTGACCTTCAATTCTGAATGATAGCTTTGCTGGATAAAGTAATCTTGGTTGTAGGTTCTTGGTATTCATCACTTTGAATATTTCTTGCCACTCCCTTCTGGCCTGCAAAGTTTCTGTTGAGAAATCAGCTGACAGTCGTATGGGTACTCCCTTGTAGGTAACTGATTTTCTTTCTCTTGCTGCTTTTAGGATTCTCTCTTTGTCTTTTGCTCTTGGCATTTTAATGATGATGTGTCTTGGTGTGGTCCTCTTTGGATTCCTTTTGTTTGGGGTTCTCTGCGCTTCCTGGACTTGTAAGTCTATTTCTTTCACCAGGTAGGGGAAGTTTTCTGTCATTATTTCTTCAAATAGGTTTTCAATATCTTGCTGTCTCTCATCTTCTGGCAGCTCCATAATTCAGATGTTGGTATGCTTGAAGCTGTCCCAGAGTCTCCTTACACTATCTTCGTATTTTCGGATTCTTTTTTCATTTTGCTTTTCCGGTTGGGTGTTTTTTGCTTCCTCGTATTTCAAATCTTTGACTTGATTCTTGCGATCCTCTGTTCTGCTGTTGGGAGTCTGTATAATATTCTTTTTTAAAAAAATATATATTTTATTGATTTTTTTACAGAGAGGAAAGGAGAGGGATAGAGAGTTAGAAACATCGATGACAGAGAAACATCCATCAGCTGCCTCCTGCACACTCCCTGCTGGGGATGTGCCCGCAACCCTTGACCGGAATCGAACCTGGGACCCTTCAGTCTGCAGGCTGACGCTCTATCCATTGAGCCAAACCGGTTAGGGCGGGAGTCTGTATAATATTCTTTATTTCAGTCAGTGTATGCTTAATTTCTAGTTGGTTCTTTATCACAACATCGAGGGTTTCACCAGTCTTCTTGAGGATCTCACTACATTTATCGGCGGTCTCACCAGTCTTTTCGAGGGTCTTATTAAATTTATCGGCGGCTTCTAGACAGTTCTTTAAAGACCTTGAAAGTGTGGTTTTGAACTCTATATCCAGTAGTTTGCTTTCCTCCCATTCTGTCGTTTGTGTCCTGTTTCTTTGTCTCGGCATTTTTTATGCTTCGCTGTGTTGATAGAGTGCTAAGTGTCCCAATTACCTGAGGTAGACACTCTTGGTGCACCCCCTTGTGGGCTTTGTGCACAGTCTTGTTGTAAGTAAGCCTTGATTGTTGTAGTTATCACTGTGAGGAATTGACCTCCAGGCCAATTGGCTGTGAGAATCAGCTGTGTCTGCAGTGGGAGAACTTCTGTGCTGGAGACACCCCTCTGGGGCTAGACTTGTTTCGGTGGGGCTTTGGTGCTCACTGAGTCTGCTCCCTGAGTGTGTCTTTTATGGTTCCACGGAGCTGCAAACTGGATGGTCCCACTCTGACCTCTGGGCTTCCTGGCTCTTGGATCTCTAGGGAGGTGCTAATCTAGCCTTTGCCTGAGGCTATCCAGCAAAAGTCTCCCTGCAGGGCTTGGGCGGGGCGGGTCCCATGGGATCAACAGGACAGGGCTAGCAGTTATGGCTGCTCTCAGCCTTGCCCTCAGAGGCTCTGCTTCTCGGTGTCCCGGTAATCGCTACAAGCCCCTCAGAGAGAAAGCTGCCCTAGGGTTCTGACCGATGCCAGACAGTCCCACTTCTCCCGTATGAGTCTGGATCCCTAGAGACTCGCCCGGAACTGGAGCTCAGAGCCTGAGACTCCCTCCCGATTGAAAACGACAACCATGCCCTGAGCCGCCAGCCCACTCCGCATGCACTCCGCACCTTAGTATTTGACTTCAGCACTGCGCCTCTTCTGAGTCTCGGTATGCTTTTCTCTTTCCTCCTAGTTGTAGAACTTCCACTCAGCCAGCCTTCCTGCGGTTCTGGATGATGTCCGTTCCGTCTTTTAGTTGTATTTTTGAAGTGATTGTTCGAGGCAGCAAACTCCGGTGTTTATCTATGCTGCCATCTTGGTTTCTCTCCAATTCCATTCTTTAAAAAAAAATAAAAAAATATATATATATATATAGAGAGAGAGAGAGAGTTTTATTGATTTCAGAGTGGAAAGGAGAGGGAGAGAAGATGGAAACCTCAAAGTTAGAGAAACATCAATCTGCTGCCTCTTGCAGGCCTTGACCAGGAATCGAACCAGCAACCTCTTGGTGCATGGGACAACACTCAATCCACTGAGTCATTGTATGCCTTAATTGTCCATTGTCTTTTTTTTTTTTTTTGAAGGTTTTTTTATTTTTTATTTTATGTAAAAACAGATAGCATTCTGTCATAAGGTATATGTCTTAAATGACTCATTCATGGATGTTCACTTAGTCCAACTTAATGAATCCTATGTCGTTCGCATACTGACCGAAACACTGGCGGCACCGGTTGAGGCCATATTTCCGGATCAGACCGTGGAGGTTTGAGCAAACACAGCAAGAACGAGAACCCTGGCCGAATTTCCTTGGATGGCTCCAGTAGAGCTGCTGGTGACCCATCTGACGCTCTTTGTAGCAACGAAGCAAACAGGCTGTCCATTGTCTTTTTGCATCAAAGATAACATACCTTTGGAATGTCGGGTTAAATTTTTTTTCCAGACCCCTCAGGACCCAATCTCCCATAGAGCAAGCAATTTCAGAGCTCATCATTGTTATTGTTATCACATTAATTATTAACTGTCAACTGTCCTATCCCACCTTCGTAGAAGAAGTATGTGTCTATTTCTTTTACTTTTTACCCAGTCCTAGAGAATTCCTTGCTTTGCTTTCTCCCCCTTCCCTAATCTCTCACCAGTGGATTTGATGTAACCCTCCTTTTCTTTGATTCTGATGTATAAAATAAGCTGCAGAACTGCTGTTCTGTAAAGCAGTCTTAATCCGTTCTTATTTTGCTTCCTGGCAATTGTTTTCAGTTTGACTCAAACTCAGAAAAATTCTCTACAGGTTTGGACGTATCTTAAGATGACACCAGGAACAATAGAATAATGTTCTTTTATTCTAGGAAGAAGCAGGGGGAAGCTGCAGCATTTCCTGGGACATACCTGACTGAAGACAGATTTCTGAGCAGAAGTTTAGAGCAGACCCCGAACACACCAACACAGAGCCTCCCAGTTACCAGCGCTTTTCGGAGAACAGAAGAACATGCTCCAGGCTCAGGTGACTGGGTGGTTTCTCTTTCTTCAGTAGCGGATTTGCAGAAGTCTATGAAAACCAACTTCATGCCCAGCCGAGGGGCACAATTGGTCTGTACACCAAAAAGGTTTCAGATTCAATTCCCAGTCAGGGGCACATAAGGGAAGCAGCCAAAAGATGTTTCTCTCTCTGTGTCTCTCCCTTTCCCTTCCTCTCTCTCTCATAAATCAGTAGAAAAAAATAATAATAATAAATAAATTCTTGGGTTTGGATTTAAAAAAATACACCTTCATTAATCTGGAAAAAAATATATATATATATAGTCTCAAGTATATAACTTAGAATATATGAAAGGTGTTTCTAGGCTAACAAAAAAATTTAACTTCTTTACATTATAGTAACACCTAATTGGATGAATTCATAGATGAATGAACAATTATAAAATAGTATTTTACGAGGCATGTGGTTATTCCACTGTATATAAAATAAAACCCCATTCACTATATAGATGCAACGTATAAAGTGAAAATGATCACAAAAGTAACATTTTTTCCATAGCATCTTAAAAGACTTCACGCCATTGCCCTAGCAGGCTTGGCTCAGTGGATAAAGCGTCAGCCTGCGGACTGAAGGATCCCAGGTTCGATTCCGGCCAAGGGCACATGCGTGGGTTGCTGCTCGATCCCCGGTGAGGGGTGTTCAGGAGGCAGCTGATCAATGATTCTCTCTCATCATTGATGTTTCTGTCTCTCTCCTCTTCCTCTCTGAAATCAATAAATATATATATATTTTTAAAAGGAATGTATCTGTCGAAGGGAAAATGGGGTACATCTGTAATACTGTCAACACTAAATATAAATATATATATTTTTTAAAAAGACTTCACGCCATTAAACAGCATGTTGTTGTTACAGGACTCCCTGACATTTCACGATGTGGCCGTGGAGTTCACCTCAGAGGAGTGGCAACTCCTGGACCCTGATCAGAAGGACCTGTACAGGGACGTGATGATGGAGAACTACAGCCACCTAATGGCCCTGGGTGAGGACAACTTCCCTGTGTCACTCAGATGCTGCCCTGTTAGTGGCTTTTTCCTTTCTCAGCTGCTTAACTTTCAGAATAACTCCAGTTCTCTGACATGATGCAATCTCAGATCCTTCTCTTGCCCCACGCAAGATATTATAATGTCCCCTCTCCTAATAGAAAAAGTATTGTGTTAGCTGTAAAAACTGTTCATTCTCCCTTCTTGACAAATCCCACCCAATTCAGTATGTCTAAGTCTTTTGTCATTTTTTTCTTGCGCAGGATATCAAGCCCCCAAACCAGACGTGCTCTCCAAATTAGAACGAGGGGAGGAACTGTGGATAGTACAAGATGAACTCCACTGTCCAGTCTTTCCAGGTGAGGGGGTGAGAGCCAGCAAGGTAGGCGGCCGGGAAGTCACATTCTAGTCAGAAATGGCATCAGAGCAGTGACAGTGAATGAGGAAACTCAAACCATTCTGCCACATATGAGAACCCATTTTTTCTTTGTAAAAATTTGGAATATAACATACCCCATTTGTCTCTTCTGAGCTCTGACCCATTTATTTTTTTCTACTCTTGTTTTTCTTTGTGTGGTTTTCTTTGCCCTATGATTCCCAGTTCTTTTTTTTTTTTTAATATATTTTATTGATTTTTTACAGAGAGGAAGGGAGAGGGATAGAGAGTCCAAAACATCAATGAGAGAGAAACATTGATCAGCTGCCTCCTGCACACCTCCCACTGGGGATGTGCCCACAACGAAGGTACATGCCCTTGACCAAAATCGAACCTGGGACCCTTCAGTCTGGTCAGGGCGATTCTCAGATCTTTTTTATTTCTTTATCCACAGCCACACTGTCTCTGCCTATGTTAGCACCTCTCTTGCTATGAAATTCCACTTTCCAGGCCTCTCTGGAAAGACAGAACTTTGAATTCATCACCTTTTTCTTCATATATATTTTATTGACTTCAGAGAGGAAGGGAGAGGAAGGAAGAGACAGAAACATCAGTGATGAGAGAGAATCATTGATCAGCTGCCTCCTCACACCCCAACTGGGGATGGAGCCTGCAACCCGGGCATGTGCCCTGACTGGGAATTGAACTGTCACCTCCTGGTTCATAGGTCAACACTCATCCACTGAGCCAGGCAATTCATCATTTTTTTCTTACGACAGGGCCTACCTGCTCTGTTGGAAAATAGTGATTTTCCTTCATAACATCCAACACCATCTTGGATGGTGGGTCCCGGGATGACCTCATTTTCACAGTGCATTTATGTGTTCTTTGCCTTGGTCCCATCAAGGTTCTTCATACTCAGTTCTCATCAATATTAAACATCTCCTCTATTCCCATGAGTTGACCTCTTTCTGTTCTGTGAAATGGACTCCCAAATTGACTACTCCCTCAGTATTGTCTAATGGAGAATCTGCCAGAGACCTGGAAATAGAACTAATAGATACGGGTGTCTTTAACTGGTTTCCTCTCTAAACATCTTGAGATGAGGTTGAAAATCAAAACAATTTTGTATCTGGAATTGAACCAGGAAGATTCATCTGTTTGGGTCAAGTTCAATTTGGAAGATATTTTTATTGGCCTGTTTTACTTTAAGAAATGTGTACATTTAGTGTTTGGTAAAATTTACTAGTCCATATAACTGTTTTCCAGTTTGAGTCTGAACTGAGATTCAGATGTTCCTAGTGGGTAGCATAGAGATCATCAGAAATTCATTTGAAGGATCAGTTTTCAGGAGAAGTTTGGCCCAACGCTACATATAGGGCAGGATTAAAAGGGGAAAAAAAGGCAAGGGTAATCAATGAGGCTAATTAATGAAGTCCTGGACCAAATGAGAGATTGGGGAAAATTGGTGTGAATGGATCTTTCTAGATGTAGAGGAGGTAATTCTTTGGGTGGGGAGGAAAGGTGAAAGTTCAGAAAAGAAAGGCAAACAATAAATCCACTGTTTAGTGGTCGAATAAACGTACTCATGCTGTTCACTCTTCCCTAAAGCCAAAATCTTGAGTGCAGTGGGGTTGGGGTAGGGATGGAGGGGCGTGGAGGTAGAAAAAAATTGTCTAATGTCCACTTTCTTTCTATATATTTTACTCATCATCATGGCAGCTGGCCTATGACTTCTCTTTTTGTGTGTGTGTGAGAGCAGCAATCACCTTTCCTCCATTCTATTTTAAATTTAGGTTGTTTTCCTGCACTATACATTTTCAGTTCTGTCCATCCTGGCATCACCTGGGATGTTCTTTACATGTTTAGCTCTCTCCTTAAAGGTCTCTACCATTTCATTCGATTAAGTAGAAAAGATCTTGTTAGCATGCTACATGAGTTTCAGCCCAACCTACATCATAACTGCTTCATGTGACTTATTTCCCAGTTTTCCTAATTCAGATTTTTCTTCATTCTTGGAAAATGAATGGCTGCATGCATTTTTTAAAGCTTTTGTTTTCACATTATATGTTTTAAAAATATTTTTTTATGCCGTAACCAGTTTGGCTCAGTGCATAGAGCATCGGCCTGCGGACTGAAAGGTCCCAGGTTCAATTCCGGTCAAGGGCATGTAACTTGGTTGTGGGCACATCCCCAGTAGGAGGTGTGCAGGAGGCAGCTGATCGATGGTTCTCTCTCATCAATGTTTCTAACTCTATCCCTCTCCCTTCCTCTCTGTAAAAAATCAATAAAATATATTTTAAAAAAATATTTTTTTATTGATTTCAGAGAGGAAGGGAGAGGGGGAGAGAGCTAGAAACATCAATGATGAGAGAGAATCATTGATCGGCTGCCTCCTGCACGTCTCACACTGGGGAATGAGCTCAAAGCCTAGGCATAATCAAGAAAGATAAATATCACATGATTTCACTCATTTGTGGAATATAACGAACAACATAAACTGATGAACAAAAATAGATCCAGAGACATAGAAGCATCAAACAGACCATCCAACCTAAGAGGGAAGGCAGTGGAGAGGGTGGAAGAGATCAACCAAAGGACTTGTATGCATGCATATGAGCATAATAACCAGTGGACACAGACAGTAGGAGTGGGTGAGGGCATGTGCTGGGGGGGTTGGAACGGCTAGGGAGAAGTCGATGGGGGGAAAAGGAGACTTATGTAATACTTTAAACAATAAAGAATTTAAATTTAAATAAATAAAAATTTAAAAACTTGGGCATGTGCCCCAACCGGGAATTGAACCATGACTTCCTAGTTCATAGGTTGATGCTTAACCACTGAGTCACACTGGCAGGGCCACATCGTATTTTTAATGGTTTTACTTAGATTAAATTCACATACCATACAATTTACCTATTTAAAACATGTAATTAAATTAAATATGATTCACTGGGTTATAGTATATTGAGAGAAGCATATCAATTGGTTGCCACTTGCACAAGCCCCACCAGACTGTGGCCAGGAGGAGCCTGCAACTGAGGTATGTGACCTTGACCAGAATCAAACCTGGGACCCTTGGGTCCACAAGCTGAAGCTCTATCCATTTAGCTAAACCGACTAGGGCTCTAATTTGGTCTTTAATTTCTTAAGTCTCATTAAAAAAAAAAAAAAAAAAAAAAAAAAAAAGTTTTGCCGAAACCGGTTTGGCTCAGTGGACAGAGCGTCGGCCTGCGGACTGAAAGGTCCCAGGTTCGATTCCGGTCAAGGGCATGTACCTGGGTTGCGGGCACATCCCCGGTGGGGGATGTGCAGGAGGCGGCTGGTCGATGTTTCTCTCTCTCATCGATGTTTCTGACTCTCTATCTCTCTCCCTTCCTCTCTGTAAAAAATCAATAAAATATATTAAAAAAAAAAAAAAAAAGTTTTACAGTTCCTTTTCTTAAGTTTGTTCCTAAGTATGAGATTCTCTTTTATTATTTACTAAATGGTATTGTTTGCATTTTCAGACTATTCTTTGCTAGGATATAAAAATAAAATTATTTTCCCATCATGTTCAAATGACACTTCCTCCCGAGTAACCAAATTTCCTGTCATATAAAATTGCAGATTATCTTTCAGTGATCTCTGTGATAACCTATTGTCTTGATGAGAAAGTTTCTGTCACCTTCCTAAACACTGTTTAATGTGTTCCATACTTGTGATTGCCTTATTTCTTTAAAATTTGCATTTAAAAAAATACATTTTGATTGATTTTAGAGAGAGGAAGGGAGAGGGATAGAGATAGAAACATCGATGAGAGAGAAACATTGATTGGCTGATTCCTACACACCCCTTATTGGGGATCAAGCCTGCAACCTGAGCATGTGCCCTGACCAGGAGTGGATCCCATGACCTCTTGGTTCATGGGTCGATGCTCAACCACTGAGCCACACTGGCCTGGCTAAAACTTGCATTTTGAGAGCCTAATATTTTTTTTAAAAAAAAAATATGTTTTATTGATTTTTTACAGAGAGGAAGGGAGAGAGATAGAGTTAGAAACGTCGATGAGAGAGAAACATCGATCAGCTGCCTCCTGCACATCTCCTACTGGGGATGTGCCCACAACCCAGGTACATGCCCTTGACCGGAATCGAACCTGGGGCCCTTCAGTCCGCAGGCCGACGCTCTATCCACTGAGCCAAACCGGTTTTGGCGAGAGCCTAATATTTTTGAAGTTATCAGCAGTACAAAAGGTAGATGCCCTGTCCAGTGTGCTCAATGGTTATAGCATTCAGGATTGGATTGCTGGTCAAAGGCATACGTACCTGGGTTACAGGTTTGATCCCCACCCTTGGTAGGGAGGCATGTGGAAGGTAACCAATCAATTTGTCTCTGTCACTTTGCTGTTTCTCTCTCCTATCTCTCTCTCTCTCTCTTTCTCCCCTTCGCTCCTCACTTCCAATCTCTCTAAAAATCAATGGAAAGCCCTGGCAAGTGTGCTACAGTGGTTAGAGTATCAGCCCTCAAACCAAAGGATCAGGGGTTTGATTCCCGGTCAAGGGCACATCATACCTCAGTTGCAGATTCACTCCCCGTACCAGGTCGGATGTATGGGGGAGGCAACGAGTTGATGTGTCTCTCTCACATCGATCTTTCTCTTTCCTCCTCCCTCCCTCCCTCTTCTACTCTCTCTGAAAAGCAATGGAAAATATGTTTTGCCCTAGCCAGTTTTGCTCAGTGGATAAAGCGTCGGCCTGTGGACTGAAGGTTCCCAGGTTTGATTCTGGTTAGGAGCACATGCCCAAGTTGCCAGTTTGATCCCCGGTAGAGGTGTGCAGGAGACAGCCCATCAATGATTCTCTCTCATTATTGGTGTTCCTATCTCTCTCTCCCACTCCTTCCTCTCTGAAATCAATAAAAATCTCTTTTTTAAAAAAATGTCTTCAGGTGAGGATTAACAAAAACAAAAAAATCAATGGGAGCCCAGCTAGTATGACTCAGTGATTGAGTGTCATCCTATGAACCAGGTGAAAACAGGAAGTCACAATTAGATTTCTGGTCAGAGCACATGTCCAGGTTGCAGGATCAATTCCTGTTAGAGCAGTGGTTCTCAACCTTCTGGCCCTTTAAATACAGTTCCTCATGTTGTGACCCAACCATAAAATTGTTTTCGTTGCTACTTCATAACTGTAATGTTGCTACTATTATGAATCGTCATGTAAATATCTGATATGCAGGGTGGTCTTAGGCAACCCCTGTGAAAAGGGTCGTTCGACCACCAAAGGGGTCGTGACCCACAGGTTGAGAACTGCTGTGTTAGAGGCATGCAGAAGGCAGCTGATCAAAGTTTTCCTTTCATATCGATGTTTCTTTCTCTCCATCTTCTTCCTCTATCTTAAAAAAATTTTTTTTTTCCCAGTAAAAAAATAAATAAATAAAGCCCTGGCCAGTGTGGCTCTGTTGGAGAGTTGACCTGTACATAAAATTGTTGGAGGTTCACTCCTGTTGGGGGTCAGGGAATATTCCTAGGTTGTGGGTTCAATCTTTGGGTTGGGGCTTGTATGGGAGACAACCAATTGATGTTTTTCACATTTATGGTTTCCACCCCCACCCCTCTCGAAAATCAACTTTTAAAAAACCACTAAAGATTCCTATACAATAGATTAGTTCGAATTTTTCATAATTTTATAGGCACTATCAGGTGTGTTGTGTGACAAATAGTGGTTTTCTTCATGCAATACAGTTATTTTGAGATTCAACACTTAAGTTAATTTTTGATTGGTGAGTAGTATTGTGTTCTATGAATAATGACTTTTTCTATTGATCTGTCTATGATGTTGGTTATTTCCAGGTTTGGGGTATTATAAGTAAATCTGCTGGGAATATTTGTGTTCAGTTATCTCTATATATGTATATGTTTTACTTTATCAAACTGTTGTTGTGTAGGTGAATGTTTCACACGTTA
This sequence comes from Myotis myotis, assembly GCF_014108235.1. Taxonomy (NCBI): domain Eukaryota; kingdom Metazoa; phylum Chordata; class Mammalia; order Chiroptera; family Vespertilionidae; genus Myotis; species Myotis myotis. Next base: position 1,138,839 of record NW_023416333.1, on the reverse strand, counting down.
AGATATACAGAAATGTGCCGAAACCGGTTTGGCTCAGTGGATAGAACGTCGGCCTGCGGACTGAAAGGTCCCAGGTTCGATTCTGGTCAAGGGCATGTACCTGGGTTGCGGGCACATCCCCAGTAGGAGATGTGCAGGAGGCAGCTGATCGATGTTTCTCTCTCATCGATGTTTCTGGCTCTCTATCTCTCTCCCTTCCTCTCTGTAGAAAATCAATAAAATATATTTAAAAAAAAAAAAAAAAGATGTACAGAAATGTGACCCAAAATGGTCATTGCTTTTCCCTTCCACAAACCCACAGCATAAAATAAATCCAGTTTTTATGCAACTCAAAAAAAAAAAAAATTAAAGCCCTGGCTGGTATGATTTAGTGGTTAGAGCGTTGTCCCAAAGTGTCACCAATTCGATTTCTGTTCAAGGGCATATACCTGGATTGCAGGTTTGCCGGGGTCCAGCCCCAGCGGGTCCAGGGGTCCCCAAAGGTGTGGACGGCGTCGGCAAAGAAGGAAGGACACAGAGACAGTGTTCAGTTGATCAGCAGCCTAGCCAGGACCTCTAGCCAGGATCTCCAGCCAAGTTCCGGTCTGGATTTCCAGAGAGGTTTTGCTTTGGATCTCCTGCCAGGTTCGGTAGCCAGTTGTCTTGCTAGGTTCTCCAGGTTCTCCAGCCAGGTTCAGTCACCAGGTTCTAGTCAGGTTCTCTTGCCAATTTCTGTAGTCAGGTTCAGTCCAGGATCTTTTGCCATGTTCTCTCCAGCAGAGTTCTTCTGTCTCTAGAGAACGTTCTGTGTAGGTTCTGTCCCTCTTAGTTCTGTGTTCTAAGCTCTGTATTCTAAGTTCTGTCTCTTGCTGTCTTGTTACATCTGTATTTATACCAGTTGATTCCAATCCTATCAATCTCTATTACAAAGGTTAGGGCGTTTCTTATCTCCATTCCAGGGAGTAAAGATTATGTAGCTTAAGTATGATTGTTTGTAGTTAAAGTGATTAACTACCCACCTGGCACTTAGTTAAGGAGTTTTATCCCCTCCCTGACTTCAGGGAAAAAATCCCTACCTGGGGAAACAACCTTTCTCAGAGAGGAGACCTTGGTTAAAACACATAGTGCCAAGAAGGTGAGAAAACATTTTAAGAACAGTATGCCATATATGCCAGGTCCTTTGAAACAGCAAGGATGGACTGGCTCCCGGCAAATTCCCCCTTTTTTATTTTTTAAAAAGCAGGCATTAAAAAGAAAAACCTGAAATGCTCTCTTGTATCCATTTTAAGAGTAGGATTGGCGCTTTCCACTATTACCTGAGTCCTGATCTATCACCCCAGGGAGAGCTTGCCAATCCTGCACTTTCCCGGGGTGGAAAGGCTGCAGTGGGGTTAAGGATAAGGCTCCTTGGGCCTACCTTCTCCCATGCCATTACATTTACCTTTCCGGCACCTTTCCTTCCTCAGAAAAGCATGGATGTATTTCTTGTATAAAATGTTCCATCTGACTGGGAGTAAACTCCTCTGCTAGCAAGCATATGTGTTAAAAGATCAATACAGAGTCTTATTTCTTTAGACTCAGTATGGCACATCTTCTTAATCTAAAGATCAATACAGAGTCTTCTTTCTTTGGACTCAGTATGGCACATCTTCTCAATCTAAGTTCTGTACTATCCACCTTCTTACCCTACTTATCCTCTATAGGGGGGTCTGAAGTACCCTGGTGGAGTCCTATCCGTCCCGAATGTGGGGGTTCTCAATGGGGGGGGCTTACCTAGGGGAATTCTGTTCCAGGGCTTCCCAAAGGTGTGGACGGAGTCGGCGAAAACTATCCACCCTCTTCCTACAGTGGAGTCCAATCCGTCCCGATTGTGGGGCAAAGACTATCCACCCTCTTCCTACGGTGGAGTCCTATCCTTCCCGAGTGCGGGGCGCTTACCTAGGGGTCCCTGTTCGGGCGCCATATGCCGGGGTCCAGCCCCAGCAGGTCCAGGGGTCCCCAAAGGTGTAGACGGAGTCGGCAAAGAAGGAATGACATGGAGACAGTATTCAGTTCATCAGCAGCCTAGCCAGGATCTCCAGCCAGGATCTCCAGCCAAGTTCTGTGTCCATGTTGTCTTGCTAGGTTCTCCAGCCAGGTTCTGTCCAGGTTCTCCAGCCAGGTTCAGTCACCAGGTTCTAGTCAGGTTCTTTTGTCAATTTCTGTAGTCAGGTTCAGTCCAGGATCTTTTGCCATGTGCCGGGGTCCAACCCCAGCAGGTCCAGGGGTCCCCAAAGGTGTGGACGGAGTCGGCGAAGAAGGAAGGACACGGAGACGGCGTTCAGTTGATCAGCAGCCTAGCCAGGATCTCTAACCAGGATCTCCAGCCAAGTTCTGGTCTGGATCTCCAGCGAAGTTCTGCTGTTTATTGTCTTGTTACATCCATATTTATACCAGTTGATTTTAATCCTGTCAATTTCTATTACAAAGGTTAGGGCGTTTCTTATCTCCATTCCAGGGAGTAAAGATTATATAGCTTAAGCATGATTGTTTGTAGTTAAAGTGATTAACTACCCGCCTGGTACTTAGTTCAGGAGTTTCATCCCCTCCCTGACTTCAGGGAAAAATTCCTACCTGGGGAAACAACCTTTCTAGGAGAGGCATCCCCTCCCTGACTTCAGGGAAAAATTCCTACCTGGGGAAACAACCTTTCTCAGAGAGGTGACCTTGGTTAAAACACACAGCGCTAAGGGGAGCAAACATATTAAGAACAGTATGCTATATACGCCAGGTCCCTTGAAACATATGCTGTGCAGATGTTTCTTTCCTGCAGCGACTGTGTCAAGCAGCAAGGATGGACCGGTTTCCGGCAAATTCCCCCTTTTTTATTTTTTAAATGATCACGCATGCAAATCAGTGGCCACCTCTCAGATTGGGCCGTTTAAAACTCGGAAGAAGACTGGCAAGCAATGACAGTGAGCATAACTATAAACATAGTGGATGGAGTGCACAAGGAGCCCCATTCCTGTAGACGGTTGCCGGCCTCTTCAGTCAAGGGATTACAGCTGTCCTCAAGTTGTTGGTTTGATTGTCTTTGTTGGTCTGGCTAGCGGGCGGCATCACTGGCGACAGGCTTCCCGAAGCGTCAGCAAGTTGAAGGGCTGCATCAAAGGGTCCATCAGGGCGGTGGTTGATGGTGGTGTCGATGTCCGAGGAGGAGTAAGCTGTGCCCTCTGGATCCAGCTGATATGGAAAATGGAGGGTAGTAGAAAAAGAAGAGAAAGCAAAAGAACTACAAGGCATGGAAGTGTTTAGAAAAAAAGAGGGAGAAGAAAGGGAAGAAGGCAGCATCCTGACACAGCCCTTTCCTTCAGCTTCCCCTTTCCCTGTGGTCCCAGGTAGAAATGGGAAACAAGTCCTGTTGCAGTGAGAGGGCAGCTGCTGTCAGCCAGTCTCTGTCTTTACCTGGGTCCCGATCTGAGCTGGGCATGGGAAGCAGGAAGCAGCCATGGGGACAGACCTTCCTCAGAAGGGCCGAGTGTTCAAGCCCCTGCACCATTGGGGAGGGGGGTCTGTGCCCCACCTTTGTTGCACCCCAAGTTTTCTCCTACTGGCCCCCGACTGTGCCTGTCTTAGGTTGCCCCACCCTGTGGAGTCTTACCCGTCGTTGACTACCAGCCATCTCTGGGCCAAGTAGGGTGATGTGAGGTTCAGTTTTGTCTCCTTGATAGCCTATGTCCCTCTGGCCTCCATGCCCAGCAACTGCCTTGGGATCCCCTTGCCTGCTGGCAGGGCTCTGGCATTGATCATAGGGAACTCAGGTTTCTTCTCTAGAGAGGGCCCAGCTTACGCCATTGGGCCAGAGACAGATCCATGGTACCAGCCACCATGAGGCTTCAACCTCAGCATGAACAGAGAGCTCAGGCAATAGCTATGGGCAATTGGATTGTAACAAGAGGGTCCCTCTTGGCACAAGGGTAAGAGGGGCCAATACAGGACAAAGGAGAGTCCCGGAACAGGACTTTCTCATCCCAGGATGTCAGGCTCTTGGCACAAGACAACTCCATGTATGGGGCATATACCCCTAGTCACGGCATAAAAGGGAGATGCCCTTCCTGGAACAGTAGGGTAGGGAGATTCTAGAAAAGGCTGTGTTCAGGAAAGAAGGAGAAAGGCCAAAGAACCAGCAAACAAGTAGTTAGATTTTAAAAAAAGGAAAAAGGAAAGGAGATGTGGGGCAAAGCTGGGACATGTGGAAAGACAAAACGGAGGCACATGTGATCCTCCCAATGGACAGATTGTTCCAGCTCAGGTCTGCACATCTGCTGCAGACGGGCACTGGTCAGGTGTGCTATGATGAGGCAGAGATGGCGGGCGGTGAGACATAAGGTCTGGAATCCACACAGGTGAGTCTGCGTCCTGTGGAAATATACAAGCATATCCTCTCCCCTGGGTTAAAAGTACATCAGGTCCCTTCCAGGCTCCTGTAAGCAAGTCTCTCCATTTGACGAGGGCTTTAGGTTTAGTTAGATCAGGGTTCCAATGCCTGTACATCGGGGAATTTCCCTCAGAATCTACATTTAGTATATTAATTACAAATTGAGCATGTTGTAGAACATGATGAGGACAGGAATATTTAAACTCATTTTCTTGTAATTTTTTAATTTGTGTTTTTAAAGTTTGGTGAGCCCTTTCTACTATTGCTTGGCCTTGAGGATTGTAGGGTATTCCTGTAGTATGTGCGATGCTGAATGTAGAGCATAAGTTTTTAAAAGCTCTAGAGGTATAGGCAGGCCCATTGTCAGTTTTAAGTGCCCTTGGTATTCCTAGGTAGGAAAAGCATTGGAATAGATGTTGACTTACATCTTTAAAGGCTTCTCCTGTACGTGCAGAAGCAAGGATAACATGAGAAAAGGTATCAATACAAACATGCACATAGCAAAGTTTGCCAAAAGATGGGACATGAGTAATATCCATCTGCCATAAGTTCCAGGTTCTCCAGCCAGGTTCTGTAGCCATGTTCCCTCGCTAGGTTCTCCAGCCAGGTTCTGTCCAAGTTCTCCAGCTGGGTTCAGTCACCAGGTTCTAGTCAGGTTCTCTTGCCAATTTCTGTAGTCAGGTTCAGTCCAGGATCTTTTGCCATGTTCTCTCCAGCGAAGTTCTTCTGTCTCTAGGCTCTGTGTAGGTTCTGTCTTCTAAGTTCTGTGTGTAGGTTCTGTATTCTAAGTTCTGACTCTTGCTGTCTTATTACATCTGTATTTATACCAGTTGATTCAATCCTATTAATCTCTATTACAAAGGTTAGGGCGTTTCTTATCTCCATTCCAGGGAGTAAAGATTATATAGCTTAAGCATGATTGTTTGTAGTTAAAGTGATTAACTACCCGCCTGGTACTTAGTTCAGGAGTTTCATCCCCTCCCTGACTTCAGGGAAAAATTCCTACCTGGGGAAACAACCTTTCTAGGAGAGGCATCCCCTCCCTGACTTCAGGGAAAAATTCCTACCTGGGGAAACAACCTTTCTCAGAGAGGTGACCTTGGTTAAAACACACAGCGCTAAGGGGAGCAAACATATTAAGAACAGTATGCTATATACGCCAGGTCCCTTGAAACATATGCTGTGCAGATGTTTCTTTCCTGCAGCGACTGTGTCAAGCAGCAAGGATGGACCGGCTTCCGGCAGCCATGTTCTCTCCAGCAAAGTTCTTCTGTCTCTAGAGAACGTTCTGTATAGGTTCTGTGCCTCTTAGTTCTGTGTTCTAAGCTCTGTATTCTAAGTTCTGTCTCTTGCTGTCTTGTTACATCTGTATTTATACCAGTTGATTCCAATCCTATCAATCTCTATTACAAAGGTTAGGGCGTTTCTTATCTCCATTCCAGGGAGTAAAGATTATGTAGCTTAAGTATGATTGTTTGTAGTTAAAGTGATTAACTACCCACCTGGCACTTAGTTAAGGAGTTTTATCCCCTCCCTGACTTCAGGGAAAAAATCCCTACCTGGGGAAACAACCTTTCTCAGAGAGGAGACCTTGGTTAAAACACATAGTGCCAAGAAGGTGAGAAAACATTTTAAGAACAGTATGCCATATATGCCAGGTCCTTTGAAACAGCAAGGATGGACTGGCTCCCGGCACAGGTTCAATTCCCAGCCCTGGTCAGAATATGTGCAGGAGGCAACAAATTAATGTGTGTCTCTCACATTGATGTTTCTCAATCTCTCTCTCTCTCTTCCTCCCTCCTTGTGTCTCTCCCTTCTACTCTGTCTAAAAAGCAATGGAAAAAATATCCTTGGGTGAGGATTATCAGGAAAAAAAGACACTAAAAAAGAAAACGAGTCTCAGTCTTTTTCTTTAAAGAATTTGTGTATGTTGATAGGATCCATACCTGTATTTTCAGAATAGACCTTTCATAAGTTTTATACATTCAACCAATTTCTTCATCTTGGTACTTGGATATGTAATAATCATCTTAAACTTTGTTCTACAATGCACTCAAATCCCCTTATTCTGAACTTCAATAGTATCCCTTGTTGCATTCCACCTACCCAGTGCCTCACACCACATAATTCCTGGAGTAATCTTTGAGTCCTCACTTTCAGTAACTTTGTCCCGCTTATCTCAGCAATCCCATCATTGAACTTTGTCTTTTCTTCAAATACAGGGCAAAAGTAGGTTTTTATTGGTGAGTACATAAAACACAGGGTTTCTACTTATATTATTATCTATTAATTATTCCATGATTTTCCGTATAAACAATAATAAAATCTACTTTTGCCCGAGTCTGTATGTCCTGGTTTCCTCAACCTCTTACATCTCCATTGCTCCTTGAACCATGTTTCACAGACTGTGATTGCCTTTATTACTTTTTTTTTTTTTTAGGTGTCTATCCTTCAAATTATTAAACCTGGAGGCCCAACAAATTTGATTCTATTCTGAAACAATCTACACAGATATAGTGTCAGACGTTACAAGTTAAGATTTCAGTCCCATAAGACTATACCCTTTCAGATTTCAATCATAAGTTTATATGGTCACCTGTGTTTCTGACCAACTGGCTATAAATTGGAAGTGCTCATGAGCTTTTTTTTTTGGTTCCATTAATTTGTTAGACCAGCCCTCAGGGGAGAAGGACTTATATTATAAAGCATACAGATGAATAGGTAAATAGTGCATGGTCTGAAGGATTCCTGAATATAGGAGCTTGTGTTCCCATGGAACTGGAGTGAACCACCCATCGAGCACATGTATGTATTCACTAACCCAGAAGATGATGAAATCTGGTTAAGAGGTTTTATAGAGTTTCAATTCCTAGTCTCTCTCTCTTTTCCCAGAGGTCATTGAGAAAGTCCAGCCTTCTCATCAATTGGTCTTTCTGGTAACTATCTCCATCCTGAGTGTATGTAGAAACCCTGTGCTAAGTTATTTTATGAGCATAAACTCAGCTGTTATTATAAGGGTCATCTTTTGTTGTTGTTAATCCTCACCCAAGGATACTTGTTCCATTAATTTTTTTTTTAATCTAAAACTCAAATTTATTTTTCTTAATTAAATCTTTATTGTTCAGATTATTACATTTGTTCCTCTTTTTTCCCCCCATAACCCCCCTCCTCCCAGTTCCCGCCCCACCCTCCGCCCTCACTCCCCACCCACTGTCCTCATCCATAGGTGCACGAGTTTTGTCCAGTCTCTTCCCCCATCCCCCATACTCCTTTCCCCCGCAAGAATAGTCAGTCCATTCCCTTTCTATGTCCCTGATTCTATTATGATCACCAGATTATTTGTTCACTTGATTCTTAGGTTCACTTGTTGATAGATGCATGTTTGTTGTTCATAATTTGTATCTTTACCTTTTTCTACTTCTTCCTCTTCTTAAAGGATACCTTTCAGCATTTCATATAATACTGGTTGGTTGGTGATGATCTCCTTTAGCTTTTTCTTATCTGTGAAGCTCTTTATCTGACCTTCAATTCTGAATGATAGCTTTGCTGGGTAAAGTAATCTTGGTTGTAGGTTCTTGGTATTCATCGCTTTGAATATTTCTTGCCATTCCCTTCTGGCCTGCAAAGTTTCTGTTGAGAAATCAGCTGACAGTCGTATGGGTATTCCCTTGTAGGTAACTGAGTTTCTTTCTCTTGCTGCTCTTAAGAGTCTCTCTTTGTCTTTTGCTCTTGGCATTTTAATTATGATGTGTCTTGGTGTGGTCCTCTTTGGATTCCTTTTTTTAGGGGTTCTCCGTGCTTCCTGGACTTGTAAGTCTATTTCTTTCACCAGGTAGGGGAAGTTTTCTGTCATTATTTCTTCAAATAGGTTTTCAATATCTTGCTCTCTCTCATCTTCTGGCACCCCTATAATTCTGATGTTGGTACGTTTGAAGCTGTCCCAGAGGTTCCTTACACTATCTTCGTATTTTTGGATTCTTTTTTCATTTTGCTTTTCTGGTTGGGTGTTTTTAGCTTCTTCGCATTTCAAATCTTTGCCTTGATTCTTGCGGTCCTCTGGTCTGCTGTTGGGAGTCTGTATAATATTCGTTATTTCAGTCCGTGTATGTTTAATTTCTAGTTGGCTCTTTATCATAACATCGAGGGTCTCATTAGATTTGTTGAGGATCTCATTAAGTTTATCAGCGGCTTCTAGACAGTTCTTGAGAGACCTTAAAAGTGTGGTTCTGAACTGAATATCCTCCATTGACAGTTTTGTCCTGTTTCTTTGTCTCCGCATTTTTTATGCTTTCTTGGTGCACCCCCTAGTGGTCTTTCTGTGCAGTCCTCCTATGGTTAAGCCTTGATTGTTGTAGTTAATACTAGGGGGATTTGACCTCCAGGCCAGCTGGCTGTGAGAATCAGCTGTGTCTGCAGTGGAAAAACTTCTGTCCTCTAGGGAGGTGCTAATCTAGCCTTTGCCTGAGGCTATCTGGCAAATGGCTCTGCGCAGGGCTTGGGCGGGCAGGTGGGTCGCTCCGGCTCGGGATCAACAGGGTGGGCCGGAGAGAGCAGTTATGGCGGCTCTCAGTTCTGTCCCTAGGGGCTCTGCCTCACAGAGTCCCAGCAACCGCTGCAAACCTCGGAGAGAAAGCTGCCTTCGAGTTCCGACCGAAGCCAGACAGTCCCGCTTCTCCCGTTTAAGTCTGGGTCCCTAGAGACTCGCCCGGCTCTGGAGCTCAGAATCTGAGACTCCCTCCCGATTGAAAGCACCAACCGCGCCCTCCGCCGCCAGCCCGCTCCGTGTGCACTCCATACCTGAGTATTTCACTTCAGCACTGCGTCTCCTCTGAGTCTGGGTATGATATTCTCTTTCCTCCTAGTTGTAGAATTTCCACTCAGCCAGCCTTCCTGTGGTTCTGGATGATGTCCGTTCCGTCTTTTAGGTGTGTTTTGATTTGGTTGTTCAAGGCAGCAATCTCCGGCGTTAACCTATGCCGCCATCTTGGTTCTTCCATTAATTTTTTGACAGAGAGTAAGGGAAGGGTAGAGATAGAGAGAAATATCAATTTGAGAGAGACACATTCATTGGCTGTCTCCTGCATGTGCCCTGACCAGGGCTAGGGATTGAGCCTGCAACCAAAGTACCCATGCCCTTGATCAGAATCAAACCTGCAACCCTTAAGTTGGCAGGTTGATGCTCTCACCACTAAGCAAAACCAGCTCGGGCTGGAAGGCTTTTTAAAAAATATATAATAAAAGATACTCATATCACTTAGGAAATTACAAGGGTTTTATAAGCAGTGTCAAGAACTGTGGACAAAGAGCTGCCAGGGTTCTTGTCCCAGCATCAAGAAGGGTTCAGGAATCTGGAGAAGGCTGTGTGTAGATTTAATAGGAATCCAGAGACTAATAAAGAGTCCGGAGACAAGATATAATTTTGAAAGGCATTGGGGGTCAGAGGAGCTTAGCTAAAGGAGCTAAGATCCAAGATCTTAGGTCTAAGGTCTTAGGTTCTTTCTTAAGTTCTCTCCGTCCCCAGGACCCAATGCTTTTCATTAACACAATTTGTCCTGAGGTGAGGCAGAGATATACACTTCAAAGGGTCAGGGATTTGTACAGAGTTCATTGTTAGAATGGAAGAATTAGCCTATGGCTATTCAGGTATTTGGCCAGTAGGAGGCAATAACATAGATTAAAATGCCTTTTAACTGTCTGGCAGCCACAATCAGTTTCCTATTCAGGTTTGGGGAAATGACTTCAGCCATTCCCAACAGGTGACTACATGTGTGACTCAACCCTGTTGAGTCCCCAGGTCTCATCAACCTTTTGATGAAACTCTCGAAATTATGACATGCTGGAATTGGTCTCCGGCAAGAGCAAATATATTTCTTATTCTACAACACATAGAATTGCCACTAAATAGTTACTCACATGAAAGCATTTTATGAAAAGTTTTATTTCAAACTAAGATTATGAGAGATTACAGAATTTACTGTTCTCCTTTTTCCCCAGAACTCAAGCAAGTTGACGATCCTCTGCATTATCACTTGCAAAATCGAAGCCTTCAGAATAGTGTGGAACAATGCTGTGAACATAATATATCTACAAATGTTAATCAAAGTGAAGGTCATTTCCTATTAAAGCAAAATCATGATATGTTTGAGATTTGTGAGAAACCTTTAAAATCAAATTTATGTTTTGAAAACCAAAACAGAAGCGGTAACTTAACTAATTCTGTTGAGTTGAATGGAGATGGGACAGGCATTCTGCATGGCAACCATGAACAATTTTACACTGAAATTAAATTTCCTGTCAATATGAAAAACATCAATAACAATTCCCAGGTTATAAAGCAACAGAGAACTCACGACATAGAGAAAGCCTACGTATGTATTGAATGTGGGAAAGCCTTCGTCAAGATATCTCAGCTCATTCATCATCAGAGAGATCATATTAGAGAGAAATCTTATGGATGCAGTCTGTGTGGGAAAGCCTTCTCCAGAAAATCCAGCCTCACTGAACATCACAGAATTCATACAAGACTGAAACAGTATGAATGCACTGAATGTGACAAAACCTTCCTCAAGAAATCACAGCTCAGTATAGATCAGAAAACTCAGATGAGAGAGAAGCCTTATATTTGTGGTGAATGTGGGAAAGTGTTCAAAAAGAGGCACCTCATTTATCATCAGCAAACTCATACAGGAGAGAGACCTCATGAATGTAGTTTGTGTGGCAAGACCTTCTCTACAAAGTCTAATCTGAAGAAACATGAAAAAACTCATGTAAGAGAAAGACCTTATATATGCAGTGAATGTGGAAAAGGCTTCATCCAGAAGTGTCGTTTTATTGCACATTATCGAACTCATACAGGAGAGAAACCGTATTTATGTAACGTATGTGGGAAAGGCTTTGCTGTTATGTACACTCTTACCATACATCAGCAAACTCATACAGGAGAGAAACCCCATGGATGCAGTCTATGTGGGAAGACCTTCTCTACAAAGTCTAATCTCAGTAAACATGAGAAAATTCATACAGGAGAGAAACCTTATATATGCAGTGAATGTGGAAAAGGCTTCATCCAGAAGTGTCACCTTGTTGAACATCATCGAACTCATACAGGAGAGAAACCATATATATGTAATGAGTGTGGCAAAGACTTTGCCTTGATGAACAGTCTTACCAGACACCAGCAAACTCATACAGGAGAGAAACCTTACATATGTAATGAGTGTAAGAAAGGCTTCAGCAGAAAGAGCCTTCTCTTTGAACATCAGCGAACACATACAGGGGAGAAGCCATATGTATGTAATGTATGTGGAAAAGGCTTCACCATGAAGGGTAATCTCAATGTACATCAGCGAATTCATACTTTAGAGAAACCCTATGTGTGCAATGAATGTGGGAAAGGCTTCACTGTGAATAGTTCTCTGATTTTACATCAACGAACTCACACAGGAGAAAAACCCTATGTATGTAGTGAATGTGGGAAAGGCTTTCCTGTGAATAGTTCTCTGATTTTACATCAGCGAATTCACACAGGGGAAAAACCCTATGTGTGCAATGAATGTGGGAAAGGATTCACTGTGAAGCGTTCTCTGATTTTACATCAGCGAACTCACACAGGAGAGAAAACCTATGTATGTAGTGAATGTGGAAAAGGTTTTCCAGTGAAGATGCAGCTGCTTTTACATCAGCGGTCTCATAGAAGAGAGAAACCATATATGTGTAATGATGTGGGAAAGGCTTCACCATGATGAACCATCTCACCACACATCAGCAAACTCATACAGGAGAGAAACCCTACATATGTAATGAGTGTGGGAAAGACTTCACCAGGAAGGGTTTTCTCATCAAACATCAGCTAACACATACAGGGGAGAAGCCCTATGTATGTAGTGTATGTGGAAAAGGCTTCACCGTTAAGAGTAGTCTCACTGTACATCAGCGAATTCATACTTTAGAGAAACCATATATATGCAATCAATGTGGGAAAGGCTTTACTGTGAAGAGTTCTTTGATTTTATATCCGCGAACTCACACAGGAGAGAAACCCCATGTATGCAGTGAATGTGGAAAAGGCTTCTCAAGAAAGGTGCAGCTGATTTTACATCAACAGTTTCATACAGGAGAGCGACCTTATGTATGTAGTGAATGTGGGAAAGGTTTTACAGTGAAGAGTCATCTCATCAGATATCAGCAAAAAATATATAGGAGGGGAGCCCTATGTGTGTAATGGATATGGAAAAGGCTTCACTATGAAGAGCGATCTCACTTTACATCAGTGAACTCATACTTAAGAGAAACCTTATGCTGTAAAACCAACATAATGGACTAATCAGATGAGTGGATAAAAAAGCTGTGGAACATTTACATGAAGGAATACTATGCAGCATAAAAAAAGAAGAATCTCTTACCCTTTAAGACAGCATGGAGGGACCTGGGGAGTATCATGGTAAGTGAAGTAAGTCAGTCATAGAAGGATAAATATTACATGATCTCACTCATATTTGGAATCTAAGTAACAAGTAAACTGATGAAGAGTGGATCCAGAGACATGGAAGCATGAAACAAAGTGTGGAAACTTCGCAGGAAGGTGGTGGGAGGGTGGGTGGGTGAGAGGTAATCAACCAAATGACTTGTATGCATATGTGCATAACCCATGGACACAGACAATAGGGTGGTGAAGGCAGGGGGTGGGGGGCTGCAGGGGGTCAATGGTGGAAAAAAGGGGACATATGTAACACTTGCAATAATATTTAAAATTATATGAAAAGTTTAATTTCACAAAAGTTTTCTGTATGCATTGCTATATACGCACTGTAGTTTTGAGACTCTAATAAGTATGCAGTCTAAATAGAAATAAATATTTTTTTCTGAATGTACACTTTATTTAACTAAATAAGTAATGTTCTTAAAAACAAAACAAAATTTAAATTTTATATTAGTAAAAGCAAACATATTTTACTATTTAATTGTCCTTGGATGGTGATATATCCAGACATTCCCATTGTGGTGTGACATTTATGTTCAATGTCAAAGCGCTTGCTTTAGGTAATCATGCTTTGAAAAAACTATCAAGTTTTATTTGAACTTTTTTAGTCTCCTGGTTTTTTAAAGTAATTAACTCCCTAAAGTTACAAAAGTGTGTGTAATAGCCCCACTAAGCAGTGGTTAGAGCGTTGGCCCTTGAAGCAAGGGGTCATGAGTTGGATTCTCAGGGTTACAGATTACTCCTTTTTCTTCCCTTACACTCTCTTTAGAAAAAAAATAAAAATGGGAAAAATATCCTCGCGTGAGGATTAACGAGATAAAAGGGTGTAATAAAACTGAATTTTGTTATCAGATGAATTGTCAATAAATGTTATTAGATTGTTGAGATGTTATCTAGTCACTGATAACTTTATTTTTGGGTGTGTTGTTTCTTTTTCCTCATCTTCTAAGATATAACCTCATCTGCTATTTCACTTTCATCATGCTGTGATGCCCAGGGTCTTTCTAACCACTGTAAAACGGTTGGCTTCTTCTTCACCAATATTCTGTATTGTCCTACAGCCATCAGTAACCTCTAGCCATTTTATTTTTTATTATTTTTAAAATATATTTTATTGATTTTTTTACAGAGAGGAAGGGAGAAGGATAGAAACATCGATAAGAGAGAAACATTGATCAGCTGTCTCCCGTACACCCCCAACTGGGGATGCGCCTGCAACCAAGGTACATGACCTTGACCGGAATCGAACTGGGGACCCTTCAATCCACAGGCTGAAGCTCTATCCACTGAGCCAAACCGGTTAGGGCTATTACTATTTTTAAGTATATTTTTATTGATTTCAGAGAGGAAGAAAGAGAGAGCTAGAAACATCAATGATTGACTGGCTGCTTCCTACACACCCCCTACTGGGGATTGAGCCAACAACCAGGGCATGTGCCCTTGACTGGAATCAAGCCCAAGACCATTCTGTCCGCAGGCTAATGCTCTACCCACTGAGCCAAACCAACTAGGGCCCTCTAGCTCTTTTAAACCCAATTCTGCATCTTTATCGTCAAGCAAATTCTTCTAACCATTTTTCAATGTTTGCACTTTTTCTTTCAATGTTTCAGTAAAATTCAAAATTGCCTATGTTAAATTATAACTCTAAATTTTGTAAGGTACATTGTCCTCTTGTATCTTCTTCATTCACCCTGCAATGCAACCATTACTTCCTCTACTAGTAAAAACTGTTGCAGTATATTCGTTTTGTTGCCAGAATTACTCCTGGTCCAGTGGTCGGCAAACTCACTAGTCAACAGAGCTAAATATCAACAGTACAACGATTGAAATTTCTTTGAGAGCCAAACTTTTTAAACTTAAACTATATAGGTAGGTACATTGTTATTAATTAGGGTACTCCTAAGGCTTAGGAAGAGCCACACTCAAGGGGCCAAAGAGCCGCATGTGGCCCTGGTCCATGGGCTGGGTAAGTGATGTACAAAACAGGCAGGTGATTCAGTATATATTTCTTAAACTCTAGGTTTATGAGATTTGCCAAGAATTACAGGTGTCCGTTTATGCTATCAGCTTTGGCACAAAGCAGTGCTGAGATCCTGTCCTTGCTGATTGTTCATATTTTGAGGCTTGTGTGTTTTCAGGTACATAACACCAGAACAAACCAGTTTGTCAGCACTGTAAATCTGAGACTGTAATAGCATTTCATTATTATTTGTTCCAGTAATTTTTGCCGAAATAGTTCAATATCTTCTGATGGAGCACTTGAAGCTTTGCCGTAAATTTGTTCATAATTCTCTGCCTTTTAGGAAAATGCCAAAGCCACTTGCTTTGAATGGTGTGTTTATGTGGTTTGCTAATTTCATTGCTACAGATTTCATTTCAACTGCCTGCACTGGAATCCCATAAAAATGCTGTTGCAGGTACCACTTCAACAATGCTTCTTCAACTGGAGTTTCATGTGCCAATTTCATATGTTTTCTGGGATGGGTGTTTGAACCTACATCACATATTAATGCAAACTTTTTAATTTTGTCTTTTAAAAATTTTATAGATTTCAGAGAGAGGAAGGGAGGAGAGAGAGATAGGAACATCAATGATGAGAGAGAATCATCAATCAGCTGCTTCCCACATGCCCCTTACTAGGTATCAAGTCTGAAACCTGGGCATGTGCCCTGACCAAGTTCTGTGATCTCCTGGTTCATGGGTTGACGTTCAACCACTGAACAACACTGGCTGGACTTGTCTTTTTTTAAAAAATGTCTGACACAGTTTGCTTTTTTATGCCACAGTGCTCACTTATACAAGACACAGACACTCCAGACTCCAACTTTGGTATGAATTTTTAATTTAACATTAACTTTAAAAAATATTTTTTTATTGGTTTCAGAGAGGGAGAGGAAGAGATAGAAACATCAATGATGAGAGATAATCATTGATCAGCTGTCTCCTGCACGCCCCCTACCGGGGACCAAGCCTGCAACCCAGGCATGTGCCCCAACAGGGAATCTAACCGTGATATCCAGGTCGGCTGTACTAAATTAACTCTTTTCCGTTTGTCCATACTTTAAGGTTAGGGTTACAATGATGTGTCCTACAGTACATACATAACTTTACATTTATACAGAATATGTCTACAAGGCTAGGCCGTGGCTTAGCACAAGTTGGAACATTGCCTGGTGCACATGTTAAAACTGCTGTAGAAAGTCATTCCATATGGTTACAGAACCAATTACCAAGTGAGATGCGGTATTATCACATGCTAATCATTTGCTGAACATTATTAAAAGTGACTCTTGGATTGAAATATGTAGACTATAGTTGTAGGTATGTAGTATTCATTTATGCTGGCGAAATTACTACAGTGTTTTTTCCAACATCATGAGATTGAACAGTCAGGACCCAAGCAAAGGTAGGTTGGCCAGGCTGCTGTGAGACCTACGTGCTGAGTGCACCTTTCAAAGCTTGACAACTCCAGGTGAAGGCAGCTTAGTGCACACCTAAGCCTACTACCACACCCAGGATCCTCATGTTCCAAAGAAATCCACCCTTCACCTTGAATAATGCTTAGGAGTGGGTTCTGAATTCACACTTGCCTGATTTGAATCCTAAGCTATGTGCCTTTGAACAACTTAACTATATCTCATTGTATCTTTCCTCATAGCTTTGTTGTGAGAAGTACACGTAGTTAAAACACTGGCTGCCAAACAGGCAATTAATAAAAGTATAACCCATGGATGCACACAGTGGGATGGTGAGGGCTTGGGGTGGGGAGCAGAGGTAGGCTGGAGGGGGTTGATAGGGGGAAAAGGGAGACATGTAATACATTCAACAATAAAGATTTTTTTAAATTTATTTTTTATTGATTTCAGAGAGGAAGGAAGAGGAAGAGAGAAATAGTAAAACAATGATGAGAATCATTGATTGGCTGCCTCCTGCACACACCCCACCGGGGATCAAGCCCACAATCTGGGCATGTGCCCCTGACCAGAAGACCTTTCAAGTCCGTAGGCTGATGCTCTATCCACTGAGCCCAACCAGATAGGGTTCAACAATAAAGATTTTAAAATCCTATATAATAAAAGGCTAATACGCAAATCAACCGAACGGTGGAACGACCAGTCACTATGATGCGCACTGACCACCAGGGGGTAGACGCTCAACACAGGAGCTGCCCCCTGGTGGTCAGTGCGCACCCACAGGGGGAGCGCCTCTCAGCCAGAAGCTGGGCTCATGGCTGGCAAGCACAGTAGTGGTGGCGGGAGCCTCTCCTGCCTCCACGGATGTCCGAGTGCTGGCTTAGGCCCGTTCCCTACAGGGAACCGTCAGTTAGGCATCCCCACAGAGCTGGGCTGAGAGACACCCCCTCCCCTGCACGAATTTTGGGTACTGGGCCTCTAGTAAATAATAAAAGTATTACTGGTCTTCGTGAGGGAGGAATTCTTACTTCCCACCTTCTGGGTCCTCCTCATCCCGAGAATCACTTTTCCAGGGAACCTGTGGGCCTCGATTTCTCAGAGCTCCGCCCGCCCTCACCATTGCTTTTGCCTCCACAACAGGTGTCTGACCAAAAGTCGT
Source organism: Myotis myotis (assembly GCF_014108235.1). Taxonomy (NCBI): domain Eukaryota; kingdom Metazoa; phylum Chordata; class Mammalia; order Chiroptera; family Vespertilionidae; genus Myotis; species Myotis myotis. The sequence goes on along the minus strand of NW_023416333.1, from coordinate 1,121,392 downwards.
CCAGGCTGGCCCACCCCCAGCCCCACCCCATGCCCAGATCTCACCAGGACTGAACGTCCGCCTGGGCGCCGTGTGAGGTCTGACCGCCACCTCGTAAGTCTTGGCTCCTACAAACTTGCACTTTTTCATCCCAAGTCTTCTCATGGCATGAGGTTCCGGGGTCCCTTCTGCCCCAGGGAAGTGCACTTCCTGTAAGATGGCTGCCCCCAAGCAATCTTACAGGGCGCAGTGCCAGGGCGCCGCCATCTTCCCGTTTTGCCCAAAGCATGAAGGGAATACAACTTGCTCCACCTTGACCTTGACTAGGCTCGGCCTCTGAAAGCTTGTTCAACGCAGTGTTGTTGGCACTTTCAAGGAGGCTAAGAGACGTCCACAAAGTGACTTCAACTTCTTCTCCGCGCGCTGAGGCGCAGACACCACAATGGCCACTCGGGGCCTGAGCAGCGCGGTGGGCGTGGTCACGTTGCGTAACAGAGCCACGCCCACAGCCAGAACAGAACTCCCGAGAAGCGTCCCTAGCAACAGAGAGAGAGCGAGAGAGACAGGGCTTGGGGCACTAGTCGTTGCTGTGGAGTGTTGAGAAGCTCAGCATCAGGTGGGTCTGCGGAGGAGGGGAGTGGGGTGCCTGTGAGGCGAGAGATGGGCAGCTCTGGGGACTTCTGTCTCAATCACTAGGGCGTCTTGGCTTTAGTGTCGGTGTTACCGAGTTTATGAAGATATTAATGATGGAAAATGCAAACGACAGGGTTTGTTGTCGGCCTGCGTGGTGCTGTGGGGCTCAGTGATCAAGAACGGGAGCCAGAACCGGTTTGGCTCAGTGGATAGAGCATCGGCCTGCGGACTCAAGGGTCCCGGGTTGGATTCCGGTCAAGGGCATGTACCTTGGTTGCAGGCACATCCCCAGTAGGGGGCGTGCAGGAGGCAGCTGATTGATGTTTCTCTCTCATCGATGTTTCTGGCTCTCTATCACTCTCCTTTCCTCTCTGTAAAAAATCAATAAAATATATTTAAAAAAGGGAAAAAAGAACGGGAGCCCTAGCCGGTTTTCCTGAGTGGATAGAGCGTCAGGCTGTGGACCAAAGAGTCACAGGTTTGATTCCGGTCAAGGGCATGTACCTCGGATGCAGGCTCCTCCCAGGTCGGGGCACATGCAGGAGATGTGTTTCTGTCACATCAATATTTCTTTCTGCCTTTCCCTCTCTCTTCCACTCTCTAAATCAATGGAAAAATATCCTCGGGTGAGGATTAACAACAGAAAACCCAAAACTGGAGTGGTAGGTGAGAGTCATTGAATGCGGTGTCTTTGCCAGGATTTGTGATATACCGAGAATCCTGGGCAGGGGGCCGGTTAGTGAACGCAAGTTTCCGGTTCATATTTCAGATTTAATTTGGTATCCGATTTTTTTGTGTTGTGTTTGTTTGGGGGAGTAGGCCAGTGTGTCTGTAGACATGCATGAAGCTGGAGCTTTGCACACCCAGGGACCCTGGACAGAAGGTAGGTTGAGGCTCAGATGTTGACTCCTGGGAACAGACTAGATCAGTGATGGCGAACCTATCTCACGCGTGTCAGAGGTGACACGCGAACTCATTTTTTGGGTTGATTTTTCTTTGTTAAATGGCATTTAAATATACAAAATAAATATCAAAAATATAAGTCTTTGTTTTACTATGGTTGCAAATATCAAAAAATTTCTATATGTGACACGGCACCAGAGTTAAGTTAGGGTTTTTCAAAATGCTGACACACCAAGCTCAAAAGGTTCACTATCACTGGACTAGATGATACCTTCATCCAACTTGATCAAAATTCATTTTTTTTCTTCCTCAAAGTACTAATTAAAAATTCTTAAAAAAAAATTCTTTTGTCTTCTCCTGTAAATACTCGAGTCTAGTCATTATCTACCTAACAAAGTAGTTAGGTACAATCAATCTAGTGCAGCGGTTCTCAAACTGTGGGTCGCGACCCACTTTGGGGGTCGAATGACCCTTTCACAGAGGTCGCCTAAATACATCCTGCATATCATATATTTACATTATGGTTCATAACAGTAGCAAAATTACAGTTATGAAGTAGCAACGAAAATAATTTTATGGTTGGGGGTCACCACAACATGAGGAACTGTATTAAAGGGTCACGGCATTAGGAAGGTTGAGAACCACTGTACTAGAGGCTTGGTGCACAAATTCGTGCACAGGTGGGGTCTGGCTGGCCCGCCCCGATTGGGCCAATCAGGCCAATCAGGCTGGGCTGGCTGGGGGGAGGGGATGCTGGTCCAACTCCTGGTCGAATTCCCAATCCAGGGGACAATTTACATACTACGCTTTTATTATAAAGGATTACTTTAACAGAGATAAATGAAAACCATTGTGTGCGTCTATTTTTTAAAGCTTTTTAATTGCTTATTAGAGAGAGAGGAAGGGAGAGGGAGAGAGAAAAACATCGATGTGAGATGATGTGAGATGATCAGCTGCCTCCTGCATAGATCCTACAACCCAGGCATGTGCCCAGACCAGGAATCGAACCAGCAACCTTGCATGCACCAGACGACACCCAACCAACTGAGCCACACTGGCAAGAGCAGAGTATCTATTTTTTTTTTTTTTTTTTTTTTATACATTTTTATTGATTTTTTTACAGAGAGGAAGGGAGAGGGATAGAGAGTTAGAAACATCGATGAGAGAGAAACATCGACCAGCAGCCTCCTGCACACCCTCCACTGGGGATGTGTCTGCAACCAAGGTATATGCCCTTGACCGGAATCGAACCTGGGACCCTTCAGTCCGCAGGCCGACGCTCTGTCCACCGAGCCAAACCGGTTTTGGCAGAGTATCTATTTTTAAGTCTTTTTTTGTGCCTCCTTCTCATTTGGAATGATCTGTATAACATCAATGTCATTTATTTAATTACTTAATCTCTAATTACGAATACACTAGAGGCCCAGGTCTCTTGGCCTGGCCTTCAGGGATGGGGCTGAAACCGGCTCTCCGACAACCCCCCAGGGGCCCTGGATTGTGAGCCGGCGGTTCTCAGATGAGGCACCCTGGAATCGGTCTCCCTCCTCTGTCCTCCCAATATTATGTCACTTTCTCTCTGTATCTGTCTTAATTCTTTCATCTCACTTTACCCTAAGTTTGGTGGTAACTGACAACTTGTGGGCATTTAGCTGCAAAATGCAATTAATTAGCAAACAGGATTTACTTAGCCTGGAATCTGGTCAGCCTAGGGCAGGTCCCTGCTCAATGTCAGGCTCCTGCCCAGGCCCTTCTGCCCAGGCGGAGCCCTGTGGCAGCGGGAACCTCCTTTTTCCCACCTGAGCTGCTTTTTCGCTTCCTTCCCTCCCTGGAAGTTGCCTGCTGGAGCTACTGTCCACCTGGAAGGAGGGAAGCCGAGAGTGGTAGTGGGAAAATTCGCTGCCTCTACTGGAAATCGATATTAAGCGGATGGGCCTGCTTGGGCGCCAGACAGTTTGGGCTGCAGACAGTAGGTCCTGCACCTCTCATCATTTAGCTAATCGAGTCGAAAAGTTTCTGTAAGGGCCAGACCCATGATCTCTGCAGTGGGCTAGAGCCCTGGTGGGGAGCCAGACTGGAAGTGGGGAGCCAATGGGCTAGAGGCCTGGTGGGGTCCCTTGGCCTGGCCTGCGACAGGGATCAGGCTGAAATTGGCTCTCTGACATCCCCCAAGGGGTCCCGGATTGCGAGAGGACGGTTCTTGGGTGACACACCCCGGAATAGGGCTCCCTCCCTCCCTGGTTCCTGTAAGCCCACTGGGGATGGAGCGCACAGCCTGGGCATGCGCCATGACCGGGAGTCGAACCGGGACCTCCTGGTTCATAGGTCGATGCTCAACCACTGAGCCACGCTGGCTGGGCCACCTGGACCTCTTTACATGGCCCCATGGGGCCATGGGAGCCATGGGAACCCCTGTGAACATGAAGCTCTTGCGGCCTGTTGTGCTGTGAATAATAATGTCTTTATCTCAGTCCGAGGAGTTTCATGTCTTGTTCGGCATCCTTGAAACAGGCAGACTACCTTGTTGACTTGCAAATGGAGTAAAATATTAACCTCTTTCCATCTCTGACAGTCTTGGCAATGCGGAGGGAGGGTGATTGAGCCCTGTATGAATAGCCTTTGTGCATCACCTTGTACCGGACGGACGCTGACTTGTTGAGATCAACGGGCCGTGTCTGCCTGGGCTGTAACACAATTTCCCAGACAGAGTGGCTGATAAACAATAATTCTATCTCAAAGTTCTGGAGAATGGAAGTCTGAGGCCAGGGTGCAGCACGGTCTGGTGAGGGTTTGCTCTCTCTCTTTTTTTTTTTTTTTAAATATATTTTATTGATTTTTTTACAGAGAGGAAGGGAGAGGGATAGAGAGCTAGAAACATCGATGAGAGAGAAACATCGATCAGCTGCCTCCTGCACACCCCCTACTGGGGATGTTCCCACAACCAAGGTGCATGCCCTTGACCGGAATCGAACCTGGGACCCTTCAGTCCACAGGCCAGCACTCTATCCACTGAGCCAAACCGGTTAGGGCAAGGGTTCGCTCTCTTTTTTTTAAATCCTCACCCGAGGATATTTTTCCATGGGTTTTTAGAGAGACGGAAGGACAGAAAGAAACATCTATGTGAGAGAGACACTTGATTGGTTGTCTCTTGCAGGAGCTTTGACCAAGGCCCGGGCCGGGGAGGAGCCTGGAACCGAAGTACATGCCCTGGACCTGAATCTAACCTGGGACCCTAAGGACTGCAGGCCAACGCTCTATCCACTGAGGCAAACAGGCTAGGGCTGAGGGTTCTCTCTTGAATGGGAGACTTCTTGAATCTTCACAAGGCAGAGGGGGTTACGACGGGAGCTCTCTCAGGCCCCCCGTTCAAGGGCATCCATCCCATCCATGAGGACTTTTGCCCTCGTAATCGAATCACCTCCCAAAGGCTCCACCTCCTAATACCTTGACCTTGGGGGTTGGGTTTCAATATATGAATTTTGTGTGGGACATAGATCATAGCAGGACCTCTTGGCAAAAGGCAACATTCTTTTTTTTTATAATTTATTGATTCTTCACAGAGAGGAAGGGAGAAGGATAGAGAGTTAGAAACATCGATGAGAGAGAAACATTGATCAGCTGTCTCCTGCACACCCCCTACTGGGGATGTGCCCCGCAACCAAGGTACATGCCCTTGACCATAATCGAACCTGGGACCCTTCAGTCCACAGGCTGACGCTCTATCCACTGAGCCAAACCAGTTAGGGCAAGGCAACATTCTTTTGTTTTTTGACATCAGAATATAATAGGAGATATGTGTAATATGTCTGTGCCTCCTCATCCCCTATGCACCAGAGTGAGGTCAGTAGAGCAGTGGCAAGTAGAGTAGGGGTAAGGAGACAAACTACCCTGTCTGTTGTCGTTGGTTAGGTGAGCGTTTAGATCAAGTGCCACTAACCCCTGATATACACAGTTTTCATCGTGTAAATGATATTCTCTCTTTAAAAAAATATTTAAAAAAATGTTTTTATTGATTTGTGTGTGTTTTTCAGAGAGAGTGGAGGGAGCGGGAGAGAAACATTGATCGCCTCCCAAGCATGCCCCCCACCAGGGATCAAGTCTGAAACCTGGGCATGTGCCCTGACTGGGAATCAAACCAACACAAGGATGATGCCCAACCAAATGAACCACACCAGCCAGGGCATGATCTTCTCTTTGTTGGCAAATTGGAGGCCTCAGTCTCCATAGCCATGTCTAAGGTGTCGTCACCTCTCGGCCAGTGGGGGTGACTGCTACACCTTGACCATATGCACAGTGGTTTTTCTGTTTTGTTTGGTGAGAATATTTTTTCCATCGATTTTTAGAGAGACTGGAAAAGAGAGGGAAAGACAAATAGAAACATCAATGTGAGAGATTGTTTGCCTTCACGTGCCCCGACCAGGCCCTGGGCTGGGAAGGAGCCTGCAACCAAGGTACGTGCCCTTGACTGGAATCAAACCTGGAACCCTTTGGTCTGCTGGCGGACGCTCTATCCACTCAGCCCAACCAGCTAGGGCCAGAGTGTTGTTTGGGACTCTAAGGCAGATGTACTGAGCTCTGTCCTTCCCGCAGGGAAGGAACATCTGTTGTCGCTCTGGCTCCCCTTTATCCACAGGAGGCCCAGCCCCTCATAGACCCCTGGGATATGGACATAGCTCCATGTCTCTGTGATGATTTTGTGATTTAGAGCCTCTGGCAAAGGGAGTAGCCTCCCCTTAGAACCCATTTAATGTATGAACTCAGGGCCACCCTGACACAACTAACAGGTACGCTTTTTTTTATTGTTAATCCTCCCCGAGGATATTTTTTCCATTGCTTTTTCAGAGAGAGTGGAAGGGAGGGAGGTTGGAGGAGGGGGGAAAAAGAAAGAGAAACATCTATGGGGGAGACACACATAGACTGGTTGCCTCCAGCACCCTCCCTGCAGGGCTGGGGAGCAAACCTAGGTAAGTACCCTTAACTGGGAATCAAACCAGAGACCCTTCAGTGTGCAGGCCAACACTTTAACCATTGAGCAACACCAGCCAGGGCAACAGGTACACTTTTTTTTTTTTTTGATTGATTTCAGAAAGAAAGGGCAAGGGAGAGAGGGAGAGAGAAACATTAATGATGAGAGAGAATCATTGATCAGCTGCCTCCTGCACACCCCACACTGGGGATTGAGCTTGCAAACCCAGGCATGTGCCCTGACCGGGAATTGAACCGTGACCTCCTGGTTCATAGGTCATCCACTGAGCCACGCCAGCCAGGCTCAGGTACACTTTTGAAAGCATTAATTAGCTTACTAGTCGGGACTCTTCCAAAATGAAGTGTGACTTTTAGGAACATGCACTTCTCTGGCTTGTTAAATAAAAATTCTAACAAGTCAATTTAAACATCAGATTGACTTTATTCAATGATTCCTGAATCAGTCAACATCCTATCTAGCCAGTAGAAAGGAACTCCAAAGGGCTCCATAAAATGAAAGATTTTTTTTAAAGGTGGGAAAAGGAAATTCTTAGCAAAAACACATCGTTTCCAGCAGGGTTGCCCTTGTAAGGGGAATGGAAGTTGAGGAATTTTACCTCATTGATGCAGACCAGGTAATTCCAGGTGGAGCGGTCAAAGGTTACAGTCCAAGAGCCCTTGAAACTGCCAGGTTAGGTATTATGTCTCGTTTGGTTAATGTGGGGTGTCCTACACGTGACTCCATTTTTGGCCTGCTGTCTCCTTTTCAACAGGCTTGGTATTCCAGTTTTGGAGTGAGTCAACTTGGACTCCACTACTCACACAGTGGGAAGGGCCCAAGAGTTCTGCGTCTCCTGCAAAGTGCATATTCAAGAATGAAGCTAGACTGGCCGGTGTGGCTCAGTGGTTGAGCATCAACCCATGAAACAAGAGGTCACTGGTTCGATTCCTGGTCAGGGCACATGCCCGGGTTACGGCCTCTATCCCCAGCCGGAGGTGAGCAGGAGGCAGATGATTAATGTTTCTTTCTTTTTTTTTTAAAATATATATTTTATTGACTTTTTACAGAGAGGAAGAGAGAGGGATAGAGAGTTAGAAACATCGATGAGAGAGAAACATCAATCAGCTGCCTCTTACACACCTCCTACTGGGGATGTGCCTGTAACTGAGGTACATGCCCTTGGCCGGAATCGAACCTGGGACCTTTCAGTCCACAGGCTGATGCTCTATTCACTGAGCCAAACCAGCTAGGGCTAATGTTTCTTTTTTTTCTTTTTTTTAAAATATATTTTATTGATTTTTTACAGAGAGGAAGGGAGAGAGACAGAGAGTTAGAAACATCGATGAGAGAGAATCATCGATCAGCTGCCTCCTGCACATCTCCCACCGGGGATATGCCCGCAACCCAGGTACATGCCCTTGACCGGAATCGAACCTGGGACCTCTCAGTCCGCAGGCCGACGCTCCATCCACTGAGCCAAACCGGTTTCGGCTAATGTTTCTTTTTTAAAAAAATATTTTTATTTATTTCAGAGAGGAAAGGAGAGGGAAATAGAAACATCAGTGACGTAGGAGAATCATTGATCGGCTGCCTCCTGCACACCCCCTACTGGGGACTGAGCCCAGAACCCGGGCATGTGCCTTGACTAGGAATGCAACCATGACCTCCTGGTTCATAGGTCGATGCTCAACCACTGAGTCACACCAGTCAGGCTCCCATCCATGTTTATATCTCTTTATCCCTCACTCTTCCTCTCTCTCTAAAAATCAATTAAAAAAACAAACATATTGGAAAAAAAGAAAAGAATGAAGCTACACTGGCCCAACAACACCTTGACTTTACAGGAACATGTGGTATCTGTCCCTTATGGAGGAAATTTTAAGCTCCACACTTTAGCCAAAGCCACTGGCACTGGGAACCCCAATCCTCTGAGATTCCCCTAAGTGCAGGGTCCTGGTTCGTTGGTGGTTTAAGCTGAAACCTGCTGGTGTCCTGTGAGCCCTGGGGCTGTTCAGTCTCAATGCCACCTGTGCAGAACTGAAATTGGATGTGGTTGTTCCTGTCACCGGTCAGTTCTCGGGTACCTGGGCTGCTGCCAGTGGCCTAGTTGTTTAGTGTGCCACTTGGAAAACTGGCAGATTAAGGGCACCCCACTTTGGGGCTGTGAACTGTGGAAACTGATTGCAGTTCTGTAATAACTGTCTGGGTCACTCATTTAGATGCCCATGGTAAGGGCCTGCTCTTGGAGAGTCTGCCCAGAATCAAGGTGCTGATTACACCTGTTTCTGATGCAGAGGCTCCCTCAGCATGGCACACCTGTGACCTTTTTGTTCAGCTTTATTGTGATATAACTGACAAGTGAAATTTTAAGATATGTAAAGTGCACCCTTAGCTATGAAGAACCGTAGTCTCAGTAAGCTGGTGGGTTGGAGTGTGATCCTGCGGATATGGAGGTCAAGGATTGAATTATGCAAGCCCTCCCCTCCTTTATTGGGAGTTTCCTAACTAGACTGGGTAGAGGGTTTTTTTTTTCTTTTAATATATATATATTAAAATTTGCTTTTAATATATACATATTAAAATATATTTTTATTGATTTCAGAGAGGAAGGGAGAGGGAGAGAGAGATGGAAACACCAATGATGAGAGAGAATGATTGATTGGCTGCCACACTGGGGATGGAGTCCTCAGCCCAGGCATGTGCCCTTGAGAGGAATCGAACCCTGGACCCTTTAGTCTGCAGGCATTCGCTCTATCCATGGAGCCAAACCAGCTATGGCTGGGCAGAGGTTTTTTGGAAAAGTTGCTCTAGCTCTTCAGACCTGTCCAGGAGCCCTACTCAAGATTGCCCTTCAAGCCAGCACCGGTTTGGCTCAGTGGATAGAGCGTCGGCCTGCGGACTGAAGGGTCTCGGGTTCGATTCCGGTCAAGGGCATGTACCTTGGTTGCAGGCACATCCCCAGTGGGGAGTGTGCAGGAGGCAGCTGATTGATGTTTCTCTCTCATCGATGTTTCTAACTCTCTATTCCTCTCCCTTCCTCTCTGTAAAAAATCAATAAAATATATATTTTAAAAATATATTAAAAAAAAAAAGATTGCCCTTCAAGTGTCAGAATAAAGGGGAAGGAGTACCCCAGGCCTCCCCTTCCCCATCTCCCAACTCTCTCAGTGAGCGTGGTCCTAAAAGTGCAGGCTAGTGGCAGGGGTGGGGGTGGGGGGGGGTAGGGGGCGGGTGGTGGTGGTGTCCTCGCTCCCAGTTTGTGAAAGGAGACAGGCTCAAAGGCACAGTCACAGCTGAAGCTCCAGGGCTGGGAATTTTGAAAAGACAGAGAGAAGGAGGCGGGATTATTTGGCTCTGGGGCTTGAGTTGAGAAAGGGAAGGCGGGGCAGGGGAGAGACATTTATGTCAAGATCTTAGAATTGAATAGGGAAAGCTCTCTAAGTAGGAGGTACGGGTTGGGCAAGGCTTGTTGGCATGAAAAAGCACGAGGGGGGGGGGCAATGGGGCGATAATGACACATATGTAATACCTTAATCAATAAAGAAAAATAAATAAAATGAATTTATAAAAATAAAGCTGATGTGTTTGCTGCTCAGACGGTCCTACGTTTCCAGGAGCGCCCAAGTGCAGCAAGAGGGGAGGCAGATGTGCCTAGAGAGGGTTCAGGAATCGGATGCAAGGGTCCCCAGGGGCTTGATTTTTGTTTTTGTTTTTTAAATATATTTTTATTGATTTCAGAGAGGAAGGAAGAGGGAAAGAGATAGAAACATTAATGAGGAGAGAGAAACACTGATCAGCTGCCTTCTGCACGTCCCCTACTGGGGACCGAACCCACAACCTGGGCATGTGCCCATGACGGGAATTGAACCCGGGACCCTTCAGTCTTCAGGCCGAGGCTTTATCCTCTGAGCCAAATCAGCTAGGGCTGGGGCTTGATTTTTAATCCAGACACTAAGGCAAGTCGCCATCCTTCTCTGGGCCTCGGCATAACAAAGGCATAAATCAAAAACTCACATTCTCCTCCTGTGACACAAAGACGGGCGGGTTGTCCGCCCGCGAGCCTGCGAAGCAGCGACCTCACAAGCCAAAACCTGCAGACGGTCTCAGTTCCCCACATGATGTCATGCATTCCTAGTGACGCAGGCGCAGAAGCTTTCTGCAGGACCCGCAGAAGGGCAGCCTGCGACTCCTCCCAATCCTGCCCCTCATTGGCTAGAAACAACTGCTCGTCTCGGCCGTTGCTAGTAGCGACGTAGGCGGGTACAGTGTTGGTCGCTGAGATACCACGCACTTCCGCTTTCTACCCTCCGGCTCTGGCAGGCCTTCGACCAATAGAAAATCGGAGGTGGGCGGGGACTTCGTTCGTCCGGACCAAAGAAACTCGGGCTCGGCCCAGCGTGGGGCGGGCAGTGACCGAAGGGCAGCCCCTGTGAAGTGGCTCGTGCGCCCCCACACTCGCCTTTCCTCCTCCTCCCGCCTCTGCCCCTCCCAGCCCGGGTTCAGCACGGCGCTGGGCGCAGTCTGACAGGAACGGGACGGAACCAAGATGGCGGCGGCCGACGGCGACGACTCTCTCTACCCCATCGCGGTGCTCATAGACGAGCTCCGCAATGAGGATGTTCAGGTCCGGAGGCCACGGGAGACTTGGGGGAGGCGGGATGAGGGGCCAGGGGCCACGGGCGACCCTCGCGGAGAAGGCTCGGTGTTCGCAGGGAGTGGCGGAAGGGGGAGGCGGCCAATCAGCGTCCAGCTCTTATCTGTCCGGGTGCCCGGAACCGATGAGACAGCGCCGGGGATTGGGGGTGGGCCCCGCGGAGGGCGGGAGCGAGGGCCGCCCTGGAGGGTCCCGGGCCTGCCCCAGTGCGCGCGGCTGCCGGGGGCCGAGGCGGCGGCGGCGGCGGCGGTCCGCCAGGGGGTCGGCCGGGTTGGGGTTGGGGTTGGGGGAGGGCTCGGGGCTCGGCGGCGGCTGCTGCGTGACCCCCCGGGGGTTTGGGTCCGAGTGCGGGGGGGCGGCGGCCACCTGATTGTTCCGACCCGGGTACGTTTTTCTCCGTTTGGGTTTCGGCGACTGGGCCTCCGCGCTGTGGGTGGGGTCAGCTCCCCAAATCGGGACTGAGAGGTGAAGGCTGTCGTCCCAATGTCTCCCCGCTTTGCCGGTTCTGTTTTTTTTGTTTGTTTTTGTTGATTTGAGAGTCAGCTAGCGAAGTTACCCCACCTCCAAGGGGGGAAACTTGCCCAATTTAGGAACGAATGAAAGAGGTGGAATCCCGCCCGGCTCCTGGGACCCTCCCGTTGTCCGGGGCGCGGACAGTTTACTAAACGGGCTGACAGTTGTGGTGAGTGGGACCGGGAGGCATTGAGAGGAGTCCACGGTTTGCCCCCCCCACCCCCAATATCCACCTCCCACCCGCCGCGTGACCTTGGGCAGGTGACTTCCCTGCTCGGGGCGACTCTGCTTTCCATAAAAGTGTAGGCAAATAATCATAAATAATAGTCCCGGCCTCTTTAGGGGAGTGGCGAGGGACTGAACGAGTGACTACAACTGTAATAGCCCCGGCCGTGTGGCTCAGTGGATAGAGCGTCCGCCTGCGGACTGAAGGGTCCCAGGTTCGATTCCGGTCAAGGGCATGTACTTGGTTGCGGGCACATCCCCAGTGGGAGGTGTGTAGGAGGCAGCTGATCAGTATTTCTCTCTCATTGATATTTCTCTCTCCCTTCTTCTCTGTAAAAAATCAATATATATATATATATATATATATATATATATATATATATATATATATATATGACTGTAATAGAACGGTGTCTGGTCTCTTGTAAAGAGCCCAATAAATGGTAGCTCTAATGATGGGGAGTCAGGGCGGAAGCAGTCCCGTCTGCCCTCGGGGCCTCAGTTTCCCTGTTTATGAAACCCCAGCCGCTGGGGTTCTGGAATGACACAGGCCGTGGTGGTGCCGCCAGCCGGCTCTTCCTCTTGCTCATTGGCACTGAGCCCTGGTTTGCTCTACTCTCCCGTGGAGCTAATTATCTAGCTCAGCGGTTCTCAACCTGTGGGTCGCGACCCCTTTGGCGGTCGAACGACCCTTTCACAGGGGTCGCCTAGGACCATCCTGCATATCAGATATTTGCATGACGATTCATCACAGTAGCAACATGACAGTTATGAAGTAGCAATGAAAATAATTTTATGGTTGGGTCACAACATGAGGAACTGTATTTAAAGGGCCAGAAGGTTGAGAACCACTGATTCTAGCTCATAGGGCCACTGTATGAATGAACTCCTTTGTTCACGGGACACCTGCCACATGTCAGGTACAGTGCTGAGGATGTAGTGGTGACATCAGTTGTTACACAAGAGACAGCGGTGAGACAGCGGAATACATGAATAACGCACGTGCGATGTGATGGGAAGGAGACAGTAGGATGTTGTGATAGTGACTGTAGTTTGGGGGTGGGGGGAGCTCTACTCTTGGGAGGGCACTGTTCTAGGCACAGGGAACCAGACAGACTCTTGGCCTCTCAGAGCTGACCTTGTAGTGAGGGGAAACAGACATGAACAACAGGATCAATTAGTACAATGTGCCCTGTGTTAGATGGGGATAAGTGCTAAGGAGGAAAATGAAGAGGCATTGGGAGTGCAGTTTTTAAGAGTGATCAAGAAAGGCCTTGCTGCCCTGGCCGGTTTGGCTCAGTGGATAGAGCGTCCGCCTGCGGACTGGAGGTTCCCGGGTTCAATTCCGGTCGGGAGCATGTACCTTGGTTGCGGGCACATCCCCAGTGGGGGGTGTGCAGGAGGCAGCTGATCAGTGTTTCTCTCTCATCAATGTTTCTAACTGTCTCTCTCCCTTCCTCTCTGTAAAGAATCAATAAAATATATTAAAAAAAAAAAGAAGGGCCTTGCTGAGAAGGTGATGTTTGAGCAAAGACCTGAAGGAGGAGGCAAGGGAAGGGGCACAGTACACAGCAGGCGCGAAGTGGGCCCGCCAGGTGAGGCCCCTGTGAGGATGCAGACTTTAAGAGGGCACCCGAAGGACACCGCTCCCCGAGGAAGCTGGGGGAGAACCTGCCAGGAGGAAAGAGCAGGCAGGTAATGACAGTGGTTTTGCCCACCTGGGGCATTCGGTAAAGTCTGGAGACCTTTTGGAAGGTCATGACTGGGGGAGTGTTACTGGATTCTGGTGAATAGAGGTCAGGAAAGCTGCTAAGCCTCCTACAGGTCACAGGACAGCCCCCACAGCAAAGAATTATCTGCCCCAAATGTCCACAGTGGTGAGACTGAGAGCGCCCTGGTCCAGGAAACTCCTGAGGCAAATTGAGTGGCTTAAAAGGGCTCCACTGAATTATCTTAGAGTTCTGGGAGTCGGAATTCTGATGGGCCTCACTGGGCGCTCATGTAGGTGTTGGCGGGGCTGCTTCCTTTCTGGAGTCTGTAGGGGAGAATCCGTTTTCTTGCCTCTTCCACCTGCCAGAGGCTGCCTGCATTCTTTATTTATTCATTTATTTTTTATTGCTTTTATATAGAGAGGAAGGGAGAGGAAGAGAGAGAAAAACATCAGTGATGAGAGAGAAACATTGATTGGATGCCTCCTGTACCCCCCACTGGGGATCACGTTCGCAATCTGGGCATGTGCCTTGACTGGGAATCGAACCAGTGACCTCTTGGTTCATGGGTCGACGCTCAACCACTGAGCCACACCAGCCCGGCAACTGCCTGCATTCTTGGCTGTGGTCCCTTGCTCCATCCTTAAAGGAAAGTCTAGGCCTGGAGGTGATGCACGGGAGGCAGTTCCGTGGGAGGACGCAGACCGGGGTCTGGCCACGTTATGAGTTACTCAACCCTCCTGGGCCTTGATTTTCTTGTTAACTGGGAAAAAAGGGTAGAAGAGACACTAGGCCAGGTTATTGTGAGGATTAAATGATTTGTAAAGACACACAGTTGCTAGCTACTGTCTAAGACGGGTGGGCAAACTTTTTGACTCGAGGGCCACAAAGAGTTCTTAAACTGGACTGCAGGGCTGGAACAAAAGCATGGATGGAGTGTTTGTGTGAACTAATATAAATTCAAAGTAAACATCATTACATAAAAGGGTACGGTCTTTTTTTTTTTTTAGTTTTATTCATTTCAAATGGGCCGGATTCGGCCCGCGGGCCGTAGTTTGCCCATGGCTGGTCTAAGACCTTGCAATAGCATGCCGTGTCCACATCTTAGAAACAGGGCATGACAGGCTCCCACGCCTTTTTATAGAGTGCCTGGGCGCTCGGTGAAACAGAACTAGAATTAAGGCTGCCCTCTGAGAATTTAAACCAGAAAAGAAGTTGGTAAAATGCTGATGAGGAACATGGGTTCACGTTCCAGGCTCTGTCACAAATTCACTGGGTGACCTGCGTTCCCTCCCTGTGCCTCAGTTTCCTCGACTGTAAAATAAACACAGAGGTGGTATTAAGAGAGAACATGTGTAAAGTCCTGAACTTCATACAGAGCAAGCACTCTTTAAATGGTTAGGTTTCTTAGTGATACTAATAGCTACTCTATATCAGAAATGTTACAGAGAACCCAACCCATAGTCACTGAAACAAGTAAAGGTTCATTTTCCCTATTATTACTAACAAGGATATTACATAATTGGGTCAGAGTGTGCCCTTTTCACCTGCTTCCTGTGGTCACAAGCCTGCCGCAGCATCTGCTCTCAGTAGGTCCTTGCTAAAAGCAGGGGCCATTCTAGGGCAGAGGTGCTCCATGTCCTCCCTTCTCTCAAGGAGGAAAATCTTTCCTGGAAGCTCTTCGGCCGACTTGCTCTTAATGTCTCTGTCCAGAACTAGGTCATGTGCTGAGCTAGTTGGAATTAGGTTTGGCTGTAAGTAATAGGAAAACGCTAAATAACTGAGGCTTAAATGAGCTTGAAGTTTATTTCTGACTCATGATCAAAAAGTCTGGTGGCGCCTGACTGGCGTGGCTCAGTGGTGGAGCATGGACCTATGGACCAGGAGGTCACAGTTCGATTGCTGGTCAGGGCACATGCCCGGGTTGTGGGCTTGATCCCCAGTATGGGGCGTGCTGGAGGCAGCTGATTAATGACTTTCTCTCATCATTGATGTTTCTATCTCCCTCTCCCTTTCTCTGTGGGGAAAAAAAGTCTGGTGGCAAGCCAAGCTGAAATGGTACTCTGTGGTGTTAGGGTGTCAGGCTTGCATGTCCTCCATTCTGCCCTCCCCATCCCCAGGTTACCTCAAGGTCCCAAGATGACTGCTAAAACCCCAGCCGTCATAGCTCCATTCCAGACAGAAAGGAAGGGAAAAGGCTGTCACCCAGTCTCCCCATAAGGACACTCCCTAGAAGTCACACACGCCATTCCCACTTGGATTTCATTGGCCAGACGTTAATCTCATGGTAACATCCAGATGCAAAGGTGATTTGGAAATGTCTTTTCTTGGGGGTGGGGTGGGGTGGGGGTCATGTGCACAGCTGAAAAGCAAGGGTTAAGGAGCACCAGCATAGCCAGTGTAGGAGCTCTTAACCCGGGGCCCATCTGTATTTGGCAGGTCCGTGAATTTGGATGAGAAGAATAACATCTTTATTTTCACTAACCTCTAATTCAAATTTAACTTCTATTATGAACTCTAGTATTACAAGAGCATGTTGTAAGTAGCGTTAGCAAACCTGTGACTCTGTCCCCAGTGGAAATCATGACTGTTCCTAGCTCACTTCTAGTGTTTATGCTCACTTCTAGTTCAAAATTATAGTTGTCATTAGACCTACCAAAGGGGTCCATGGGAGCCCCCCCACCCCGCCCCGCACCCCTCTCCCTCCCTCGATTAAAAAAACACACCAGAAATACAGATTGTTGGTGGTTACTGGTTAAGAGCCAGCTGGCTAGGTTTCAGATCCCAGTTCTGCCACCTACGAGTGTGTGAGGTTTCTTAACCTCCCTGTGCCTTCCTTTTCTCTGACATAAAATGGGTGATCCTATATTTACCTCACAGTTGTTTTGAGGATCAAATGAGTTAAAACATTGGCACACCAGGAACGGTGTCTGGCACATACAAGTACCATGGAAATATTTGCTGTCTTTTTTTCTTTCTTTCTGTCTTTATTCTGTCACTATGGGAGAAGGGAAAAGAGACCTTGGTGGACAGCTAGCCAACTGCCACTCTTGCCCTTTTTGAAGCCCCAAATAAACCAGGATCCTGCCCTTATTGACCTACGTCTGGTGATAAGGTATTCCCAGTAGTATGTAACTTTGTACTCACAGTAACTTTCTGAGGGTAGGTATTATAATCCCATTTCACAGGTGAGAAAGTTGAGGCTCAAAAAGGTACAAAGTGTGGCCCCAGATCCTACAGCCAATATGCAAAGCAGCTTAGCCTTGAACACAGGCAGTGAGGCTCCAAAGCGTCACCCTGTGCTGCCTTTTGTAAGCGTTTAAGGTGCTGTCTTCGCTGAGAGAAGCAGCAGATGTTCTTCATGAAACCCAAGCCGGAATCTCCAAGGAGGGCAGTGGAAGGAAGGGGGCTCTGCACCATGGCAGGCACGGCCTGATTCTCACGGGCCCACCCGTTGGGCATCTTCCCTAAGTGACAGCATGATGTTGAGATTTTGAGTCAGGGCACCTGGCTTTTGGTCCTGGCTCTGCTGCTTTCCAGCAAGTGACAACTTCCCTGTGGATCAGAGGATTCTAGTAATAATACCTACCTCAGAGCAGAGTTGTAAGGATTGAGTATGTTAATTATCCAAGCCAAGTCCTTGATTGCTGTCAAGCACATAGTAAGCTTCTGGTAACTGTTAGCTGCTCCTGCTTGTTACTGGCCTTATGATATTCTCTGGTACTCCTCACTGTCCTCAGGGCTGCTGCTCGCCTGGGGTGGCCCTGGCTCATGTGTACGTTTCTCCATAGCCCAGCCGTCAGAAGAACCCAGAGACGCAGCTTGAAGGTGACAAAGGAAAGAAATAGGCAACTGGGTCACCGCTCCCCCTGACATTTTATTATGGAAGACTTCAAACATACAGAACACTGAAAGACTAGTGCAGGGGCCAGAAACTGCGGCCCGTAGGCCAGATCCAGCCCGCTGTCTACTTTTGCAAATAAACTTTTATTGGAACACAGTCATGCCCATTTGTTTACATGTCTGGTTCTGCGGCTGCTTTTGTGCTACAAGGACCTAGTCAGGTAGTTGGGGCAGAGACCCTGTGGCCCGCAAAGCTGAAAACACTTTCTGGCAATTTACAGAGAGAGCCTCTGACTTCTGAGCTAGTGTAGTGAGTGCCATATACTTAGCAGCCAGATTTGCTGTTAGTGTTCACTATGTTCAGGTTTTTAAAAAAAATCTCTTCATTTTATATTTTGGTTGAAAATAAGTTGCAGACCTTGTAATACCTAATTTCATCGAGGTCCTTTTACAGTCAGGAAGGTGAGTTTTTGGACCCCTCTCAAGACCAGGCAGTCCAAAAACCTAGTGACGACGTATCAAAAATGTGTATGTGTGGGGGGTGTTTCTGAGGGGAGGCCACCTTAGCATTTCATCATAGATTCTCCTCATTGTCTGTGATCCCAAAGGGATTTTTATTTTTAAAATAAATTTTTATTGATTTCAGAGAGGAAGGGAGAGGGAGAGAGAGAGAAATATCAATGATGAGAGAGAATCATTGATCGGCTGGGATTGAGCCCACAACCTAAGGCATATGCCCTGACCGGGAATTGAACCCATGACCTGGTTCATACATAGATCGATGCTCAATCACTGAGCCATGCCAGCCGGGCCCTACGGGCTTTTTAAACAGAACTTACTTGATGTGTCACTGGCACACCTCTCTGCAGTCGCGTTGGGCCCAGGAAAGGACAGGCTGAGGGAGCCCGGTCCCTTCTTGCCCTGCTTCTCCTTCCAGGAAGAGTTCCCACTTGTGCCTGGCAGTGGCTTACTCGTGAGCGTGTCCCCTTCCCTGTCACACACATGATCTCATTGCATTCTGGTGATGGCACTGTGAGTCAGGGAGGGGAGGCCCCTTTGTCAAGATGGAGAAACAAGGCAGGAGGAGTTCACAGCCAGCCGGGCCATCACAGCTAGTTCAGAGTCCCCACTCTCTCCGTGCTCACTTAGCCGGTGCCTCTGCCTCTCCGAGCCTCTTCGCACAGTGCGGGAAGGGGGTGTCAGTCGTGCTTACCTTCCTGCATCCAGAGGATCACATGAGGTCCCACTGGAGGCTCCGAGGAAACTCATGCCCCTCTCCTAGCTTCCGGTGGCTGCTGGCAATTCTTGACATTCCTTGGTTTGTGGGCGCATCTTCCTCCGTCTTCACCTGGCCTTTCCCTCTCTGTGTCTCTGTGTCTTCTTTTCTAAGGGTTTAGGCCTCTGCAGAGAAAACCTGCTCTTCTGTGTATCTCCTTTACTCCTTTACTCTCACACACTTCCACTCAACACTTCTGACACCAGTTGCAGGGGGAGTTCCCCACACCCAGCAACTCTCCGTGTCACCAGCTGGGAGCCCTGCTATTCATACTCAGTTCAGTTCAATTCAGTTCTGACACTGACCAGTTAGATCACACAGGCTAAGGGCTCAGTCCCATGAGACTGCCCCCCACACATACACACTTGAGACGCCAATGGCAAGTCCTCAGGTTATCCACAACTTTTGCCCGACATGGCTACAAATTAGAGGTTCCCTGACACCCTCCTTGGGTTTGATGATTGGCTAGAACAGCACACCGATCTCAGGGAAACACATTTACCAGTGTCTTCTGTGGTCAAGGATGCAGATGAACGGTCACATGCAAAGGTACATAGGCCCGAGGTCTGGAAGGCCCAGAGTGTGGGAGCTTCTGTCCCTGTGGAGTTGGGGTGTTGTCTCCCTTCCGGTGCTTGGATGTGTTCACCCACTCGGAAGCTCCCCAAAACCCCTCCTATTGGGGATTTATATGGAGGCTTCGTTGTGTAGGCATGATCATTAACTCAGTCTCCATCCCTCTCTGGAGAATGCAGAGTGTGGCTGAGAGGTCCAAGGTTCTGCTTATGGCTTGGTCTTTCTGGTGACCAGTCCCCATCCACAGTCACCTCATTAGAACAAAAGGCGCACCAATCACTCAGGAAATTACCAGGCTTTAGGGGCTCCATGCCAGGAGCTGGGGGATAGGTTTCTCTTATTTCACAAGGGCTCCCTGTCTTCACACTCACAGCTACACGGGCCAGCACTGGGACATGTCTTTCTGGGGCCACTATTCAGCCTGTTACACTAGTGGTATTGTTACTACTGCACAGCCAGTCCTGTTTTTATAGCAATGTTGTTACAGTGCTGTTTATTCTGTTATCATCACTGTCAGCCCACAGTCCTGGGTTTCATTCCTTGCTCCGTGCCATCTGAGCTGGGTGATCCTTCGAAGGTACTTGCTCCCCGAGCCCATTTCCACTCTGTAGAATTGAGCTCATAATCCTCTGACCCCAGGGTGATTGTGAGAGTTAAAAGACTGAATGTGGGAGCGCAGAGTAAGTGCACTGTGGCGTGGCTGCTGCTGTTACAGTGTGATGTGTAGTGTGCTCAGCAGTGCCCAGTGCAAGAGGGGACGAAAGCGGAGGCCTGTGGGGTGGGGGTGAGGCCAGGTGGGGTTTTACACAGAAATGGAAAGGGCTGCTGAGCGGGCATCACCTCAGTAAGACCCCAAAGCTGCTTTGCTGAGGGGTTGCTCCCATGCTAACTTCATGACTGAAGGTCACAGAGGCACTTGGTAGGTGTTTGCCAAGTCATTATTTGATGTCTTCACACACACTTAGTTTCAGGTGCTGTCGGACTCTCTTACAGCTGGGCTTGCTCACATTCTCCCCTTCTTTTCTTGTTCTCAATAGCTTCGCCTCAACAGCATCAAGAAGCTGTCCACCATCGCCTTGGCCCTCGGGGTAGAGAGGACCCGCAGTGAGCTTCTGCCCTTCCTGACAGGTAACCACGTGCACTTCTGGCTCATGTGGAGTGGGGGCTGTCAGGGTGGTGCCTGCTGGGTAAGGGGCCTTGCTGTGGATTTAACAGGTCGTTTGTGTCTGCCCTCTGCTAGACATGGATGCACAGGGACTGTGAGGAGAAGTGCAGTCCTTCTCTGAAGGAATGATCTGGGATGTTAGGGGTAGGGATTGGGGACAGGGGTCTGGAGACAGGTGTAGGCTGGTATGAATTGCAGCTCCCACCATTAGAAGCTGAGTGACTTAGACTAGTTACTTCACTCTCTGTGTAGTGTTTTATGTTATTACTAATCCTCACCGGAGCATATTTTCCATTGATTTTTTTAGAGAGCGTGGAAAGGAGGGGGAGAGAGAGAAACATGGATGTGAGAAAAACACATCGATTGGTTGCCCCCTGCATGCGCCCTGACTGGGGTCTGGGGCCTGCAACCAAGGTATGTGCCCTAGACCATAATCAAACCTGAGACCCTTTAGTCCAAGGACTGTCGATCTATCCACTGAGCCTGTGGCTTGGGCTCTCTGTAGTTTTTATGTGTAAAATGGGGATGAGCATATAATAATAATAGTAATAATAATCGCTAATACTTATTGTATGCCTGCCACATACCAGGCACTGTGCTAAATAAACCCTTTCTTGAGAGGATTGAGTTCATTCACCTAGAGTCCCCAGACCGGCGCCTGTGCTCAGTAAATGTAAGTCACCATCACTATCTGAGTTAATGCCACGGCAACGCCTGGTAGGTAAGATTGCCTCTATTTTTTGGATGAGGAAACTGAGGCATGATAAGATGATCTGTTTGCCCAAGGTCACACAGGAGCTGACTCGGAATGTTATCTAGCCATGCTGGCTCCAAACTCACATGGTTAATGCAGCAGGGTCCCAACTACCTGGGTTCAAATGCAAGCTCTATATCACTTCTAGCTGACGGACCTCAGGCGATGTATTTCACATCTGCCTGCCTCCAATTCTTCCTGTGTGAAGTGCGCATGATAGCATAACCTGACAGGACGATGAAATAGATACCGGGTAACGGTACCCAGCATGTGCTAAGTGCTGCTTAAATGTGAATGAGTAGCCTGTCCTGAGCACTCCTGTCAGCAAAGGTGTAGGCACAGCCCTTAGGACAATGTCTGACACCAATCACTAGTAAATCCTCTCTTCCCGTGATTCCCATGACAACTCTATACTAATTAAAACCACAACTAAAGCCTCAGTTCCACGGTCAGCATCTGCACATGTGACGCAGAGGAGATGGCCCCGAACCAGGTGGCTTGCTCTGATGAACTGTTGGAGAGACTTGAGAGCTTTGGAATGCTGAGACAGGGACAACCTCTGAGGCTGCAGGGGACAAGGGGTGTGGCACAGAGTATAACAAGGGGTTAAATAGTTGCAGAGAGAGAAAGAGTTGGAGAGACCTGGGTTTGAAACACAGCGGTGCCACCAACCTCCAGCCTGCTGGATAAACCTGGGGGAGCCACTCCACCTGCCTGCCCAGTTCCCTCACCTGTAAGAGCCAGACCTAACTCAGGGTTGTTGGGAGGATGAAGTGCTGCTGGTAATTCTGTAATAGGCCATGGGGAAGGCAGCCCAGGGAGGGAAACCGGCAGGAGGAAACAGCAAATGGAGGCAGGCTGGGACCTGGGGATTCACCTGGGACAGGCAGAGTGGCAGGTGGGTGATGGTGGGTTGGAATTTGTTGGCCTTGGGTGCCAGGTAGCAGTTTGGGTTTAATCCAGTAGATGAAGGCAGGGCAGCCATTATAGATAGTTGGTGGAGGGTGGGGCATGAGATGGACAAAAATAAACCTAGCGGGCAGGCAGAATTGTATTGAGGGGCGGGATGGGTGAAAGAAGGCCAGAGGCAGGACGTCAACTTGGGAGACAGCAACTAAGAGCAGAGATGCCGGGCTAGGCTGTCTGCGTTCAGTCCTTGCCTCAGTGGGCTTCATTGCCTCATCTGTAAAATGGAAATAATCGTCAGACAGATGGGGGCCATTGTGAAGGTTCAGGGAGTTTAATGTATGTGTTATCTTTATTATATTGTAGAGTCACATAATTTAAGAGAAAGGTTTCTTTGGGCTGCTGTAATCCCAAATGACATCAGATTTTCTTTACTTTGGGCTTCAAAAGATTGCCAAATGTTCAAAATAGTAAATGGCAGATACACTGTCTTTCGGAAAAGCTCATACTGTTTCAGACAGAAAAGGTAAAAGCCCTGAGCTTCCACCTACAGAACGTTCAGAATCGACATTATGAGGGGGAAATTACCACCTAATGTCCCCGCTGTGTTAAAGAGACCAGTGTTGGTAAATTTTGGCCTTAATTTGTGAGACATGGGTTGATTGCACGGAGAGTCAAGTCACATGCGAGTTTGTCATGGAGCTGCACAGTAACCTGTCACTTAAAGACTCGGACTCCTGTAACACTAGTGAAAATATGCTCAGAAATCCCAGGTTTGCCCTGAAAGCACTCCCTGGTTTTGTTGCAAAGACCTAGGAATGCAGGTTCCCTGAGACAGAGGAGAGTAGCTTGACATC
Organism: Myotis myotis; assembly: GCF_014108235.1. NCBI lineage: Eukaryota > Metazoa > Chordata > Mammalia > Chiroptera > Vespertilionidae > Myotis > Myotis myotis. Next base: position 1,098,439 of record NW_023416333.1, on the reverse strand, counting down.
TGCCTTTAGGCCTAACATTTCAAGTACAGAAAAGAGGAGGAGCCCCACAAGATGGGGGCAATGATGACACCATGAGAGGGTTGTGGTAAAGAGGTGACCCAGAGCTGGAACCCACCACTTCCACTCCCACCCCATTGTCCAGAGTATAGTTACGTGTCCATGCCACCTGCAGGGGAGCCTGGGAAATGTAGTCTGGCTGGATTGCCATAGGCCTGGCTTAACCTCAGGAAGTTAAGATGCTAGCATAGATGCTAAGGATGCAGCAGTTCCCACCTCAGGGAAGATAGGGTGGAGCTGGAAGAGAATGGCTTTCAGGTTTAGCATCCGGACAGAGCATTTTCTTTTTATAAGACTTTATTTAAAAAATATATTTTTATTGATTTCAGAGAGGAAGGGAGAGGGAGGTAAACATCAATGATGAGAATCATCAATGGCTGCCTCCTGCATGCCCTCCATTGGGGATCAAGCCCGCAACCCGGGCATGTGCCCTGTCATCCAACCCAGGCCTGTGCCTTGATCCCGTGCCAGCCCAGGTGGAGGTGGGGGCAGTGAGTGCCTATAGTTTGAGAAGCAGCATGAGGCTGCATGTTCCCAGTTTGGCTTCTTAAGGGGCTGGAGTCAGAGTTCGGATGGGACTGGAACAGAGTCTCTTTTGGTCCCACAGACACCATCTACGATGAGGATGAGGTCCTCTTGGCCCTGGCGGAACAGCTGGGAACCTTCACCACACTGGTTGGAGGCCCGGAGTATGTGCACTGCCTGCTGGTGAGTCTGGAGGCGGGGAAGTGCTCTTGCCTTCCCCTTGGGGTTCAGGGAGGGGAGAATATAGGAGGTGATTGGGAGTCATCTCACAGTAGATGGGCTTTGGGCATTTAATTTAATCCAACAAGTTGGGGCTTTGGGTTAGGAGTCAGGCTAGCTTCTACCACTGATTTACTGTGTGACTTTTAAAAATTACTTGACCTCTCTGTGCTATCCTTTGCTTATTTCTAAATGGAAGTCATTAACACCTATCTTTATAATTGAGCCTTAGCACAGTACTAGGCACGTAGTACTACTAACAGGTGTTAGCTGCCATTGTCATGATGCCATGTGTTATGTGGTCATGTCCACCCTTTGGGATAGGGAGAGTTTCCTTTTTATAGATGAGCCCAGAGGTTGGGCGTCTTGTGCAAAGTCGCACGGCTAGTACATGGCAGAGGTGGGATTCCAGGTATGTCCATTTGAGTCTCCCCCAGGCCCCTACCCCACTGCCTGCCAGTCTGACCCTGTGCTTGGTGGTGGCCAGGGACATAGAGAAGGGTCAGATACTAACATTGACTGCTATTTGGGAGAAGAGAAGGGAGGACCCCCATTGGCCTCTGGAAGGTACTCCAGTCTGTGATCTGGGAAGAAAACACCTCAGAGGTGGCCCAGGCCCTTGGTTTCTCTCTGTTCCTCAGACCCCTGGGCCATGGCGTTCCTCCCAGTAATTCTGTATTTCATTGCTTTGAAACACGTATTTCATTGCTTCGAAACACGTATTTCATTGCTTCTAAACACATATTTCATTGTTTCTAAACACGTATTTCATACTAGTCCTCTGCACTTGATGGTGTCTTACTTACTGTCAGCAGCCTTCCTTTTAGTGGTGTATAACATAACGTGCTTCTTAAAATTGTTGGTATGTTGGATTTCAGCAAATGTGATAGGTTGTTTTTTCCCAAACAGCATTAAGTCAGGAGGTGTGATGATTGCCCTTCAGTGCTGGTATCTGAGCTTTCATCTGTGTGTACACAGAAAATTATATGTGAATGGGATTGTTTGCATTTTACATAGAACAGGGCTGCCATGAGGAATGGGCGGTCCGAGGACCAGCCTGAAAGGGGGTGGCCCTTGAACGCCATGAAGCTCTCTGCAGCCCTGGCCTTCGTCAGTTTTTCTGAGGAGAGAATGCATAGCTTTCAGCAGCTTCTCAGAGGACTTGAGCAGAGAACACTGCTGAGATCACCAGGGCTCCAGATAGGGGAGGGACTCAGGCTTTCTGGGAGCCAGCACTGGAACCCGGGGTCCTTCCCCAGCCAGGTCAGGGTCTTCCCACAGAGCAGTCTCAGTGAGGTGAACCCCAGTCATCACATGCTTCCTTCTGGGGATCAGTCACATGTGATCTCTGGGACTGTCCAGCACAGACATTCTGAGGCCCTCCGGGAGCCTAGAGGGAGTCGGGTCAGAGTGGCTGACGCTCACTCAATGCCCGTGATTATTGTTCCAAGTGCCTGAGGCACAGTGACCCATCACTTCTCACAGTGATGGGACATGCTCCATCCAGTTCACAGATGAGAAACTGAGGCATAGACTGATTTGAGTGAATTGCCCTTGCCTCTTAACCATGACCTCTCCTTTGTACTATTCTCAGAGGGCCTGGTTGCTTTACAGGCTGCTCAGAGCTGAGAAAGAGGGAAGCTGGAGCCCTTAGAATCCAGAGGAGGCACCTAACCCAGTTTAGATGGATGGAGGAGTGGTCAGGGAAGGCCTCTTGGAGGAGGAGGAGGCATTAACCTGGATTTTGACAAGTTATGAAAAAAGGAGAAATGGCTATTGTGCAATTTGTTCATTCCACACACATGAGCAAGGCAGTGGGAACCCAGAGTGGCGTCAGGCCCCACTCGCCCGCGGTCTCACAGTGGTGAAAGGGAAGTAATTTCACAGGGACTCATGCAGCTGCAGCGCCAGGATTGTTTCTGTTGTCAGCAGCTCCTAACCTTGTTGGAATGGTGGATCCCTTTGAGAGTCTGGACCCTCTCAGGAGACAACAGATGATTTTAGGAGGTTCAGGCCTCGCCCCTCCCTCCCAGGCTTGGTCTCAGTTTGAGAACCTCACCCTCTGTTGTTTACAGCCAGGCCCCATGGCACTGGGTCTTCATTGTGCCAAAGCATCACTTGGCGTTTGCTGATCTTGCACCTTCCTAGACCCCGCCCTGGAGTGATTCCTCAGGTGTGCGCTGGGGGAGGCCTCCTGGGTGCCCCCACTGTGGGTGGTCCGGGCACAGCTCTGTAAGAACCTGTCCCTGTAGTCACCCACGGGGGCATAAATCCATGACACCCAGCTTCGGTCCCCAGGCCTCTGTTATAAGGACAGATCACTTCAGTCACTCGGTAAACACTGACTGGGTGCCATCTGTGTGCCAGTCCCTGCAGTAGCCCAGTGACATCACCCTCCCACCTCATCTTCGCACCTTGGCGTGAGCCGGCCCTGAATCCAGCCTGTGAGAGAGCAGGACCTACGACAAAGGCCTCACACTGGGGGTCCCCAGGCCAGCACAGCATTAGGTTTTCCTCTTGAATCATTGCCAACCTTCTGTAAATGAGATTTTCAAAAACTTTGATTATTTTTCAAATGTTTTATTGTGGTAAAATATGCATGAATTTTTACAATTTTAACCATTTTTAAGTGTACAGTGCTGTGTGCATGCACATTGTAGGCAGCCATCACCCCCATCCGTCTCCAGATCGCCTTCCCAAACTGAAACTCAGTACTCATTAATCAGTAACCCCCCAGGACCCCTGTCCCCCAGTCCCCTCTCCACACCCCTGCACTCAGAAACCACCACTCTACCCTCTGGGTCTACAGGAATCCTACAATACCTGGTCGTCTTCTACTCGCTGATTTCATTTAGGATAGTGTCTTCAAGACCCATCCATGTTGTAGCACGTGTTAGATGAAATTTTTTTCACACTTAAAACCTTGCCCTTTTGGCCACTTTTGGAAAACCAGTGGCCAGTGGGTAAAGCTGTGTCCCCCCTGTGGTGACAATGATGAGCTGGGAAGCAGCTGTCCTCCCTGGGCTACATGCCACGGTCTGCTCTCTCTGTCGCCCCATCTGTCACCTGTGTTCAGTGCCTCATTCTCTTACCTGTCTGGGCCCTGGCAGTATTATCCTTTGTGATTTCTTCCTACCTTCTTCTTTTTTTTTCTTTAATCCTCACTGGGGGATATTCTCTTCCATTGATTTCTAGAGAGAGGTGGGGGGGTGGGGAAGAGGGGAGAAGGAGAAACATCCATTTGAGAGAGATACATTGATTGGCTGCCTCCCGCAAGATCCCCCACTTTAAACCTGCAACCCAGATCCCAGACAGGGGACCACATGGGCCATTGCTCTAACCACTGAGCTACCAGCCAGGGCTCTTTCTGCCGCCTTATACCTGTAAGGCCACACTGGTCTTCAGACTACAAACCTCCAAGCCTTTATTTGAACAAAAGAATATAGATTGAGTCTCCTTCATTACTGATTACAGTGGGGCCTTGACTTACGAGTGTCCCGACTAACGAGTTTTTCGAGATACGAGCCGTCTCTCGGCCGATTTTTTGCTTTGAGTTGCGAGTTAAAATTCGGGTTACGAGCCAGCTTCAGATACCCCACCGCTAGTGGGCGCAGCGAACATCACAGTGAACGCCACAACATCAGCCCAGCATCACGTGTCTCATTCGTTCACTTTTTGATTTGACATACGAGTAATTTGAGTTATGAGCTCCGTCACGGAACGAATTAAACTCATAAGTCAAAGCCCCACTGTACTGAGTTCCTGCCCTGTGCTAGGAGCTCTGCTGGGCTCTGGGTACACAAAGGTGAGCAATCAGGTGTCCCTCCAGGCCTCACCCTGACAAACCAGTGAACAGTCACAGCCCCAGGTCCCCCACTAACATGAGCTCCTAATGCAGTCGCCTGTCAGAGACCACAGCTGTGCTTTTCAACCCCCCAGGCCCTGCAGCAGGTAGCCTGGGTGAGAGGCTCTTACTGGGCTGTCAGCTCAGGTCCCTCTTTCAAATGAAGACAGAAACAGGACCTGCTCCCAGGAGTCAGTGTGTTAGAACCACCCTCCTCCCCCGAGCTGGTGACGGTGGCCTCCTTGGGTCACCTAGTGTGTAGAGTTCCCGTCACTGTCACGAGGATTGTTGCACTCTGAGGCGCTAGTGGCAGTGGTGGCCCTCTCCTCAGAAAGTGGTGTGCAGTTTTGAGGTTCATGGACCACCCCACTGAAGCTCCCTGAAGGACCCCTAAATGAGGTCTGCATAAAGGCTGGGATGGGGTGATCACAGGTTTCTGGTTAGAAATGAACCCACAGAGGGGCTCAGGGTGGGGGCTCCAGGGCTGGGGGTGGTGGGAAGGGAGCATCTCGTGACCTCGTGTTCTGTGCCACAGCCACCCCTGGAGTCGCTGGCCACAGTGGAGGAGACGGTGGTGCGGGACAAGGCAGTGGAGTCCTTGCGGGCCATCTCGCACGAGCACTCGCCCTCCGACCTGGAGGCCCACTTCGTGCCGCTGGTGAAGCGGCTGGCGGGTGGCGACTGGTTCACCTCCCGCACCTCGGCCTGCGGCCTCTTCTCCGTCTGCTACCCCCGTGTGTCCAGCGCCGTCAAGGCAGAACTTCGACAGTGAGTCCCAGCTGTGGCCCCTGAAGCTCAGCCTCCCCTCCGCCTGGTCCGCTTCTCTCAAGCCCCAGCCCCTTGAGGCCTCCCAAGTCCCAAACACCCCTGAGCTCTCCCAGCCCTTGTCTTCCCCCCCTCGGAGAAGCTGTTCACCAAGGGCACTACCTCTTGCTCAATTAGGAAATATAGATAATGACAGTTCCTTCCTCCCCTTGCTTCTTGCAAGGAAAGGATTACCGCATATAAAGTGCTCAGCAGAATCTGGCATATAAAAACATGGACAAGTGACCCGTGATGCTATCTGAGGCCTGCCCCGGTCCAGACCCTTGGCAGCCTCCTCTACTCTCCACCGCTGGTCCTGATGCCCCAGGAAATTCCTTGCAGGGAGGGACTTGCCTTTGGGAAGAATGAATGAACATGGTTTTAATTGGACGAGAACTTGCCCCTCCCTCTGAACTTCTGTCCACCCACCATTCCCCACACACTTTTTGAGCAGCAAGCCCAGGCCCTGAGCCCTTACTTACCCAGAGTATTGGTGGACAGCTGCCCACATGTGCTTAGAGATGTGTGTTCCGCCCCCTTCGCCTCCAAGAGGAGCAGTCACTGCTGGAAAGTAAAACCTTTGAGTGGCCCAGACCAGCATCTCAGCTGCACAGTTTTATGTGGTCGTAATATAACCGGCACCTACCGTCCTCTACAGATTTATGTGCAGACAGATAGGCTGCCACGTGCTCACACAGGGGAACTCATTTAAACCCCACAGTGCCCTTCACTGTCAGCTCCTTGTACAGGGCAGGGAAGACACAGAGAGGCATCATCACTTGCCCAAGGTCACCAGGCAAAGCCAGGACCTGCGTGGCTGCAGTCTGCTGGCTCCTCTGCCATGCTGCCTGCTGCCTGAGGTCTCAGGGACTCCTCCTGAGCCCCATCCCATCCCGACCCCCAGGTACTTCCGGAACCTGTGCTCAGATGACACCCCCATGGTGCGGCGGGCCGCAGCCTCCAAGCTGGGGGAGTTCGCCAAGGTGCTGGAGCTGGACAACGTCAAGAGTGAGATCATCCCCATGTTCTCCAACCTGGCCTCTGACGAGCAGGTGGGTTCTGCTCCCGGCCCCTCCCTGCTCCCTCTGGCAGACCCTGCAGCAGGAGGTGAATCCAGTGCTAACGGGGCCTCTGCTGCCCTCTCCCCGCCCCTATCCTCTCTCCAGGACTCGGTGCGGCTGCTGGCCGTGGAGGCATGTGTGAACATCGCCCAGCTCCTGCCCCAGGAGGACCTGGAGGCCCTGGTGATGCCCACCCTGCGCCAGGCTGCTGAGGACAAGTCGTGGCGCGTCCGATACATGGTGGCTGACAAGTTCACAGAGGTAGGTGAGGGACTGTTGACACGTAGGAAACAGGCTCTCGGAGGCTAAGGGCTGGGGCATGTACAGGAGTTGGGTTTTCTTTTATTGCAGTGGAATCATGGGGTGTTTGAGCTGTGGGAGCTGTGATCATCTTATTGGACCTCACTTCATGTGCCAACCTGGTTGGTTGATAGTGGCAGCTGGAAGCGCCATGGGGAGAAGGGCTCTGAGGGTCAGGTTCTGTGGGAAAGAGGCCCTAGGAGCAGAGAAGGGTAGCACGTGTCCATTCCTGACTTGATCCAACTTTCTCTCCTTGGACAAAAGGGATGACATAGCCTGAATGAGTTTGCTGGGGCTTCCATCACAAAGCACCACACACTGCCCTGGCCAGTTTGGCTCAGTGGATAGAGCATCAGCCTGCAGACTGAAGGGTCCCAGGTTTGATTCTGGTCAAGGGCACATGCCCAGGTTGCAGACTAGATTCCCAGTAGGGGGCATGCAGGAGGCAGTCAATCAGTAATTCTCTCTCATCATTGATGTTTCTATGTCTCTCTCCCTCTCCCTTCCTCTCTGAAATCAATAAAAACATATTAAAAAAAAAAAAAGATGAGCTCAAAAATGAAAAATAAAACAGTGAATAAAAGTTTCAAAACAAAACAAAGCACCACATGCTGAGTGTTCTGTTTCCTCACAGTTCAGGAGGCTACAGTTCTGAAGTCAAGGCGTCAGCCGGGTAGTTCTCTGAGATTTCTCTCCTTGGCTGCAGATGGCCATTTCCTCCTGTGTCCTCACATGGTCGTCCCTCTGTGCATGTCTGTGACCTAATCTCCCCTTCTTGTAAGGACTCTAGTCATTTTGGAGTAGAGCCCATCCTATTGACCTCACTGCACTTTAACTTACTCTTCAAATACATTCACATTCTGAGGTCCTGGAGGGTTAAGATATCAACATGTGAATCTTGGTCGGGGGCACGGGTTAGCTCATCATACCGCCCAACAGCTTGACTGGTCAGAGTGACACCACCAGGCAAACAGAACAGGGACAAGATCCCACGCCTCTGACTCCCAGGACAGTGCTCTTCCCACGGGACCTGAATTTGCTGAGTCACCAACAGTGTCGGGCACTAGGGATCCGTGACTCAAGCACATGCCCATCCACCAAGGAGCAGGCAGTCTGAAGGGGAAGGTCCAGTTGAATTTCATAGTCACGTGTCACAGGTGTCGGGCCAACAGGAATGTGGGGGGTGGGTGCTGAGGAGAGGAGGTGGTGCCACAGCTGGTTCTAGAACATGAGTGGGTGAGAGCTGAGACGGAAGGGCGGCAAATGCAAAGGGCCTGTGGAGGCCAGAGCAAATGCACCAGGAACCATCAGGGCCAGCTTTAGGGGAGGCCCTTCAGGGAGAAAACTGGAGAGATGGGCACATCCGAGCAGAGAGGCCTCGGTGCCTCTGCCCTGTGTCTCCCTCTTCCTGTAAGTATTTCCCCTGGTGTTTGCTGGGAGGACTCGGAGCCTGAGGATCTTTCCCAGGACTGCCGGTTTTCCCTGTGAAAATGTTAGCACAGCATGGCTGTGGGATTGTGGCTGCTGGGAGCCACAGCACCACTGTGGAAGAGGCTCCTTCTGTACCTTGGCTACTGGACAGCACGATGGTCCACACTGGGGTTAGATAAAAGCTCAGCTTTGTGAGAGCAGGGCACACAATAGACACTCAGTAAATGTCCATTATGTGAATACAAGGGTAGCATTGGGGCCTTCAAGGCCTTCACTTGTTTGTTCCCTTCTGAGCCTCGAATCACCCTGATTTCTTCCAGGTCTTCAAGACCTAGCTTTGCAGAAGAACCCTGGTGCTGGGGGACAGGCAGGGCCCAGTATGCCTTCTTCCCCCGTAATTACAAACGTGCCACTGGTAACGAATCTTGAAAAAAAGAAAGAGAAAAAAAAAAAAAAAGAAAAAAAGAAAGAGGCCTTCGCCAGTGTTTCTTGGTTGGGTATCATCTCACTGAGAGGTCGCTGATTCAATTGCAAGTCAGGATACATGCCTGGATTGAAGGCTCCATTCCCAGGAGGGGGGCGTGGATTGATGGTTCTCATCAATGTTTCTCTCTCTCCCTCTAAAACCAATAAAAACATACTTTTAAAAAAATACATAAACAGCGAGAGCTGCTATAGCCTCAGAATATTTTGGATTAAGTAACAGAAACCCAACCCAAGTTGCCTGAGCAGTATGGAGGTCCCTTTTATTATTTTTTCACATGGATTGCTACTACCATGCAGTAGGTACCCTTGTGGTCTTCATTTTGCTTTTGAGATACAAAGTAACTTGTTCAAGTGCACACAGTTGTTAAGTAAGAGTAAGAATTTGAGCCAGACAGTTGGTGACCACTGCCCTACCCAGCCTGACTCCCCCCCCATTGAGGAAACCACAGCTCAAAGGCTCAGAAATTTGCCCGTGGTCACCCAGTGGTGCGGGGATTAGAACTTGGCAGTGACTCTAAGAATCATATTCTTGCCCCTAGTTCTGCTGCCTTTAACTTTGATTTTGGTCTCATTTGTCCAGAGCACTTGTCAAGCCTTCTCACTTTGCCCCACCTTCCCTTCCTGCAGCTCCAGAAAGCCGTGGGGCCGGAGATCACCAAGACAGACTTGGTCCCTGCCTTCCAGAACCTGATGAAAGACTGTGAGGCCGAGGTGAGGGCCGCAGCCTCCCACAAGGTCAAAGGTTGGTGCTGGCGACCAGAACACAGCAAGTGGGTGGGTGTCCATGGTGCTGGAGGTAAAACCAGGACATAGGTCTCACCTCCCCTTTCTCCCTCCCCCGTCCACAGAATTCTGTGAAAATCTCTCAGCTGACTGTCGGGAGAATGTGATCATGACCCAGATCTTGCCCTGCATCAAGGTAACGGGGAATAGAGCAGACAGAGCTTACCAAAAAGAAGGGGTGGGGGTGGGGCTTTAGGGACAGCCAGATGCAAACTGAGTTCCCAGCCCTCTGGACTGGGCCACCTAGGGTTTGAAGTACTTGGAGACCCCGAGGGGAGGCAAAATAATTCCCCTGGAAGCCTGAGCTGTCCCCCGCTCCAGAGTGACAAGGGGGAAGGAGGCTGCGTTCAGGCTTTGTAGGATTTGGAGTTACTTGGCCACTAACCCCGTGGCTGTCCCTTCCTTCTCCCTCCCAGGAGCTGGTGTCAGATGCCAACCAACACGTCAAATCGGCCCTGGCCTCAGTCATCATGGGCCTCTCTCCCATCCTGGGCAAAGACAACACCATCGAGCACCTCCTGCCCCTCTTCCTGGCTCAGCTGAAGGATGAGGTGAGGGCACCAGACAGGCTCTGGAACTTGTGGGTTTGCAGAGGTGACCAGGGAGTCAGCTGTTTTCCCAGATTGGCCAGGAATCTCCTAGAATCTCAACAGACACCAGATCTCTGATGAGTTGAATGTTTCTGGCCATGATGGGCTGTGCAGTCATTTGTCCATTTATTAGGCAGTTATCTTTCATGCCCTTACTCTGGGCTCGTCCTTTTCCTGGGCATTGAGAGCACCAAAAAAATAGTAATACTTTTTTTAAAATATGTTTTTATTTTTATTTTTTAATGCTTTTATTTTTTAGAGAGGGAAAGGGAAAGGGAGAGAGAGATAGAAACATTGATGAGAGAGAAACATTGATCAGCTGCCTCCTGCACACCCCCTGCTGGTGATGGAGCCTACAGTCCTGGCACATGCCCTGATTGGGAATTGAACCCGTGACTTCTTGGTGCTCAACCACTAAGCTACACTGGCTTCAGGGGTGGGCAAACTTTTTGACTCGAGGGCCACAATGGGTTCTTAAACTGGACCGGAGGGCCGGAACAAAAGCATGGATGGAGTGTTTGTGTGAACTAATATAAATTCAAAGTAAACATCATTACATAAAAGGGTACAGTCTTTTATTTCAATAGTTTTATTCATTTCAAACAGGCCGGATCCGGCCCGCGGGCCGTAGTTTGCCCACGGCTGGGATAGACACTAAGACAGTTTGATCCTTAGAGACCTTCAGCAGGCCAGTCCTTGGGAATGTGCCAGGCTATGTGCCTTTTCTTATAAGTTGCTTCACATACTTTATGAAACATAGGTGGGGGTCTGTATATATATGTATTATAAATCAGTGCTCATAATACTGGTAGACCACAGGAGTTCAAAAATATTTCGTTATTCCATTATTCATTCTTTCAGCAGAAATGTATTGGACACCTGCTATGGGCCAGAGACTATGTTGGGTACTGGAGAGAGGAGGATGAATGAGACATGTTCCTTATGGAGCTCAAAGGCTAGCAGAGACAATAAAAGTAATAGAAATGGTCATGATAGCCAGGCTGGTGTGGCTCATTGGTTAATCATTAACTTGTGAACCAGGAGATCATGGTTCAATTTCTGTTCAGGGCATATGCTTGGATAGCGGGCTTGATCCCCTACTGGTGTGTAGGAGGCAGCCAATCAATGATTCTCTCTTATCCTTGGTGTTTCTATCTCTTTGTCTCCCTCCCCTCCTCTCTGAAATCAATAAAAATGTATTAAGAAAAAAAAGAAATGGTCATGATAAGCCCCCACGTGTCAAGCCCTTTGTGGACCAGACACTGTGGAGGCACTAGAATAGCCTCCCCCTATTCAATGTTTCCATATCACAGGTCGATATCCAGAAAGGTTAAGTCAAAGTGCCAAAGTGCTCCTAGCTAGCAAACAGCAGAGGGGGCGTTATTGCATATCTATTTTTTCCAGGGTTTCATATTTTTGCATTATGATTTCCTACAAATCCTTCAAACTGTCTGAACATTTTTTAAAAAATGTTTTTATTGATTTCAGACAGAGAAAGGGAGAGGGACAGATAAAAACATCAATGATGAGAGAGAATCATTGATCGGCTGGCTATCTCCTGCACACCCCATACTGGGGGTCGAGCCCGCAACCCAGGCATGTGCCCTGACCAAGAATTGAACCATGACCTCCCGGTTCATAGGTCGATGCTCAACCACTGAGCCAAGCCAGCTGGGCTGTCTGAACATTTCTTGTGCTGCTATTCTGAGATTTGAAAAGCTGCTTTGAAAAAAATAATTAATTTTTTAAAAAGGAAAAGCTGCTTTCACCTAATCCTCGTTGCTTGCTTCTCATGTGCTTTTAATGTGTCCCCAGGGCCCAGAGCTGGCCTGGGCAGTCATGGGTCCTCAGGAGATGTCTGTCATACAGAGTTGGTGCAGTTCAGCATTTTCCCGCTGTCCTGGCTCACCATGCGCAGTGCATTCCCTCAGACCCCTCCTGTCCCCTCCTCAGTGTCCAGAGGTGCGGCTGAACATCATTTCCAACCTGGACTGCGTGAACGAGGTGATCGGCATCCGGCAGCTGTCCCAGTCCCTGCTCCCCGCCATCGTGGAACTGGCTGAGGATGCCAAGTGGCGGGTGCGGCTGGCCATCATTGAGTACATGCCCCTGCTGGCTGGACAGCTGGTGAGTGAGCGGCGGGGCCAGGCTTTAGTGCCGGTGCTGTGTGACTCGCTGTGACCGGAAACTGCAGGCTGTGAGGACTGTGGGGAGTGGGAGGAATAGAATGGGATGAGGAAGAGAAGGGAAAGGAGCCCCTCAGGTGAAGCTGTCTGGGGGTGGGGATAGTTCCTTGGGGGTTTGCTGGAAACTACCCAGTCTTCCCTCCATCCCTTACCTCCTTTTCTCCTGCAGGGGGTGGAGTTTTTTGATGAGAAACTCAACTCCTTGTGCATGGCCTGGCTCGTGGATCACGGTGAGTAGCTCCAGTGGCTGGAGGAGGGTGGGGCTCCAGATGGTGGCAGATTGGCTGGGGCCGGTGCAGGCCGTGGGAGGCTGGAGTCACTCTCCCGTCATCAGAGGCTCCTCAGTGGTGGACCAATTCCCTTGCTTTTTAGAATCCTGGAGAAGTGAAGGGTGCGAGGGGGACATAGCACATTTCCTAGGGGCTGTCTGGTGTAGTGGGAAGTCCCAGGGCCACCGAGCATACAGCCCTGGGTTTGACTTTCACCTCCTGGCTTTTGAAGCTTAAGCAAGTCACCTACCACGTTCCTTCTGTGAGACCAGGGACTTCTCATCCAGTGGTTTAGGGCATTGCTCATTGTTCTCACTAAGACTGGTGAAAATAAAAGTTTGTCTGTATCAGCCACCATTCCAAGTACTACGTGTTTAAATCCTTTGCCTGGGCTCAGCAATTCTTTTTGTTTTTAATATGTTTTTATTGATTTCAGAAATAGGAAGGGAGAGGGATATAGAGAGAGAAATATCAATGATGATAGAGAATCACCAATTGGCTGCCTACCTCGGGCCCCCTACTGGGGATCAAGCCTGTAGCCCAGGCATGTGCCTGACCAGGAATCAAACCATGACCTCCTGGTTCATGGGTCAGTGCTCAAGCACTGAGTCACACCGGTCGGGAATGGGTACATCACTTCTTGCAGCCCATTGGCCCATCTGTAAAATGAGGCCAATAATGGAACCTGTGTCTGGGGGCTGTTGAGAGGCACTGCAGGCAAAGCAAAGCCCACATTTAGCCCATACTGAGCCCTTTCATCCTCTTGGAGCTATTGGGTCCCCTGCAGCCTGAGCCCTAGGGGCTGCTCAGGTGGCAATAGTGAGCATGGCTGTTACCTGCATCAGTCCTTCACCGCCTGAAGCCTGCCCTCTCCCTCTCGCCCTCCTGCAGTCTATGCCATCCGCGAGGCGGCCACCAGCAACCTGAAGAAGCTGGTGGAGAAGTTCGGGAAGGAGTGGGCCCATGCCACGATCATCCCTAAGGTCTTGGCCATGTCTGGGGATCCCAACTACCTGCACCGCATGACCACACTCTTCTGTATCAATGTGAGCACTCCCACCTGCCCACCGGCCTGCCCCTGGGAACCAGATGTATCTGGGAGAGGGAGGACGGAGGGTCCTCAAGGGAGACACCCGGTACCTTACTCATCAGGCTGTGCCGACAACCCGGCTGTACACGCAAAAGGCTCAGAACAGTTATGTTGTACAGAGCAAGTGCCCCTTTCTAGTCATATCAGTAAACCATACACGTAGCTAGAAATGAAAGGATAACATTTAAAAGCTATTATAACTATGTGTTCAGATCATTTCTATTCATGCCTCACCTTGGAGACCCCTGAACTAAGGAAGGGATCCGGGGGTTAGTAATCAAGGCCCATTCCCAGAGGATGAAGGGAAGTCTGAGGATGCGAGATGGTCCGGGACACCTCGCCTGAGAGTTTCCAGGGCAGGGAGACAGTGGTGTTAGGAGGGTGTTAGGGGACATGGGGGCTTCAGGAGAAAAACTGTCCCCAGAGTGGGTAACTGGGCTTAGAGTCCCCATGTTGTTCAGCTTTACCCTCAGGCCTGGTGGTCACCAAGGTGGCCTGGTCAGAGGAAGGAGGAAATGAAAGTTAGCCATGAACTTTGGATAATCACCCCTCTGCTACTCACTGACCCCCAGGTGCTGTCTGAGGTCTGTGGGCAGGACATCACCACCAAGCACATGCTGCCCACAGTGCTGCGGATGGCTGGGGACCCTGTCGCCAATGTCCGCTTCAACGTGGCCAAGTCCCTGCAGAAGATAGGGCCCATCCTGGACAACAGGTGAGGCCTGGACCGACCCTTACACTCCAGCAGCACAAGTTCCGGTCATCTTCATTGTTGACCCTCAACCACTGACTCACTGTGACACTGCTGTAATGAAAAAGTGAGGTGTTGGCAGAATATTCAAAAAGCCAGGGGATAGGTTCAAGGGCACAGGAAAAGACCTGTGTGTCTGTCTTGTCACTGCAGTTTAGGGGGGAAACAGGTGTTCTCCATAGATGGCTGGGTCAGTTTGGTATGCACGTGGGGGGCAAAAACCTCCCACTTGATGCCGAAACCGGTTTGGCTCAGTGGATAGAGCGTTGGCCTGCGGACTGAAAGGTCCCAGGTTCGATTCCGGTCAAGGGCATGTACCTGGGTTGCGGGCATATCCCCGGTAGGAGATATGCAGGAGGCAGCTGATCAATGTTTCTCTCTCATCGATGTTTCTAACTCTCTCTCTCCCTTCCTCTCTGTAAAAAATCAATAAAGTATATTTAAAAAAAAAAAAAACCTCCCACTTGAGGGCATAAAAAATTAGCGCCCTAGCCAGTTTGGCTCAGTGGATAGAGCGTCTGCCTGCAGACCGAAGGGTCCCAGGTTTGATTCTGGTCAAGGTCATGTACCTCGGCTGCAGGCTTCTCCCAGGCCCGGGCCCTGGTTGGAGCTTCTGCAGGAGGCGACCAATTAATGTGCTTCTCTCATATTGATATTTCTCTCTGCCTTTCCTTCTCTCTTCCACTCTCTCAAAATCAATGGAAAAATATCCTTGGGTGAGGATTAAAAAAAAAAAAAAGGAGAGATAACAGATCAGAACCAGAAAGTTAAAAAAAAGAAAGATCTGCCCACCTGGTGTGGCTCAGTGGTTGAGCATTTACCCATGCACCAAGAGGTCGCTGGTTCAATTTCCAGATCCCCAGCTTGTAGGCCCAGTCCCCAGGAGGAGTGTGTAGGAAGTAGTGATCAATGTTCATCAAAATTTCTCTCTCTCTCCCTCTCCCTTTCTCTCTAAAATCAATAAAAATATTAAAATAATAATGATAAAGATCCTAGGAGAAAGTGTCAGGAAATATTTTCAAGACTTACAGTAGGCACGTATTTTTTAAATAGCTCACCAAAAAAAACACATTAATAATTGGCCTTCAGTAAAAAAGGAATTTCATTGAGAGGATATTGTGAGAGTAAGATAGCAAGCCACTGACTAGGAGAATGTATTTGTACTACATATTTCTGACAGGACACTTTATCCTGTTCTGCAACTCAACATGACAAAGAAAACTCAAGAAAGAGATGGGCAGAAAAGAACTTGAGCAGGTCTTATAAAAAGAGAACTCCAAACAGCCAGTGCGCATAAGAGCAGATGCTCAACATCACAGGCCATCAGGAAAATGCAAAGGAAAACCCACCCCCGAATGGCTAAGCTTTAACAAGCTCAGAGTCATTGGTGTTGGTAGATGGGCTGCGGTTCTCTTCTGCATTGCAGGCGGGGCTGTAAATGGGAACAATCTCTGAAAATTGGTGGATTCTAGTGAAGGTTCACCCCTAGGAGCTGGCACGTCCACTCCATGTTTATTTCGAACAGAGGTGTATTTGTGGTAGCTTTACTCCTGTTGCTGCTCATCAACAGTACAGTGGGCGAATTGTTCTTTATTCACACGAGGAAGACTATTCAGCAATGAAAAGAAACTCCTGCTATACTTGACAACGTAGCAGACTCTCACGACTCACGCCATTTTGTTGAGTGAGAAGCCAGACCCAAGAAAATGTATCCTACAATTCCCTTTATATCAAGTTCACCATAGATAAAACAGATCTCGGTGCCAGCAGTGAGAATATGTGGCAGAGGAGAGGAGTTGTCACCTCAGAGGGGACACACACGATGCCTGCCTCTCCAGTGTCTTTCTCTGCATTTGCTCCAGGACAAAACCTCACACCTTTAGTGCCCGTCTGAAGTCTACCTTTATTTCCCACCAAGGTGGACTCTCAGTGCCGACGGATTCCCCGGGCCCCTCACAGCAGAGCAGATGCCTCCCCTGGGCTCCTGGAGGGCCAAGTGCTTCCCTTGAGGGCCTGGCCCTTCCACTGTTCCTTATCATCAGTTGGCTGTGTCCCCCTCCTGGGCAAGCGTCAAGAGTGTTGGATTTACCTCTGCTCACATCTCATCCCTAGTAGGTCTCAGTACATAGGTTAAATAAATGAAGGACACCCATCTCTCAACCCCCAGAGCCTTGTGGGTTCTGTGATCCTCTGTCCCACTTGCCCAGACTGTCTGACCACCCTGTGCCTGTTCTGGGCCCTAAAGACTTCTTAATTCCCATGTTTGCCTGTGTTTGTGGGCACCTCTTGCCTGGGCCTCTGCCCCCCTTGTGCCCCCTCCCTGCCTGGCTCACCCGTTCCCATGTGTCCCCCCTGTCCTTCCAGCACGCTGCAGAGTGAGGTCAAGCCCATACTAGAGAAGCTGACCCAGGACCAGGATGTGGACGTCAAGTACTTTGCCCAGGAGGCCCTGAGTGGTAAGGCTTTGAGGACTTGGGGATCCCAGTGGGAGGGTCGTGTACAGGGAAGCACCTAGGCCTGGGGGCAGCGGCTCCTGGCAGGGGGAGATGCAGGAGCACTTGTGGGCAGGGGGCTTATTGTGGTTCTGACTCCCGCCTTTTCCTATTTCCCCAGTTCTGTCTCTCGCCTGATGCTGGAAGAGGAGCCAACGCCGGCCTCTGGTGTCCACCCCCTCCACCAAGTTCCTTCCTTGGGAGCCAGTGGGGGGCCTCTGGCTGTCACTCCCTGTGCATGGTCTAACCCCAGGCCCCTAACCCAGCACGGTTCCTCCTCTCCCCAGCCTGGGAATCCGACTTCTCACTGTCCACCTCCCGAGGAGCTGGGGGAGCACAAGGTGGGACAGGGCAGCAACCCTGGGAGGAAGGGGCAGCCACTCCCTCCTCGGAGGAAGAGAGGTGAGCATCCCAGGTCACTGGTTCCTGCTGCTGTCATAGGGACCCCCTGCCCAGTCTACTTCTCCACCTTCCTTCCTCCCCTCCAGTGGTTATTTGTGTCAACTGTGCCGTTTTTATTTTATTCCTTTCTTTTTCCCTTTTCACAGAGAAATAAAGATACAGAAATAGCTGGTCCTCTGGTCTTAGTCACTAACATGGGGGTGCGGGGGGCTCCATGTCAGGGCCTGGTCTCTTCCCTTCCCTCCGGGAAAGTCCTAATTACTGGACATGGGGTTTCTGTGGGGAGTGCAGCTGGCCGTGGACTAGAGGGTCCACGAGGTGTTGCTGGCCAGCAGAGTCCTGTGGTCAGTTAGGTATCGCAGACTTTGGCGGAGTATGTGGTGGTTAAGAGCAGGTGCCTTGGAACCAGACTGCCTGGGTCTAAATCCCAAGTTCTTTCAATTAATAGCTGCGTAACCGTGAGTAGGTTACCCAGTCTCTCTGAACTTAGTTTTGTACTTTGTAAAATGGAGATAACTATAATCTAGGGCCGGTTGTGAAGACCAAATGAGTTAATGCGTGCCAAGTGGGTAACAGTGCAGGGCACAGAGAAGCAGGCAGTCGGGGGAGCTATAACCTGCCAGCGAACCTCCTGTGAGCTGGGCCCTGCGCCTGGGAAGGTCTCAGGATAATTGGGGCTGCAACGGAACGCGAAGGGTACTGTGGCAAGACAGAATCAGTTGTCCCTCAATATCCATTCTCCCATTTCTTTACTAATAGAGATGGCTGCCTGGATTTCTGGCATTTTCCCAGGCCTCTTGAAATTTGGTGTGGCATGGTAACTAAATTCTGGCCAATACAAGTGGTATGTGCAGCTTCTAGGAAGTGTTCCTGAGAGAGGAGATACACTCCCCTCCTTACCTCCTCTCTGTGCACTGGAATGTAGACCAGATGGCCAGAGTGGGAGCAGCCGTCTTGGGCCAGGGACTGATCTTAGGAGCATAGGCCAAGCAGGGCAGCAGAACAAGGTAGGACGAGTCTAGGCCCTGATGCTGTTATCACCCACATCAGTATCAGTTACCTGGGAGACTTGAACTATTTCAGTGACTGTCCATTTGGGGTTTCATCACTTGCAGGTCACCTGAATTCTAACTGATGCAGGGACCAAAGAGTCCTGGAGAGAGGAACAAGAGACTTAGTGGATGGCGATGTGTGTAAGGTTTCTCAGAGGGACGTGACACTTGAGTGAATTTTGGCTCAACAGGGTGAAGGGGAAATTGGTATATTGGGTGGCAAAGTGATTTCACCAGCGCAGTCCTTTCATTACTGAGTCCCTATTGTTTGTTAGACCCCATTTGGCCCTGCAGGATGTAGGGTGAAGGAAACCCTATTCCTCCCATTATTGGCTTATTTTATGTTAGTTTCATAAGGGCAAGACCCATGGTTTAAACTAATTGTGTTTAAACAAATGTACCTTTCCTAGAATATAAGTATTTGGAGGACTTGAGTGAGTGAGGAATTCATGAGATTGGGAAGTGGCGGACAACACAACCACTTTCAGCATGATGGTGAATGTTCTAGCTTAGCAGGTAACCTACCAGTAATTGTTGAAGGAACATTCAAATGAATGATCCGTGGTGTTCCAGTTGTATTTTACTGCATAACAATCCATCCTCAAAGCTTAGTGACTGAATTCTGTAGTCCGGGCGTGGCTCAGTTGGAAGGTCCTTGTGCTCCTGGTGGTGTCGCCTGGGGCTGGAATGTTTGAGATGCCATTTTCACTCCCATGGCTGGCACCTGAGCTGAGGCTTGGTACAGCATCTCTCCCCGTGCAGCCTGTCCAGGATGGCCGGACCTCTTTATCTGCTAGCATATATCCTCAGAGCGGTGTCCCAGAGAACACGTCCCTCCTGGAAGTGCTTTTCACACCTCTGCTTGCACCACAAGCCAAAACCAGCCCCAGGGTCAGGCCCGGAGTCAGTGTGGAGGTGCCCACCAAGATGTGAAAAGTTGCAGGCAGGGTTCAGTGGGGCCTGCCTATGTAACAGTCTGCCACACGTGGTGCAGTGACGCGCTTAGAGTTCCATCTTAGCTCTGCTGCTGACAAGCTCAGGGATCAACAGCACAAGGAGATGAGGCTGATTTCAGAGTGGAGTGCAGTCTGGAGCAAGCTGAAGATTTAAACTTTATCCTGGAAGGCAGAAGCAGCCATCGGGTGTTTTGGCAAAGGAGTGACAGCGTCAGAATTGAAAGGGAAGACCTGAGGACAAGAGGCCCGGGAGAATTCTGGTCTCTAAGTTTTGAGCTGGAGGAGGTACGCTGACGTAGAAGGAGGTGGTGGGTAAAAAGGGAAACAGAAGAAAAGATTCCCAAGGAGACAGATTGAAATTCAGTGACAACTGGATTTGGGGAGTGAAAGGAAGGATGCAGTTACCTTGGTAACCAGAATTCAAGTCTTCCCACCCTCACCACTTAACTCCTTCCTGGAAAACATCCTTGGTTCCTGTAAGTTCACATGCTTCAACATCTCCAACCTTTTGGTTGTTACACGAACCTCTGCCTGCAAAACTTTCTCTCTCCACTCTTCAGGGACACAAGTAATTCAGAGAGTGGGGTTAGTGAGAAATGGCCTGGTACAGGTGAGCACAGAGAAGGGTGTAGGGTCCAGATCCCAAAGAGCCTGAAGAGCTTGAACTTGGCTCTGATGGAAAGGGTCCAGTAAGACTTGGCAGACCCTTCAGGGGTCAGACAAAGCCAGAAGACTAAGGAGGCAGCTGGGGCTGTGGCCAAGGAAAGAGGACGGAGAGATTAAAGTGGTAGACTTCATATTACTTCTCCGTTCCAAACCTGCAAGAAGTTACACAAGGAGTGACAAGAAGGAAGGCCCTGCCCCTCCTGTCCTCAGATCTTTTTTTTTTTTTTAAAATACATTTTATTGATTTTCCACGGAGAGGAAGGGAGAAGGCTAGAGAGTTAGAAACATAGATGAGAGAGAAACATCAATCAGCTGTCTCCTGCACACCCCCAACTGGGGATGTGCCTGCAGCCAAGGTACATGCCCTTGACTGGAATCAAACCCGGGACCTTTCAGTCCCCAGGCCGACGCTCTATCCACTGAGCCAAACCGGTCAGGGCACCTGTCCTCACATCTTGCCAAAACATTTGAAACCTCAGCACATGCCTTGTTCTCGGCCCTCCTGTCTGCAGAGAGTCCCCACTTCAAGGCCCGCCCCTCCCCCGCGCCCCCCCCCCCCAATTAGTCCCCTGTACAGCTGTGTTTTCCAGATGGTGGAATAGACCCAGACTGTTTTGGATATGTGGTGTGGGCTCTGACAGACTGACCAGTTGAGAACCCCACAAATCCAGAGGAAAAAAAATACTTTGGTAGCTTGAGAGTCTCCTAGGTCCCAGCCAAAGCTGGCAGTCCAAGCTAGATGAGTGTAGCCGGTCAAGTGAAATGAAGTTAACTAGAAGAGGACGTTCTGCCAAGAAAAGGCGGGGGCCTGCAAGCGGGCCACGTCAGAACAAAGTCTTGCACGCAAGATTTATTGTTCCGAGGCAGAGTTTCCTTGGGTCCATGAGGGCATGGAAAGCTAGGGAGGGTACACTGCTGCAGGTTGAAAGGGACTTTGTATAATATAGGAAATTAATAGTTTACTTGCTTTACTCCCAAATAAAAGCCATGAGAGCCTTGGAGGTTTTGCTACACGCCTGAGCGAGCGGTAGCCCTCTGCTTCTCTTAGCTCAGTCCTGCTTGCCGAACTCATCTCAGCGTCACCGTTCACCTGCAGACCACCTGCAGACCACCTGCAATGAGGAAAAGCAGGGCATGGCTAGCTTAACGGTAGGAAATACAGGTCCCGATCTCTTAGCCATGATGCAAAATGAAGAAATCCCTGGCAGCCGTAACCGGTTTGGCTCAGTAGATAGAGCGTCGGCCTGCGGACTGAAAGGTCCCCGGTTCGATTCTGGTCAAGGGCATGTACCTTGGTTGCAGGCACATCCCTGGTGGGAGGTGTGCAGGAGTCAGCTGATCGATGTTTCTAACTCTCTATCTCTCTCCCTTCCTCTCTGTAAAAAATCAATAAAATATATTTTAAAAAAAGAAATCCCTGGCAGGCTTATTTTTTTCCAATTCTCATCCAAGGATATGTTTAATGATTTTAGAGAGAGGGAAAGGAGAGAGAGAGAGAGAGAGAGAGAGAGAGGGAAACATTGATGTGAGATAGAACATCAATTGGTTGCCTTCCATACGTGCCCCTCCTGGGGATTGAACCTGCAACCTAGCAACCTAGGTATGTGCTCTGACCAGGAATCGAATATGAAAACCCTTCACTATACAGGACAGTGCTCCAACCAACTGATTCACACTAGTTTTATGAGTCATTGGGGCAAACCTGATCAGACCTGAGCTCATAAGAGTGACAAAACCTGACTTAGACTGCTATTGAGAGTTTAATCCTCTTATATGGAATATAAATGACAACAAAAATAGTCATGTATTATGGAATATATTGAATGAGTAATCAGAAAGCCATTCACACAGAATATTCCAGCTCCAGATGGCTTCACTGAATTCTGCCCGAACATTTAAAGAATGCTAATTCTTAGTAAACTCTTCTAAGAAGTAGAAGGGGAGGGTATACTTCCCAACTCATTTAAGGCCAGCATTACCCTAATACTAAGACCAGAC
Organism: Myotis myotis; assembly: GCF_014108235.1. Taxonomy (NCBI): domain Eukaryota; kingdom Metazoa; phylum Chordata; class Mammalia; order Chiroptera; family Vespertilionidae; genus Myotis; species Myotis myotis. Next base: position 1,076,477 of record NW_023416333.1, on the reverse strand, counting down.
AAAGACACCAAATGAAAGAAGTCTACAGACCATCATCTCCTGAACACATCATGACCAAGGGAAAGTTATTTCAAGCATTCTAGGTTTAACATAAGAAAAATCAATGTAATTAATATCCCATATCCATAGAATAAACAAAACCCAAATAACCATCTTAACTGGTGCAGGAAAGGATTTTGACAAAATCTAACACCCTTTTGTGAGAAATACACCCAACAAACTAGGAATAGAAGGGACGTTATTAACCTGATAAAAGGTATCTACAGAAAACCAATAGCTAACACCATATCTAATGGTGAAAAACTGGGTGCTTTCCACTTAAGATCAGGAACAAAACAAAGACTCCTGCCAATTGTACTTAACATTGTACTGGAAGTTCTATCCAGCGTATTTAGGCAAGATAAAGAAAAGGTATGCAGATTGGAAAGGAAGAAATAAAACAATCTGCAGATGACATGATCATGTATATAGGAAATCCACTTTAAAGAAATTGAGCTAATAAGTTCAGCAAGCTTGCAGGATACAAAATCAACATACAAGAATCATTTGGCCCTAACCGGTTTGGCTCAGTGGATAGAGCATCAGCCTGCGGACTGAAAGGTCCCAGGTTCGATTCCGGTCAAGGGCATGTACCTTGGTTGCGGGCACATCTCCAGTAGGAGGTGTGCAGGAGGCAGCTGATCGATGTTTCTCTTTCATTGATGTTTCTAACTCTCTATTCCTCTCTGTAAAAAATCAATAAAATATATTTTTTAAAAAAATCATTTGTGCCAACACCGGTTTGGCTCAGTGGATAGAGCATCGGCCTGCGGACTGAAGGGTCCCGGGTTCGATTCCGGTCAAGGGCATGTGCCTGGGTTGCGGGCACACCCCCAGTAGGAGATGTGCAGGAGGCGGCTGATCGATGTTTCTAACTCTCTATCTCTCTCTCCCTTCCTCTCTGTAAAAAATCAATAAAATACATTTTTAAAAAAATCATTTGTATTGCAGATAAGTGTTGAGGATGTGGAGATACTGGAACCCTCATACACTGCTGGTGGGAATGTAAAATGATGTATTCACTTTGGAAAAAATTCTGAGAGTCCCACTAAGTTACCATTTTGCCCAACAATTCCACTCCTAGATCTATAACCAAAATAATTGAAAACATATGGGTACACAAGAACTTGTATGCAAATATTCATAACAACATTGTCCATAATAGCCAAGTATCTATCAACTGATGAATGGACAAATAAAACAGAGTGTATCCATATAATGAATATTAATCATAAAAATGAAGTATTGTTACATGCTACGCTACAACATGGATGTACCTGGAAAACATTATGCTTGAGAAGCCAGACATAAAAAGCAACACAGAGGATTCCATTTATGTGACATGCCCAGAATAGGCAAATCTGTAGAAACAAACTAGATTAGTGGCTGGGGAGAGATAGGGCAATGGTAAGACTGCTTGATGGGTATCGGGTGATGAAATGTCCTGGAATTGGTGGAGATGTTTGCACAACTTTGTAAATATACTAAAAGCCACTGAACTGTGCACTACAAAATTTATGGTATGTGAATACATCTCCATGGAAACTACCACCAAGCCCCATCCCTCCAAAACACCTGGAAAAGCTGATGAACAGACTATTGAAATCCTTCCCTAAGAACTCCCAGGCTTTAAAACCCTCAAAATGAAGGACACAACACACTCTCCCCAGATCATGCCCCTGCCTTTTCCTGCTACCTCTTTTTCCCCTACAGGTATGCATCACCTAAACTCTAAGGGACTCCATGAGATATTTGGCCAGGGGAGCAATGGGCAGTGGCAGCTTATCCCAGCCTTACCTCCTGAAACTGTCTCCAAGGCCCTATTTTCTCTGACTTTCCAGTACAGCAGCCCTGCTTAGGCTCATTTCTTTCCTAGAATATTTCTGAAGAACCAAAGCAGCCCCACCTAGTCTCTCCTCTTGCTTTTTCCTTGTTTTCACTGTCCCCAGCTTTAATAAACACTCTCAAAATCACCTGAACTCCTGACATCTTTCCTGCACAAAGCCAAGTACCCACATTCTACAGTCTGCCAGAGGTAGACTTGCCCCAATTCTGGTTTCTGTCTAGTAACAACATTATTAAACAACTCGAGGCCCAATGCATGAAATTTGTGCAAGAGTAGGCCTTTGCAGCTGGGGTGCTGCCTGGATCCCTCCCTTGCATTCTGGGCTTTGTCCCAGAGGACATCTGGTCTAATTAGCATATTATGCTTTTATTATAGATTGTAAATAAATCCCAAAGAGAAATCAAAAAAAGTATAACAGTTTGCAGGTTTGTTTTTTTTTTTTATTCATCTGAGATTAGGGAGGTATAAAAGTGGGAACTGTAACCTACCCCACCTGTCTTTTGACATTGTTTTTGTAAAGGCTGGTTCTGCCTAATACAAATGTTTGTATTGGAATCCTAAGAACTAACTTCAGATGATAGAGACACAGACTCTGACCTTCAGTCATTTCAGCTCTGGGAAATGTGCTGACCTTCAACCATAAAACCAGGATGACAAAGACTCTGATGACGCACACTAGACGATCACTTGACAAGTTTTGCGGTCCTTATTGGAATGGACAGTGCTGGCCTACACAGAGAGAACTTTTTAACCCCCTAACTTTTATTTCTTTGTTTTTCTTTCCCTCTCCCTCCTTACAAAAACCTCTGCCTGCATTGAGATGTTGAGATGGGCTTTGCAACAGAAGTCCCCCAGTTGCCAGCATTCAAATAAACCTCTTATCTTTCTCACCAGCATCTATGTCAGGAGTTTGGCTTTCCTGGCTGCAGGCAGCAGATCCTTGGATTTCAGTTACAGAGGGAAGGTTAGGAAGATTACTTACTTGAAGGTGGAGGGAGTAATACCAGGATGGGATTACAGGATAATTAAAGCTATGTGCTCTTTTGGGAGTGGTCACATGGAGTTTGCATTAGAGGGTATTTAAGTTTATGTGCAAAGTTGTGTTAACCTAGTTGTGTTAACCTAGATGTACAGAAATAATGCACAGTGCTTATTTAAGGCAAAGATAAGCCTGTTAGTAAAGAATTGTATTGCCCAGTCACGAGTTTATGATCCCATCACCCTGTGATGTTATTTTTCATAGAACCCCCATTTTCATCTACAGTGTGGCAGAGTTCTTATCCAAAATTCAATCCTTTAGGGACCATCACAATATTAACTTTGGAATGACACCTTACAACTTACATGACTAATGATGTTCAAACTTTAGCAAATATCAGGTAATGAACATCAAAAGGCTCTATGTAGCCGTAACTGGTTTGGCTCAGTGGGTAGAGCGTCGGCCTGCGGACTGAAAGGTCCCAGGTTCGATTGCTTTACCTTGGTTGTGGGCACATCCCCAGTGGGGGGTGTGCAGGAGGCAGCTAATCAATGTTTCCTTCTCATTGATGTTTCTAACTATCTCTCTCCCTTCCTCTCTGTAAAAAATCAATAAAATATATATTTTTAAAAAAAGGCTCTATGTAACATATAACTAAAGCTTAAATCTTATGAAACATAAATATGGCTGGGGAACATCCTGTTAATTTTAAAACACTTTAAAAAATATTTTTATTGATTTCAGAGAGGAAGGGAGAGGGAGAGAGAGATAGAAACATCAATGATGAGAGAGAATCACCGATCGGCTGCCTCCTGCATGCTCCCCACTGGGGATCAAGCCCGCAACCCGTTGCATATGCTCTTGACCGGAATTGAACCCAGGACCCTTGAGTCCGCAGGCTGACTCTCTACCCACTGAGCCATGCCAGCTAGGGTTTAAAACACTTTTAATGAAGATTTGCTTCTAATTAATTTGAGGTAATTGCTATTATTTCACTAATATTTTTAACAAATTTTAGTTAATAGACCATATATTAGCAAAGAAACTATAGTAATGTTGCCGACATAAAGCAATATTACATTAATCTACAACTATAGTCTACATGTTTTTATATTTATTTATTCACTTTTATTTATTTATTTATTTTTTAAATATATATATTTTATTGATTTTTTACAGAGAGGAAGGGAGAGAGATAGAGAGTTAGCAACATCGATGAGAGAGAAACATCGATCAGCTGCCTCCTGCACACTCCCTACTGGGGATGTGCCCACAACCCAGGTACATGCCCTTGACCGGAATCGAACCTGGGACCCTTCAGTCCGCAGGCCGATGCTCTATCCACTGAGCCAAACCGGATTCGGCTATTTATTCACTTTTAAATATATTTTTATTGATTTCAGAGAGGAAGGGAGAGGGATAGAGAGATAGAAACATCAATGATAAGAGAGAACCATTGACCGGCTGCCTTCTGCACGCCCCCGACTGGGGATCAAGGCCGTAACCCAGGCATGTGCCCTTGACTGGAATCAAACCTGGGACCCTTCAGTCTGCAGGCCAATGCTCTATTCATTGAGCCAAATCAGCTAGGCCACATTTAGAATTTTTTAAATTTTTATTTATATACTTGAGAAAGAGAGCGAGAAAAACATCAATTTCTTGTTCCACTCATTTATGCATTCATTGATTGATTCCTGTATGTGCCCTGACCATAGATCGAACCCACAATATTGGTGTATCCAGACGATGCTCTAACCAACTGAGATACCAAGCCAGGGCTTACGATATAATTCAATTATATATTGTATTAAGATTGATTATGCTGCCCTAACCAGTTTGGATACTGGTTATCCCCCCAGTGGGGGGGTTTGCTTGAGGCAGCTGATCCATGATGTTTCTAACTCTTTTTTTTTTTTTTTTTTTTTTAATATATTTCATTGATTTTTTACAGAGAGGAAGGGAGAGAGACAGAGAGCTAGAAACATCGATGAGAGAGAAACATCGATCAGCTGCCTCCTGCACATCTCCCACTGGGGATATGCCCGCAACTCAGGTACATGCCCTTGACCGGAATCGAACCTGGGACCTTTCAGTCCGCAGGCCGACGCTCTATCCACTGAGCCAAACCGGTTTTGGCTGTTTCTAACTCTTTATCCTTCTCCCATCCTCTCTGTAAAAAGTCAATAAAAAATAAAAGAGTCGCCACCATCGAGATGTGATGTTTATATTAGGGGCTAAAAAAAAAGATAAAAAAAAAAAAAAAAAAAGAAAAAAAAAAAAAAAGAAAAAATAAAAGAGTGGCCCTAACTGGTTTGGCTCAGTGGCTTGAGCGTCCGCCTGCGGACTGAAGGGTCCCGGGTTCGATTCTGGTCAAGGGCATGTACCTTGGTTGCGGGGGCACATTCCCAGTAGGGGCATGCAGGAGGCAGCTGATTGATGTTTCTAACTCTCTATCCCTCTCCCTTCCTCTCTGTAAAAAATCAATAAAAAATATATATTTTAAAAAATAAAAGAATGATTATGCTTTAGTATTTGTATCTTCCTCCCATGCTGAGGACCTTGAATGCTTTCTGCCAATGCCCTCCAGCAGCAATCATATCATTGTGTGTAATGTTGTCATTTCCTGTATTTCCTTTAGTAATAAAATATCTTCGTGAAACCAATGCATGGAATGATTTGATAAAAGAATTGGAATTAAGCTTTTAATTACATTAGGGTTAACCATGGAGCTTAAAACAGGATACATATTAGAAGTGTAACCAAGTTAAGAAATTTATTAAAGTTGGGACCGGTTTGGCTCAGTGGATAGAGTGTCGGCCTGAGGACTGAAAGGTTCCAGGTTCGATTCCGGTCAAGGGCCTGTGCCTTGGTTGCGGGCACATCCCCAGTGGGGGGTGTGCAGGAGGCAGCTGATCGATGTTTCTCTCTCATCGATGTTTCTAACTCTCTCTCTCTCCTTTCCTCTCTGTAAAAAATCAATAAAATATTTTTTTTTAAAAAAAGAAATTTATTAAAATTGTTTTCACAACTGGAAAGAATCCTTCCTAGTTGAAAAGCAGGGTTGCAATAAAAATGATAAAGTTTTTATCTATTGCTCATTGATAAATAAATATCACAGTTATATTCATTAGAGAAAAATTACAGTGAATTTGGAAGGACTTTAGGCAGGATGAACACAGGATCAGAAATTCATACTGGGGATGGTGTTAAAGTATAATGGTTTGGGCAATATATTTAACCTTGAGTTAAGCATTACTAACCATCAGTCAATATACATGTAAGAGAAATCTTACAGATGTAATGTGTGTAGCAAAGACCTTATCCAAAACTGAATCCATGGAGGGCCCCCATAATGTTAATTGTAGAAAGCAATGTTACAAATATTAGGAGTAATAATGCGCTTAATTCAAAGAAATTGGACAGGAAAGGCTGTGTCACCAATGGGAAGTAGGTGCAGGGAACCAGGGCTGCATCCTCGCTCCTGCCCCGCCCTCCCTCCCTCTGTCCCTGCACAGGCCTGGCCGCCGGGCTCGGCCCCGCCCCCATCGCGGAGCCGCTCAGCTCAGGCTCTGGCCCCGCCCACCGCGCAGGGAGGCGCATGCGCAGTTCCTTGCAGACGGAAGCGGCCGTGGAGGGGAAGGTGGCGGTTCCCCCTGAGGAGGGTGTTTGTCTTTAAAGCTGACGCTCCCCGTCCCCCTCCCCGCAGGGAAGGCTGAGGGCGCTGCCGGCGCTGGAGTCCTTGTTGGGGTCCCCGCCCCGGAGCCTCTCTCAGCGGTGAGTCCGCGTCCCGGGAGGCTGCGCGGTGCGGGCGCCACGTGCCTTTGGGAGGAAACGGAGGCCCCGGCCCGGGGTCTCTCCGCCTGTGGCTGTGGCCACCGCCTGCCGCGCGGTTTTCCCGCTGAAAACCGTTCCCGGGGCCGCCGGTGCTCCCCGCGGGGCTGAGAGTCTGGGTCAGGGGGTTCCCGCCCTCTGCGCCCCTCCCCTGCCCGGCGCTTTCCGCCCAAAGAGCCCGGATGGCTCCCGGCCTGGGGGTCCGCACCCCCCTCCTAGGTGATTATGTAAGTGGGTTCCGACTTATGGCGAAAATCGCGTTTCTTCTCCCCAACGTAACCCGAGGACCTACTATACTGGCTTGTGGCTTTATATATTTAACAGCCGAATTGTTTTAGTCATACAGATTTGATTGAGAATTACAAATCCAGTTTATAAGGCTTGGGAATTTTATAACTGTTTGATTCCAGTTGCAACCCTTATTCACTCAGAGAGGAGAGACTTGTCTGTAGGGCATGGGTCGCTTGTCATTTCCTGGGATGGCAAGAAGGGGGTGACTTGAGTCTATCACCACAGGATGCTTTTTCAAGGACTATTAGAAGCCTAGGTTTCTTGTTGTGTTTTTTCTTTTGTTGTTTTTTATTTTTCTCTTCCATGGATATAGTTTTTCTATGTCTGATACTTAATTTATATTTTAAAAACATGCTGAGATAAATTTTTTGGCTTTTTCTCAGATCACCTGAGGAGTTTTAAGAAATGACATCAGGCCTTGCGGGAAGGGTCAGTGATTGAGCATGGGCCTGGGAACCAGGAGGTCATGGTTTGATTCCTGGTCAAGGCACATGCCCAGGTTTCGGGCTTGATCCCCCTCTAGATCGATGCTACTCTCTCATTGATGCTTCTATCTCCTCTCCCTCTTCTTTCCTGTCTGAAATCAATAAAAATATATTTTTTTTAAAAAAGAAATGACAGCCGAAACCGGTTTGGCTCAGTGGATAGAGCGTCGGCCTGCGGACTGAAGGGTCCCAGGTTCGATTCCGGTCAGGGGCATGTACCTGGGTTGCGGGCACATCCCCAGTGGGAGATGTGCAGGAGGCAGCTGGTCGATGTTTCTCTCTCATCGATGTTTCTAACTCTCTATCTCTCTCCCTTCCTCTCTGTAAAAAATCAATAAAATATATTTAAAAAAAAAAAAAAAAAAAAGAAATGACAGCAGGGGCACTTTCCCCCGTGGAGGTGGACAGATGCTCTGAGTGGGGCATCATTGGTTACTGAGGTGCCTCCAGGTGATTGGAAGGTGAGGACAGGGATAGCAGGAGGGTTGCAGGATGCCTTTGTGAGAGTGGGGAGCAGGCTTTGTTCAGGGGAGGTAAGGAGGGTGCTCTGTTTAGTTTGGGGGTTCAGGACAGCAGCTCACGTTCTCATTTCTGTAGGAGTTTGTGGATGTCTTTGGAAGGAGAGACACATGAAGACACACACTCAAAAACTCACAGTGTGTCTCCATGTAGGAGCTCATTGTTCCTCACTCCTATGAGAATGGACAGGAGGGGGTGGCCTTTCCCTCATTTCCAGGTCCTTCTGACTGTGAGTGTCGCGTGAGCTGATTGAGACGCTGTGCTGACGTCTTTGAAGGCACATTCTGTGACTCCTCAACATACCCTCGCCTGAGAAGACAACCCAGACCCTGATCAGGACCAGGACCAAATGGCTGCTTGTCAGGTAAAAGATGTGTCCTGGGTCACAGGCTGTGTTTGCTTTTCTTCTGACATCTCTGGATTTAGAACCTGCCACTTTCGATGTTGGTGCTATTCATGCTCTTTTCCTTTATGTACTTATTTAATTACTGTTTTTCTTACGATAGTCAAGGTCAGCAGTTTATATAGTTTTGTCCTTTATCCCAGTGCCTTCTGTGCATTCATGCTATGCAGGCTCCACCAGGTCAGGAAGCTTTCCCACCTTTAATGACTTTCAGCTACTGAAAACATCCCTCTCTGACAGATTAATCTTGGGAGGCAGCCATGTCTAACATCCCTACTGGGATGGGGCCAGGGGCTCTAATATCGGTGAAGAAGGGAAATGAAGTTTTTAGGTTCAAATGGCTGCAGCATCAGCTCTGTAGATCAGGGGTAAGAAAATGCACATTTTACAGCTCAGAATCACTCAGAAAAATCTGAAAAGAGGAGTAAATAGAAAAGACTTGCTCACTAGATTAGTACAAAAGTCTTGCTATTTAAATGTGCTGATAGCTTACAGAATATGAGAGATACACGTGGATTGACACTTGCAAAAATTAATGTTGTTTGTAATCATTTTCACATAATGATTTTTTTATTGATATATTTTTGCCAGTGATGTCACAGCCGTGATGTCTTGTCCTTCCGAGTGCCTCAGTCACCTAATACCCATTGTTCCAGTCCACCATGGCAGAGGTGCTCCCCTCACTGTCGAGTTAATAGTCTCCCTTTATCAGTAACAAGGGCTTGGTAGGGACTTAGTGAGGGATGTGCAAAAACCATCATATTTCATCTGGAAACTCACCTCTTCTTTTTACCTCTGTTTGCTTTGAAAAATAAATGCTCTACTTCTATTTCCTACAGATCATTGGCTTTTGACATGGGAGGTTTAACCAATCAGGACTTGTTCCTGTAAATTTTCATCATATTCTACCCCCCCCCCCCCCAAATATATTTTTATTGATTTCAGTGAGGAAGGGAGAAGGAGAGACAGAAACATCAATGATGAGAGAGAATCACCATTCAGCTGCCTCCTGCACGTCCCCCACTGGGGATCCAGCCCACAACTCAGGCATGTGCCCTTGACTGGAATCGAACCCGGGACCCTTCAGTCCGCAGGCTGACGCTCTGTCCACTGAGCCAAACCGGCTAGGGCAGTTTTCATTATATCCTACACTCATGTCATGGACATACTCTACATTATCACTTTTTTTTTATTTTTTGGAAAGTTTACAAAAATCATATTAATGCATCTTCAATTTAGTTAAATTTATATGATTATAGTTGTTAACTAACGATACACAAAAATTTTTAAATAAATGAGTATCTAAGAAATAATAGGTCTAATTTGTTTTCCATCATTATGTGAGTTTCTCTCCTTATTGTATTTATACTACACTAGAGGCCTGATTCATGAAATTCATGCAAGAGTAGGCCTTCCTTCCCCCGGCTGCTGTCACCAGCTTCCCTCCAGGACCCAGGCTTCCCTCTGGCACCTGGGACCTAGGCTTCCTTCCGGCCACTGGCACCCGGGACCCAGACTTCCCTTACAGCCCCGGCTTCATCTGGAAGGTTGTCCAGAAGGACATCCTGTCTAATTAGCATATTACGCTTTTATTATTGTAGATGAGGGGTATCATTAATAAATAGATTCATGAAATTTATGGAATGGAATCACAAAATGATCTTGATTTCACTGACCTGACAATTCTGTTTTCTATCGCTTTTATATTGTACATAGTTCACATACGTGTGTCTGTCCTTATATAAAATGGTAACATTATTTGAGATATTTTTTCTTATTTGCTTAAGCTGTCTTTATTGTTCTCAGTTGCAGAAACTGCTGTGAATATTCATGAGGTTTCTTTATGGGCATTGACCTGTGGTTGTTTGTTTTTTTTAATTGTAGATCGAGTTTGGGATAAAATTGAAGGTTTACTTTTTTATTATATATTTCACAGAGTAATCTCATATCAAAGGTGGAATAATCTTGTTCTAAAATTACTCAGCCGAAACCGGTTTGGCTCAGTGGATAGAGCGTCGGCCTGCGGACTGAAAGGTCCCAGGTTCGATTCCGGTCAAGGGCATGTGCCTGGGTTGCGGGCACATCCCCAGTGGGGGATGTGCAGGAGGCGGCTGATCGATGTTTCTCTCTCATCGATGTTTCTGACTCTCTATCTCTCTCCCTTCCTCTCTGTAAAAAATCAATAAAATAAAAAAAATAAATAAATAAAAAAAATAAAATAAAATAAAATTACTCAGAGTAAATTCTAAATAGGATTATGGTTCCAATGTCTCCTATTTTAAGAGAACTAAAATTCCATAAAAATACTCTTTCAGTTCAAAATTGTGTATGAACTTTGTCCTTTCTTTTCTGTTCTGTTCTATTCAGAAATATAGCACATGGACCACAGACATTGTCATCATAAGTAAAAAGTGAGCTTATTACACATGTAGAAACACAGGCCCCATCTGAGAACCCGGATCAGAACCTGTGTTTTTAGAAAAGTGCAGTTTGTTGTCATCTGTGTTGCCCTTGAAGAAGTGCTTACACTTCCATCTCACCATGACATCTCCAGCTGAGGAATATACACCACTGACCCTGAACAATTCAAGTACAGCTCTCAGAAATCCCTATGCCTGTGTTAATGCCTTAATTTTAAAGTTTATTTTCCTGAAAAATAAAACCTCTGCAGTGAATTTGTGGACATCTGTCATCCACATTTGTCAGTGTTAGAAAACAAATCATAGAATGTTACTGGGTCAAAGTGATCTTATTGGGTAAATCAGGATACTCTCCTAGGTCAAAACAGCTTCTCCTAACACTGTTTTCGTGTTGGGTGACATTATGAACTCTTCTGGTGGCCTCTTGGTAAATGTGTCTTTTCTTTCAGGGACAGTTGTCCTTCAGGGATGTGGCCATAGATTTCTCTCAGGAGGAGTGGGAATGCCTGGGCCCAGTTCAACAGAAATTGTACCTGGATGTGATGTTGGAGAACTACAGCAACCTGGTGTCCCTGGGTGAGGATAACTTCCTTTCTGAGTCCCTACTCCACCCACATAGTTTTGTTTTCTTTATTATTTTAACATCTCTGGGGAATTCTGCTTTCTATGGTAGATTTTCTGATTCTTGCTCTCAAGGTACAAATTGGGGGTTTTCTGGTACAAAAGAAAAGATTTGTGATGCATGTGAAGTAGGAAATCAGTGTTTGAATTTTTACATGTTGTCTAGACCCGTGGTTGGCAAACCGCGGCTCGCGAGCCACATGCGGCTCCTTGGCCCCTTGAGTGTGGCTCTTCCACAAAGTACCACGTGCGGGCATGCACGTACAGTGTGATTGAAACTTCGTGGCCCTTGTCAAAAGCACACATCTGGATTGCTGGTCAATGATTCTCATCATTGATGCTTCTATCTCTCTTTCTCCCTTCCTCTCTGAAATCAAAAAGAATATGCATATACTTTATTGCATATGTATATGCAATAAAGTATATGCATATTCTTTATTGCATATGCAAAGAATATATGCAATATATATTCTCTCTCATCATTGAAACATCAGTGATGAGAGAGAATCATTGATCAGTGCCTCCTGCACACCCCACACTGGGGATTAAGCCCACAACCTGGGCATATGCCCTGACTGGGAATCGAACCGTGACCTCCTGGTTCATAGGTCGATGCTCAACCATTGAGATATACCGGCTGGGATGTGTGTGTGTGTGTGTGTGTGTGTGTGTATTTTTTTTAAAAAAATATATTTCTTTATTGATTTCAGAGAGGAAGGGAGAAAGATAGAGAGATAGAAACATCAATGATGAGAGAGAATCACTGATCGGCTGCCTCCTGCACGCCCCCTACTGGGGATCAAGCCTGCAACCCAGGCATGTGCCCTTGGTCGGGGTCAAACCTGGGACCCCTCAGTCTGCAGACTGATGCTTTATCCACTGAGCCAAGCCAGCTAGGGTTGTATATTTTTTAAAAAAGTAATTTGGTCAGTAATTGCTAGTAAGTTTAATATCAAAACTGGGAAACTTTGTATCATATCTTCCAGCTACCTTATCTGAAGACAAACAGGCCATGCTACAAAAGGCAGAAATGGAAGATTTATTCCCTAAAATAATACTGGTAAGATAATGGAAGGTATGGCTTTGATAATGTACAGTTAGTGAAAGCCTTGGAATTAGAGGAAAAATGTAAGATGAGAAGAAAGTATGTTAATATTGCCAGAAGTAACCTGGGACAGTTATTCATAATAATCTTGTTATTTAAGGAAGTCAAAGATATCACACATTTGATAATACTCCTAATTTCCATTAGTTATAGCTGTAGATCAATGTGAAATAAATGTGAAATTTTTCTAAATGTGAAATGTTTCTAAATGTGAAAACCAAGTGCAATTTTTTTTTATCTTATACATTCTTGGAACGTAAATAGGGAAAATCTAGAATCTCACATAATCCATACTGTAAATAATTATAAAAATTGTTTACAGTGTAGTCTTGGATTAAACTTTCAATAAGTCACTTATAGAATTTAGTGATTTATAATGCACAGATAATGTTTAAATGCAATCAGTTTGGTGGTTTCTTCATTAAATGTATCATTATGCTTCCATTGATTAATGTTTTTGAAACATGTCAATACTTTTCAGAAACTTAGGAGTGTTTTATTAAAAAAAAGTCTTTATTGATTTCAGAGAGAGGAAAAGAGAGATAGAAACATCAATAAGAGAATCATTCATTGCCTGCCTGCTGCCTGCCCCCCATTGGGGATTGAGCTCCCAACCCAGCCATGTGCCCTGATGGGGAATTGAATTGTGACCTCCTAGTTCATGGGTTGACACTCACTCAATGAGCCACACCAGCCAGGCAGCAGTGTATTTTTTATTTCATTTCATTTTATTTTAATTGATTTCAGAGAAGAAGGGAGAGAGAGTGACATAGAAGCATCAATGACGTGAGAGAATCGATGATCAGCTGCTTGCTGGATGCCCCCCACTGGGGAATCAGTCCCTGACCCAGGTATATGCCTGACTGAGAATCGCACCATGACTTCCTGGTTTATAGGTCAGCACTTAATCACCAAGCCACATGGGCCTGGCAGGATGGTTGTTTTTAAAATTTTTTTTCTGTTTTGTTTTGAATCCTTACCTAAGGATATTTTTCCCTTGATTTTTAGAGAGCAGGAAAGAAAGACATAGAGAAATATCGATTTGAGAGAAACACATCAATTGGTTGCCTTCTGCATGTGCCCCAAACAGGGCTCGGGCCTGGGAGGAGCTTGCAACTGAGGTACGTGCCCTTGATCAGAATTGAACTCGGGACCCTTTAATCTGCAGGTCTATCCATTGAACCAAACAGGCTAGGGCTGGAATGTGTGTGTGTTTTTTTATACCATCATGGTTTAATAGTTACCACAAAATAGTTATTTGAAAAAAGTATACATGTATAATGAAATAATAGCTTTCACTAAATGCCTTTCCACCTTCAATGATTACCAGAATACATGTATTGAAGATAGAGGTTACCAGTGCAAGGAATATTGGAAAAATTTTAACCACAAGTCAAATCCTAATAAACATCAGAAAATTCAGCCTCCAGAAAACTGTTATAAAGGTGGAAAAGGCTTTGACCCAATGTCAAATCTAAATATACATCAGTTTATTCATCCTGTAGGGAAGACAAAGAAACAAATTAAATATGACAAATCATTTTTTTTTAAAATATATTTTATTGATTTTTTACAGAGAGGAAGGGAGAGAGACAGAGAGTCAGAAACATCGATGAGAGAGAAACATCGATCAGCTGCCTCCTGCACATTTTCCACTGGGGAAGTGCCCGCAACCCAGGTACATGCCCCCGACCGGAATCGAACCCGGGACCCTTCAGTCCGCAGGCCGACGCTCTATCCACTGAGCCAAACCGGCTTCGGCTATGACAAATCATTTAAGCAATCTTCAAATCATACTGAACAAGATAATATTCATACCATAGGGAAAGGTTACAAATTTAACCCATATGAGAGAGTTTTCAGTCAAATATTCAGTCTAAATAAATTTAAGAAAATCCCTACTGGAGAAAAACATTATCCATATAAAGAATGTGGTAAAGCGCCCTGACCCCTTTGGCTCAGTGGATAGCGTCGGCCTACGGACTGAAGGGTCCCGGGTTCGATTCAAGGCAAGCGCGTGTACCTTGTTTGCGGGCACATCCCCAGTAGGGGGCGTGCAGAAGGCAGCTGATGAATGTTTCTCTCTCATTGATGTTTCTAACTCTCTATCCCTCTCCCTTCCTCTCCGTAAAAAATCAATAAAATATATATTTTTTAAAAGAATGTAGTAAAGCATTTAATTTTCTTTCAAATCTGTGTGAACTTGAGGGAATTCATACTTGAAAAAAGCCCTATAAATTTAGAGAATGTGGCAAAGCTTTTTGCAACACCTCATCTCTTACTTATCATCAGAGAGAGCATACCGGAGCGAAGCCTTATAAATGTGGAGAATGTGGCAAAGGATTCAGTAATACCTCAAGTTTTAATCGCCATCAGAGAGTTCATACTGGAGAAAAGCCCCATAAATGTAGAGAATGTGGCAAAGCCTTCCGTACCGCAACAAACCTTACTTGTCATCAGAGAGTTCATACTGGAGAGAAGCCCTACAAATGTAGAGAATGTGGCAAAGCCTTTAGCAGGTCCTCATCTCTTACTTATCATCAGAGAGTTCATACTGGAGAGAAGCCTTTTAAATGTGCAGATTGTGGCAAAACTTTCCGTGTAGCATCAGACCTTACTTATCATCAGAAAGTTCATACTGTAGACAATCCTTATAAATGTGAAGAATGTGGCAAAGCCTTCCGTGGGCAAACAGACCTTACTTACCATCAGAGAATTCACACTGGAGAGAAGCCTTATAAATGTGAAGAATGTGGCAAAGCCTTCCGTGGGCAAACAAACCTTACTTATCATCAGAGAGTTCACACTGGAGAGAAGCCCTACAAATGTAGAGAATGTGGCAAAGCCTTTAGCAAGTCCTCAACCCTTACATATCATCAGAGAGTTCATACTGGAGAGAAACCTTATAAATGTGGCAAATGTGGCAAAGCCTTTAGCAGGTCCTCATCTCTTACTTCTCATCAGAGACTTCATACTGGAGAGAAGCCTTTTAAATGTGCAGATTGTGGCAAAACTTTCCGTGTAGCATCATCCCTTACTTATCATCAGAAAGTTCATACTGGACAGAAGCCTTATAAATGTAAAGACTGTGGCAAAGCCTTCAGTGGGCCAACAAACCTTACTTATCATCAGAGAGTTCATACTGGAGAGAAGCCCTACAAATGTAGAGAATGTGGCAAAGCCTTCAGTATGCCAAGAAATCTTACTTATCATCAGAGAGTTCATACTGGAGAGAAGCCCTACAAATGTAGAGAATGTGGCAAAGCCTTTAGCAGGTCTTCAACCCTTACATATCATCAGAGAGTTCATACTGGAGAGAAACCTTATAAATGTGGCAAATGTGGCAAAGCCTTCAGGAGGTCCTCAAGGTATAGAGTTCATCAGAGTATTCATAGTGGAGGGAAGCCTTATAAATGTGAAGAATGTGGCAAAGCTTTCAGGGGGGCAACAAACCTTACTTATCATCAGAGAGTTCATGCTGGAGAGAAGCCCTTTAAATGTAGAGAATGTGGCAAAGCCTTTAACCAGTGTTCCTGCCTTTCTGTACAGCAGTGTCCATAGTTGAGAGAAGTGTCACAGATGTTAGTGTTGTTAGTCCTTTACCAACTGCAAGAACTTAATGTCACAGAATTTTTTTTAAAAATATATTTTATTGATTTTTCACAGAGAGGAAGGGAGAGAGATAGAGAGTTGGAAACATCGATGAGAGAGAAACATCGATCTGCTGCCTCCTGCACAGCTCCCTACTGGGAATGTGCCTGCAACCAAGGTATATGCCCCTGACTGGAATCGAACCTGGGACCCTTCAGTCCGCAGACCAACGCTCTATCCACTGAGCCAAACTGGTTTTGGCAATATCGCAGAATTTATACTGGGAAGAAGCCTTATGATTGTGAAAAATGTGGAAAAGCCTTCAAAAGCTATTCATATCTTACTGTACCTGAGAGACTTCATACTGAAGAGAGACCTTTCAAAAATAGAGAATGTGCTAGCGCTTTTATCCACTGCTCAAAACTTACTCAACATAGAGAATTTATAGTGGAGAGAAGCCTTATAAATGTAGAGAATGTGGCAAAGCCTTCTGTGTGGCATTCTTACTATGTAGAAAATGTGAGATAGCCTTTACTCTGGGAACTGCTGATTGTTGGTTGGGAAAGACCCTGATTTTTTTCCCTGCTAATACATTATTACATTTCTTTATTTCTGCACTTATGAGTTCTATTGTAGGATATGGTTGTTGAAAATTATTGTTAACTGCTATTTATATACTTTGTGTAGGATAGTTTTTAAAAACTAATGCATCGTCTATATTATGAAAGAAAACCAATACTAAATTATATTACTTAAAGAATAGATTTCGGAGAGAACCAAGATGGCGGCATAGGTTGACGCCGGAGTTTGCTGCTTTGAACAGCTGCTTCAAGGGTGAAACTAAAAGACGGAAGGGACATCACCCAGAACCACAGGACCGCTGGCTGAGTGGAAGTCCTACAACTGGGAGGAAAGAGAAACGAATATGGACACTCAGAGGAGGCGCAGTGCTGAAGTCAAATTCTGAGGTGCGGAGTGCGCGGAGCGGGCTGGCGGCGGAGGGCGCGGTTGGCGTTTTCAATCGGGAGGGAGTCGAAGAATCTGAGCTCCAGATCCGGGCCAGTCTTTAGGGACCCAGACTCAAACAGGAGAAGCGGGACTGTCTGGCTTCGGTCAGAGTGAGTGCAGCTTTCTCTCCGAGCTTTGCAGCGGGTGCTGGGACTCAGAGAGGCAGAGCCCCTGGGGACAGGACTGAGAGCCGCCATAACTGCTCTCTCCGGCCCACCCTGTTGATCCTGTGCTACCCGCCCCGCCCAAGCCCTGCACACAGGCATTTGCCAGATAGCCTCAGGCAAATGCCAGATTAGCACCTCCCTAGAGGACAGAAGTTCTCTCACTGCTGACACAGCTGATTCTCATAGCCACTTGGCCTGGAGGTCAAACCCTCCCTGGAATTAGCTACAACAATCAAGATTTAACTATAAGACTTCGAACAAAGACCACTAGGGGGTGCACCAAGGAAGCATAACAAAATGCGGAGACAAAGAAACAGGACAAAATTGTCAATGGAAGATATAGAGTTCAGAACCACACTTTTAAGGTCTCTTCAGAACTGTTTAGAAGCCGCCGATAAACTTAATGAGATCTACAAGAAAACTAATGAGACCCTCGATCTTATATTGGGGAACCAACTAGAAATTAAGCATACACGGACTGAAATAACGAATATTATACAGACTCCCGACAGCAGACCAGAGGAGCGCAAGAATCAAGTCAATGATTTGAAATGCGAGGAAGCAAAAAACACCCAACCGGAAAAGCAAAATGAAAAAAGAATCCAAAAATGCGAGGATAGTGTAAGGAGCCTCTGGGACAGCTTCAAGCGTACCAACATCAGAATTATAGGGGTGCCAGAAGATGAGAGAGAGCAAGATATTGAAAACCTATTTGAAGAAATAATGACAGAAAACTTCCCCCACCTGGTGAACGAAATGGACTTACAGGTCCAAGAAGCGCGGAGAACCCCAAACAAAAGGAATCCAAAGAGGACCACACCAAGACACATCATCATTAAAATGCCAAGAGCAAAAGATAAAGAGAGAATCTTAAAAACAGCAAGAGAAAGAAACTCAGTTACCTACAAGGGAATACCCATACGACTGTCAGCTGATTTCTCAACAGAAACTTTGCAGGCCAGAAGGGAGTGGCAAGAAATATTCAAAGTAATGAATACCAAGAACCTACAACCAAGATTACTTTATCCAGCAAAGCTATCATTCAGAATTGAAGGTCAGATAAAGAGCTTCACAGATAAGGAAAAGCTAAAGGAGTTCATCACCACCAAACCAGGATTATATGAAATGCTGAAAGGTGTCCTTTAAGAAGAGGAAGAGGAAGAAAAAGGTAAAGATACAAATTATGAACAACAAATATGCATCTATCAACAAGTGAATCTAAGAATCAAGTGAATAAATAATCTGATGAACAGAATGAACTGTTGATTATAATAGAATCAGGGACATAGAAAGGGAATGGACTGACTATTCCTGGGGGGGAAAGGGGTGTGGGAGATGCGGGAAGAGACTGGACAAAAATCGTGCACCTATGGATGAGGACAGTGGGTGGGGAGTGAGGGCGGAGGGTGGGGCGGGAACTGGGAGGAGGGGAGTTATGGGGGGGAAAAAAGAGGAACAAATGTAATAATCTGAACAATAAAGATTTAATTAAAAAAAAAAAAAAAGAATAGATTTCCATAGAATATTAAAATGTTGATTTCAAATTAGGGTAAGAAGCAATATATTTCATGGTTCATTTTGGATGGTATTACAATTTTTTTAATTGATTTTTTACAAGAGGAAGGGAGAAGGAGAGGGATAGAGAGTTAGAAACATCGATGAGAGAGAAACATCAATTCAGCTGCCTCCTGCACACTCCCCACTGGGACCCCTCAGTCCACAGGCCGCCACTCTATCCACTGAGCCAAACCGGCCAGGGTGGCATTACAATTTCTTAATATATTTTTTCTAACCATTTCTTCCACACACTTTGACCCCGATTATATGTTTCACTTTCATTTTTCCCATTAAACACACCAGGGCATACATAAATCACTGGATTGTGTCGAGACTTTGTGACTTGAAAATGTATATAAGATGATGACAGGGTGTGGGAACCATGCCAGAGTTCTCAGATAGTCCAGGCTAATTAGAGCGTGGAGGCCTTGTTGATAGTATGCCAAACGGCTAAGGTCACTGTGAACATGGGAATCTTAATCAAATGTTCAAGGCTGAGCCACCATAAGCAGGTGTGGGGACAAGAATTATGGTACAGTGTGCATGCATGCCTTGCTGAAGCCAAATCATGGATGTCACTGTTGTCAAGTAGCCTCTTTTGTGTAAATACTATTGAAAGTACATTACTACGGCTAGAGAGCTCAGTTGGAGCTGAGAGCTGGTACTGCTACGATGTAAGGCTAAGAGCTCAGATATAACTGCCATGTTAACCAGCCAGTGTGCTGAGAAAGAAGCTTGGAGGTAGTTACTATGTAAGGCTACAGAGACCAGGCTTATTGGGCAGGGGAGACAGGAGAAGCTGCTGAACCAGGAGAGGCTGGAGAAGCTGCTAGGGCAGAGAGTTCAGATCCGCTGCTATGTGAGGCTCTAGTTACAGAGGCTGTTGAGGGTGCTGCCGCTTTATGGAACAGATGTATGTGTTCACCAGCCAGTGTGCAGCTGCCGTGTATGGAATTTTGCTGTGAAGAGCTATTTTGTCTGTTGGCTTTATGGCCCCTGGCTTTTGCAATAAAGACTGATTCGTATACACTCACAACTTCTCATTGCTTCTCTAAGACCTGGCATCCAAGAAGGTCCAGTCCCCAGTCAGAGGGGCTCGGGTCCAACAGTTAGTGTAGTGGGCAGGGTTCGAGAAGGAACCTGCCCAGATAGTTGACATAGTCCAGGAGAATTCAAAAGAATATATGGACTCAGAGCAACTCAGATCAGCAGAGCTGTGCAGTACTCTGGCTGCATCTGACCCAGGGACAAAGTAAGTGTTTTATGAAGATGAAGAAAAAGTGTTCCTTCAAGTCTGTGGCTCAACAAAAGTGTTGGAGTGACACATGTTTGTGAACTGTAGTCTTTCCATGTGTGAGTCTGCCATGGTTGGTGCTTGAAAATCAAGTATGGGGAGGTCAACAAGCACACAGTAAAGTAAATGGAAATAGAGGAATGAAGGAAATAGTCCCCAAGATTGCAGATGTGGTTTGTAACAAGGAGACCATCTCCATTGCCAAATGCCTGGGGCTTTTCCACCATTTCTTTGTGATTGGTGTTCATATTCAGAACCAGCTTACCTACCAGGGAAAGTGAGCTTCCCGGTACTGTTACAAATATTAGGAGTAATGATGTGGGTAATTCAAACGCAATGAACAAGGAAAGGCTGTCCCCAATAGGAGTGAGATGCAAGCAACCAGGGCTGCCTCTTCGCTCCTGCCCCTCCCTCCCTCTGTCCCTGCACAGGCCTGGCCCGCAGGGCTCGGCCCCGCCCCCATCGCGGAGTCCCTCTCCCCTCCTCTCTGTAAAAAATCAATAAAATATTTTTTTTAAAAAAAATGTGAGGAGTGTCGTGAATTCTTTACCAGCTGTGAGAACTTACTAACATCACAGAATGGATACTGGCAAGAGCCTTATGAATGTGAAAAATGTAGACAAGCCTTTAAAAGGCATTCATGTCTTACTGTACCTGAGAGACCTCATACTAAAGACAGTCCTTAAAAATGTAGACTCTGGGCTGGAGCCTTTACCCACAGCTCAAAATTTACTGAACATCAGAGATTTTATAGTGGAGGGAAGCTTTACACTGTAGAAAATGTGAGAAACCCTTTAAACTGAGGTCTAACCTGCTCACCATTTTAGGAAACATTCTAAAGAAAAACAGCAAAAATATAAAATTTTCATCTAAGGATTTCAGTTTCAATGGTTGAAGCTACACTGAGAATGTTAAAATAAGGTCTTACAGCCCTGACCGGTTTTGCTCAGTGCATAGAGCTTCGGCCTGCGGACTGAAAGACCCTAGGTTCGATTCCGGCCAAGGGCATGTACCTTGCTTGCGGGCACACCCCCAGTGGGTGGTGTGCAAGAGGCAGCTGATCAATGTTTCTCTCTCATCGATGTTTCTAACTCTCTCTCTCTCTCTTCCTCTCTGTAAAAAAAATCAAATATATTTAAAATAAAATAAGGTCTTACAAATTATCAGGCATATGTCAAAGTATATATCCTCATTTATATGTCATAGAACCTCTTGGAATTATTACTGGATCGAAGCCCAGCAGATACAAAGAATGTGACAAAGCTTACTCAGTATGCAAACCTTACCTGACATCAGAATTCATACTGGGGAGAAACAATACAAATGTAAACATTAAAGTCTTTCATCAGCATCCAAAGCTTATTCCTCACATTGGGATTTATTCTAGGGAGAAACCTTAAAACTGAAGAATGTGGGAAATCGTTTAGTTGGATCTACGGCCCCAGTCTGTTGATGTTCTGTTTGTGAACGGTGACACTGAGGTGATCTCGGCGTGCAGGATGAGTTTAGAGAAGCAGAGGGCTACCACTTGCTCAGGCAAGTAGCAAAGCTCCCAAAGCTCTTATGGCTTTTATTTGGGGAGTACAGTAGATAACAATGGAGTACAGTAAGTGACAGTGATTAACAAGCATGCTTATGAGATCATCTGAGCTAAGTTATACATTAAATTATTAATTTCCTATGTTATATGAAGACCCTTTCCACCTGCAGCAGTGTACCTTCCCTTGAACTTTCCATGCCCTCATGGACTATTTATCACCTCAAGGAAAGTTCTGCCTCTGAACAGTAAGTCTTGCTTGCAAGACTTTGTTCTGACGTGGCCCGCTTGCAAGCCCCTGCCTTTTCTTGGCAGAACGTCCTCTTCTAGTTAACTTCATTCCACTTGACCAGCGACACAGTCTTATCAGGGATTATAATTGGGTAGAAATTTTATGGTTCTGATATAGGAGGAAGGACTTTCGTTTAAAATATACAATTTATAAAACTCCAAGAATTTTGCCTTAAGTGACTTTAAAGATGTAAAAACTTTATCCAAGTATGTAATTGATTATGAATTTTAAAGTATCACCGAATTTTCACTAGATCGATAGCCAAAATGCCTTTCAGGTATAGCCATGAATCAGTATGCACAGTGTACTCCAAACTTTAAATGTTAGGTAATGTTTGTATACTTGAATATAGCAAAGGAATTGATGTTTCCATATGTACAATTACTTAGAGTGTTATCTCATATTGAAATTATTTGAAGTCTTTTGAAAAGGAAATATTAATTTGATTGTCTTCCCATGTCACTTGCTGCTATTTTATTCCTGGTGTTTGTGTGAGTGAACTCATGGGGTTAATTGTTTCTGCCTTAAAGATCTATGAGCTGTTGTATATTATATGGACTTACTTGTGTACACATTCCCATGGAATATTGGGTATATTGTAAGGCACAATATTTTCTTCTATTAGAGAATAATCCTATTGAATAAATCTTTTAAAATAGTTCTCGAGTTTTGTAAATGATGTCATCAAAGTTACTTCCTTTTCTGTGCCAATGTGTTCAGCTGAACACCCTTTTGAGGGCATGTCAATTTGTGGTTGTCACATTTAGGTGACCAGAACTACACTCAGTACAGTGCTGTCTGTGTAATAGAGTGCCATAATTAAGAGGAATATTGCAATATCAGTGACATTGATGTACCCAGGATGCAGAATTGGCATGAATTCTGCATGTGGAGCGAGGACATCTTTCGCAGGCTGCACTGCTGGCTGAACTCAGAAAAATTAATTCTATGTCTTTCATTTCTCGTTTCCTGTTCCTCTCTGATTTTTCACTTTGTCTTCTAAGCTCTATTCCTTTGGCAGTGGTGGAACCACAGCATGTAAAACTTCCTGTCCCACATCAGCCTTTCAAGCCCCTGTAACTTCCACTCAGTAGTTTGGAATTTTTAATGCAATGAATGACATCATAATTTGGCAAATATTTTGCTTTATATTCATGAAGTACGTAGGCCATGATTCGAGTTCTCATGCTGATACCTATAGGTATTTTTTGGTGGTTTTTTTTTAGACTGGATTAATGCTTTTATTAATGATAGCATTCATACTACATTTCTAAGATTTACAACCAAAGGATCATATTGTATTTACATGCAATGGACAGTCCAAGCTAACAAATTCAAACCACAGCTCTGGTTAAGACCATGGTTTGTTCCAAATTAAATACATAATACTCTTACTCTTCCTTTCAACATGTACAGTAAAAACCCACTCTTCCATCTTTTTTTTAAATTATATATATATATTTAATATATTTTATTGATTTTTTACAGAGAGGAAGGGAGAGAGATAGAGAGTTAGAAACATCGATGAGAGAGAAACATCAATCAGCCGCCTCCTGCACATCTCTCACTGGGGATGTGCCCGCAACCCAGGAACATTTACTTGACCGGAATCGAACCTGGGACCCTTCAGTCCGCAGGCCGACGCTCTATCCACTGAGCCAAACCAGTTTCGGCTCTTCCATCTTTTAAGGAATATAAAAATTGCATTGACAACTGCACTGATTAGCAAAAATATTTAAAACCTGAGAGAGAAGCCCAAATATATTTGAGTGCTAACACGGGTACATTTGAACGCTTGGTAACACAGACTGGTCAGTGGTCAGTAATGTGTGATGCGGGTGGCTCGGAGGGCCTGCCGGGGCTCAGCCTGAGACCCACGCCGCCTGAGCTGTATACCACAGATGAACTGGGGGTTTTCTCACTACGGTTGTTTTCTTTCTGTTTTCATTTCTTCTTGCTTTAAGAGGAAAAAAACAACTCTCTGGCCCACTCAGATGGGGTTTTTACATGAGAACATAGACATAGTGATACCTATAGTTTTTAATATGAAGTTTTGGAATACCACAAATTGGCATCTGTGTACTTTGTAATTGGAATGATTTTTCTTGTCCTGATTTTCATTAGAAACCATAAGAATTTCTCATTGTTATCCCGTTAACTTCTTTATTGGGAGGAATTAAGCCGTGTTATACTGGTTTTATTCTCTTTTTAAATTTGGATGCAAAGTTATTTTGTATATTCACAGCCTGACCAGAAGTATGTCCATTGGCATTAGCTGTCCCTGGAGTGTTTTCCAAGCCATCACTCTAGTTCCAGAGACAGCAAGTAAGCAGAGATTGAAATGAAAGCCCCACATTTATTACTTCTCTGCTGTCCAGTGCTGAATTTTACAAGGTGATAAGTATCAGTTCCTATGCACGTGCCACCCAAAGGACAGACAAAGTCATTGCAGAAACAAGATGTTCAATATTTTTCTTTTTTTTTTTTAATTTTAGAGACGACATAGGAAGGGGAGAGAAAGAAACATGGATTTGTTGTTCCACTCATCTGTGTCCTGACTGGGGATCAAATCGCTATCCTTGGTGTAGCGAGACAATGCTCTAACCAACTCAGCTACCCTGCCAGGGCAACATGACATGAATTTGAAAGCAGGAAGAATTTTCACAGAGGCAATAGGGGACAAACAAGAACATCCTAAAGGAGACCAAGTTTGTGAAACCCAAATTTATTTCTATTTAAAAATGCTCAAGAAACTTTAAAAAGGCCCAAAAGCCCAAAGGCGTCCAGGTTTAATTTCATATCATCCTGACTTGGCGTACTTCCGTTTCTCCTTTTGTGAGGCATCGATTTGATCCTTGTTAATGAGACACCTCGGCAATTCTAGTTGGATTGTGCTGACATCTTGTGACTCCCGGTATCTGTCATAAGTGGCCATCAGGTTATGAACAATGAGAAACGTAAGACCAGAAATAATCATGAGACGTCTGCAGATTTTACTTGAATATCCTTTCTGAATTATTCTTTGCAACCAGGCCCAGTGATCAATTTGAGTACGACTAATATACCTAAGAAGGTGGCAGGAAAATGGCAAGTATTACATGATCTTAGAGCAGTTAACGCTACTATGCATCCCATGGGAGCTTTACAGCCTGGACTCCCAGCGCCTTTGCAAATCCCGCTAGATTGGTCTCTTATAGTAGTAGAGCTTAAGGATTGTTTTTTCACCATTCCCTTGGCACCTCAAGATAAAGATTGGCATTTTTAGTGCCATCTATTAATAATATAGAACCCATGAAAAGATATCAATGGAAGGTTTTGCCTCAAGGAATGGCCAATAGCCCCACCTTGTGTCAAAAATATTTAGCTCAAGCTGTTCAGCCTTTAAGGGCCAAATATTCCCGATGTTACATTATTCATTACTTGGATAACTTGCTCTTAGCAAGTCCACGGGAAGAGCAGACTTTGGCAATGTTTTCCTAATTAGAAAAGAAACTCCCTAAATGGGGCTTTAAAATTGCTCCAGAAAAGGTACAGAAAGAGATGCCTTTCAAGTATCTGGGAACCGTAATTGAAAACCAATGTATTAGGCCTCAAAAGTTGGAAATACGAAAAGGTTGCCTTAAAACTTTAAATAACTTTCAGAAATTATTAGGGGACATTAACTGGTTAAGACCTTATCTGAAAAATCGCAATGGGAGAAATGACAAATTTATTTAATATACTTAGAGGTGACTCTAATCTTACACCGAATATTAACAGATGAAGCTAGGAAAGAGTTGCTAAGAATTGAACACACAATCTCCTCAACCCAAGTAGCATGGGTACAGCCTGAATTGCCTTTATTGGGACAGATTAACCCTACTGCAAATAGTCCCACTGGAGTCATCTTCCAAAATAAAAACTCTCCTGCTATTATTGAATGGGTCCACCTAGGGCACCTGTCCTCTAAAACTGCAGTTACATATGTAGAACTGATGGCTCAGTTCAGGGGTGGGCAAACTTTTTGACTCAAGGGCCACAATGGGTTCTTAAACTGGACCGGAGGGCCGGAACAAAAGCAAGGATGGAGTGTTTGTGTGAACTAATATAAATTCAAAGTAAACATCATTACATAAAAGGGTACAGTCTTTTTTTTTTTTAGTTTTATTCATTTCAAATGGGCCGTAGTTTGCCCACGGCTGGCTCAGTTGATATCTCAGCTTAGAAATCACTGCAGGCAGCTTAGAGAAGAACCCCAGTGCATCTGTCTTGCCCTCACTGGGAAACAATTAGAAATGTTATTTCAAACTGATTTAAATTGGCCAATTGGACTAAGTGGATATTCAGGGGAACTTAGTTGTCACCTATTAAAAGACAAATTACTACAATTTCTATATTATATCCCTATTATTATACCCAAAAATACTAGGCAGGAACCTATTCCTGGAGCATTAACTGTTTTTACTGATGGATCATCTAATGGGAAAGCCGCCTATCATGCAATGAATTCAGACCGAATCATACTGACCAGTCATACTTCTGAACAAAGAATTGAATTAGAAGCTATTAAGGCTGCATTGCAGGATTTCCAAGAGCCTCTTAATATTATCTCTGACTCTTCTTACACTGCGGGCCTAGTGAATAGAATTGAAACTGCTCAGTTAAAATGGCTCAGTGGCCAAAGTTTATTTTTACTATTTAAACAAGTTCAGATTGTACAACAGAGACAATATCCTTTTTATATCACTCACATCAGGGCTCACAGTATATTACCTGGCCCACTCACAAAAGGAAATGCACGTGCTCATCAGTTGGTTGCTTTATTAAAACAGGCCTCAGAATCTCATCAGCTTTTACATCAGCCTGCCAAAATGTTGTCCAAACAATTCTCAATCACTTGAAGCAGGCAAAACAGATTATTAAGGAATGTTGCACTTGCATGTTACATCTGCCTCAAGGGCCTAACACAGGAATTAACCCTAGAGGATTAATAAGGGACCATAACTGGCAAATGGATATGACACACTATACTCCCTTTGGACGCCTTGGAGCATTGCATGTCTCTGTAGACACCTTTTCAAAAGTCCTCTGGGCTACTGCATCTACAGGGGAAACGGCAAGACAGGTTACTAATCATTGCCTAGCTGCTTTTGCCATGATGGGAATTCCAAAAATTATTAAAACTGACAATGGACCCACGTACACAAGCTGTCATTTCCAGCAATTTTGTAAAAAGTGGAAAATTCAGGACATTACAGGAATACCGTATAATTCACAGGGACAGGCAATTACAGCGCACCAACACCAAAGGCTAAAATCCCAAATTGAAAAACAGAAAAGGGGGATTATGGAGAAGTAGCCTTTAAGTAGTCTATACCACGCCTTAATCACTTTAAATTTTTCCACTTGTGATACGGATGGGAAGGCATCCATGGAAATACACTGGTGTTAGAATAAGCCAAAAGAAAATGGTCTGGATAAATCAGTGGTTCTCAACCATCTGGGTCTTTAAATACAGTTCCTGTGATCATGTGACCCAACCATAAAATTATTTTCGTTGCTACTTCATAACTGTAATGTTGCTACTGTTATGAATCGTAATGTAAATATCTGATATGCAGGATGGTCTTAGGCGACCCCTGTGAAAGGGTCGTTCGACGCAAGGGGTCGCAACCCACAGGTTGAGAACCACTGGGATAAATGGAAAGATCCTGAGTCTGGTTTATGGAAGGGCCCCAACCCCCTTTTAACATTTTGTTGAGGGTATGCTTGTATATATTTCCAAAAAATTTCTCCAAGCCTGTGTGGATTCCCGCAAGAAATATTAAAATTCAACATGGATCCGAGGGAGGACCTGACCAGGTTAATGAGGACCTTGCACCTGGAGCCACACCTTACAGACAATCGCCTACCCCAGTGGCAGACAGCAGCAGCCCCAAGCAACCCACTGAAGATTAGGAGTGGGAGGAGGATGAAGCTGATGGCGAACAGCCCAGAGATCACCTGAAAGCTGAGCAAATTTGTGAGGAGACCAGAACCCTGAGAACGTCTTTCTTGCCATGCTAGCAGTAATCAACTGTGCAGTAATACTGCCAGGAGCAAATGGGGAAGTATTTTGGACTTATGTTCCTGACCCACCATGGGTAAGACCCCTTACGTGGACTGATCCCCTGCCTAATGTAGTCACCAATAATACCAAACGCCTTGGTCACCCAGGAGGGGTGGGGGAAAGAAGTATATGGGCAAAGTATAATTATACGGGTGTCGCCACCCAGCTTCCCTTTTGTATGACACAGAATGAAACCGCTGCTCCTTTGTGTATAAATTAAAAGAGAGGCTTCTGGCTCGTATGGACACCAAAGAAGCGTGAGACAAAAGCCCAAATACATCTACTATCACTACTTGCTCTGGGGAGAGCTGCAGAAAATGTAGCTTTACTAAGACACCCGCCACTAAGCCATTATGTAAAAAGTCTTATGAATGGCACCCCACCAAGGAAGAAATTAATTGGCAAGACTGAATTATTATTTCTTGTCTCTGTCATTTGCGCGAGGCCCTTCTCCAGATCCTGAGCCCTGAACCACGCTAAACATGGTCCACACAGGCCTCCTGGTTTTCTCAGAAATAATATGAGTTTTGAAAAATTTAAAGTATTTTTATTTTACTATGTTAAGGTTTTTATTATTTTATTTTTATATATTTTTAAATTTTTAAATATAATTTTTATTAAATGCAGAGAGGAAGGGAGAGGGAGAGAGAGATAGAAACATCAATGGTGAGAGGGAATCATGGACCCCTGCCTCCTGCATACCTCACACTGGGGATGGAGCCCTCAACCAGGGCATGTGCCCTGACCAGGAATGGAACCTTGACCTGGTTCATAGTTCTATGCTCAACCACTGAGCTGTGCAATCTAGGCAGGTTTTTTTGTTGTTGTTTTAAATTCTTTATTAGTTAAGGTATTACAAATGTGTTCTCATTCCCCCCATTAACCCCCAACCTCCCTCTCCCACACTCATGCTCTCATACCCCTGTTGTCCATGTCCATTGGTTTGGCTTATATGCGTGCATACAAGTCCTTCGGTAGATCTCTTCCCCTTACCCCCTCCCTCCCCTACTTTCCTTCTGGGGATTGATAGTCCGATCTCTGTTTCTCTGTTTGGATCTGTCCCTGTTCATCAGTCTATGTTGTTCTCTATAATCCACAAATGAGTGCGATCATGTGGTATTTATCTTTCTCTGACTGGCTTATTTCACTTAGCATAATGCTCTCCAGTTCCATCCATACTGTTGCAAAAGGCAAGAGTTCCTTCTTTTTTACAGCAGCATAGTATTCCATTGTGTAGATGTACCACAGTTTTTTATTATTTATTTATTTATTTATTTATTTTTAAATATATTTTTTATTGATTTTTTACAGAGAGGAAGGGAGAGAGATAGAGTTAGAAACATCGATGAGAGAGAAACATTGATCAGCTGCCTCCTGCACATCTCCCACTGGGGATGTGCCCACAACCCAGGTACATGCCCTTGACCGGAATCGAACCTGGGACCCTTCAGTCCGCAGGCCAACGCTCTCCACTGAGCCAAACCGGTTTCGGCTACCACGGTTTTTTAATCCACTCATCTGCTGATGGGCACTTAGGCTGTTTACAAATCTTAGCTATGGTAAATTGTGCTGCTGTGAACATAGAGGTGCATATATACTTTCTGATTGGTGTTTCTGGTTTCTTGGGATATATTCCTAGAAGTGGGAACACTGGGTCAAATGGGAGTTCCATTTTTAGTTTTTTGAGGAAGCTCCATACTGTTCTCCACAGTGGCTGCACCAGTCTGCATTCCCACCAGCAGTGCAGAAGGGTTCCTTTTTCTCCACATCCTCTCCAACACTTGTTGTTTGTTGATTTGTTGATGATAGCCATTCTGACAGGTGTGAGGTGATACCGCATTGTCGTTTTGATTTGCATCTCTTGTATAATTAGTGACTTTGAGCATGTTTTCATAAGTCTTTTGGCCTTCTGTATGTCCTCTTTAGAGAAGTGTCTATCTAGGTCCATTGCCCATTTTTTTACTGGATTGTTTATCTTACTATTGCTAAGTTTCATGAGTTCCCTTAAATGTTGGAGATTAAACCCTTATCGGTGATATCATTGGCAAATATGTTCTCCCATGTAGTCGGTCTTCTTGTTGTTTTGCTGATGGTTTCCTTTGCTGTGCAAAAGCTTTTTATTTTGATGTAATCCCATTTGTTTATTTTCTCTTTAGTTTCCATTGCCCTAGGAGCATTATCAGAGAAGAAATTTCTTCGGCATATGTTTGCGATTTCGCTGCCTGTGGATTCCTCTATTACTTTTATGGTTTCCCGTCTTATGTTTAAGTCCTTTATCCATTTTGAGTTTATTTTTGTGTATGGTGTGAGTTGGTGGTCTAGTTTCATCTTTTTGCATGTATCTGTCCAATTTTCCCAACACCATTTATTGAAGAGACTGTCTTGACTCCATTGTATGCTCTTGTCTCCTTTGTCAAATATTAATTGGGCATAGTGGTTTGGGTCGATTTCTGGGGCCTCTATTCTATTCCATTGATCTATATGTCTGTTCTTGTGCCAGTACCAAGCTGTTTTAAGAAAAGTGGCTTTGTAATATACAGTTTGATATCTGGTATTGAGATCCAACCTACTTTGTTCTTCTTTCTCGGGATTGCTGCAGCTATTCCAGGTCTTTTTTTATACCCAATGAATTTTTGGAACATTCATTCTAGATCTGTGAAATATGCTATTGGTAATTCAATGGGTATTGCATTGAATCTATAGATTGCTTTGGGTAGTATGGACATTTTGGTGATGTTGATTCTACCAATTCATGAACACGGTATGTTCTTTGATCTGTTTATGTCTTCCTCTCTCTTTTTTCAGTGTCCTGTAGTTTTTCGCATAAAAGTCTTTTTAAAAAAAAATATATTTTATTGATTTTCCACAGAGAGGAAAGGAGAGAGACAGAGAGTCAGAAACATCGATGAGAGAGAAACATCGATCAGCCGCCTCCTGCACATCCACCACCAGGGATATGCCCGCAACTCAGGTACATGCCCGTGACCAGAATCGAACCGGGGACCTCTCAGTCCACAGGCCGACGCTCTATCCACTGAGCCAAACTGGTTTTGGCGCATATAAGTCTTTTACCTCCTTAGATAAGTTTATTCCTAGGTATCTTAATATTTTTGGTGCAATGGTAAATGGGATTGCTTTTTTAGTCTCCCTTTCTTTAAGTTCACTATTAGTGTAAAGAAATGCCTTAGATTTCTTGGCATTAATTTGGTATTCTGCTACATTGCCGAATTCATTTATTAAGTCTAATAATTTTTTGATGGAGTCTTTAGGGTTTTCTATGTACAATATCATGTCATCTGCAAATAAGGACAGTTTTACTTCTTCTTTTTCAATTTGGATGCCTTTTCTTTCTTCTTCTTGTCTAATTGCAATGGCTAATACTTTCAGTACTATGTTGAACAGGAGTGGTGAGAGCAGGCATCCCTGTCTTGTTCCTGTTCTCAGGGGAAATGGTTTTAGTTTTTGCCCATTGATTATGATGTTGGCTGTGGGTTTGTCATAGATGGCTTTTATTATGTTGAGGTATGATCCTTCTATTCCTACCTTGCTGAGAGTTTTTATCAAGAAAGGGTGTTGAATTTTGTCGAAAGTTTTTTCTGCATCAATTGATATGACTATGTGGTTTTTATCTCTCAATTTGTTTATGTGATGAATCACGTTTATTGATTTGTGGATATTGTACCATCCTTGCATCCCTGGGATGAATCCTACTTGGTCATGGTGTATGATCTTTCTGATGTATTGTTGGATCCGATTTGCTAGAATTTTGTTGAGTATTTTGGCATCTTTGTTCATGAGGGATATTGGCCTATAATTCTCTTTCATTTAGGCAGGTTTTATTATTTTAAATAAATGCTTATGCTGAGATAGATTGAAAGTTTGGGAGATCCATTGCTATTGGACAAAAAACAAACAAACAAACAAAAAAACCCGAAGCTCCCAGGACTCAGCTTACTCCCACTCAAATCTACCCACTACACAGAGAATTCCCTGCTGTTTGTTTATAGGTGAAATCTTTTTCAATGAAACATACTTCATATTAGATGTTCACTAACATATTGTGGTAAAAATTATTGTGGTTATAGAGGGAGATTTCACTATTGGATATTTTTTAAAAAATATATTTTATTGATTTTTTACAGAGAGGAAGGGAGAGGGAAAGAGAGTTAGATACATCAGCTGCCTCCTGCACACCCCCTACTGGGGATGTGCCTGCAACCAAGGTACATGCCCTTGACTGGAATCGAACCCGGGACCCTTTAGTCCGCAGGCCGACGCTCTATCCACTGAGCAAACCAGTCAGGGCGCACTATTGGATATTTGATCAATGGTTGTACTCTTTTATGGGCTTACAGTATAGAGAATATACCACCATACAAAATGATTCCTTTCTTGTTTATTTTTGGCTCCTGATTGTGCCCCATTATGGGCTCGAACTCGCAATCCTGGCACATTGGGGTGGCACTCCAGCCAGCAAAGTTACTCCTTGGCCAGGACAACATTAATGAATCTTTTTGTTGTTGTGAATCCTCACCTGAGGCTATTTTTCAATTGAATTTTAGAAAGAGTGAAAGGAAGGGGGACAGACACGGAGAGAGAAACATCAGTGTGAGAGTGACACATCGATTCGTAGCCTCCTGCACGGGCCAAGAGTTCAGCCTGCAAGGTAGGTACGTCCCCTTTACCAGTTTCAAAGCCAGGATCCTCAGTCCATGAGCCAATGATGTATCCACTTAGTGACACCAGAATTAATGATTCTTGAGCTAAAAATATGTCCCAGTGTCTTCTTCAGTGTATATATTTGACAGGCTTGTTATGCATACGTGACAGATCACTGAGAAATAGAAAAGAAAGCAAAAATAGGGGATTCAGGAGGGAGGAGGCAACAAAATAGGTTATAATTGTAGGAAGTTAACTTTCTTAGTGGATGAGCATTGACCTATAAGCCAGGAGGTCGGGTTAGATTCCTCGTCAGGGCACATGCTGGGGTTTCCCCTTCAATCACCAATAGGAATCAGTGGAATATTGATCCTCTCTCATCATTGATGTTTTTTCTCTCTCCCTTCCTCTCCAAAATCAATACAATATTCTAAAAAGTAAATGTAGTTTCTCTTTAAAATCCTTATCCAAGGATATTTATTATTTCCATTTATCTTAGAGAGAGTGGGAGGGATAGTGGGTAGAGAGGTAGAGAGAGAAGCATTGATATGAGAGAGATACATCAATTAATTGCCTCCCTCAGGCACACAGGGCAGGGTGGAGAGCAAACCTTTCACTCAGGTACCAGACCCGACTGGGAATCAAATCTGTGATCTTCTGGTGGGAGGGATGACCCTCTAACCTACTGAGCTACACCTGCTGAGCTGTAGATTCTCTTTGAAGGGACATATAATAAATTTGAAGTTACCTTATATGAGACTAGAGGCCCGGTGCACAAAAATTAGTGCACTCGGGGGGAGGGGGGGGCCCTCAGCCCGGCCTGTGCCCTCTCGCAGTCTGGGACCCCTCGAGAGATAACGACCTGCTGGCTTAGGCCTGCTCCTGGGTGGCAGAGGGCAGGCCCAATCCCTAGGTGCAGCCCCTGGTCGGGCTCAGAGCAGGGCCGATTGAGGAGTTGGGGTGCCGCCCCCTGTCATGCACGGAGCAGGTCGGATTGGGAGGTTGCGATGCCACCCTCAGTCACGCCCAGGGTAGGGCCAATTGGGTTGGGGCACCATTCCCTGTCACACTCAAGGCAGGGTCGATGGGGAGGTTGCGGCGCCACCCCCTGTCACGCACAGAGCAGGGCCAATCGGGGTTGGGGCGCTGCCCCCATCACACACAGAGCAGGGCCCATCAGGGGGTTGGGGCACCGTCCTCTATCACCCACAGAGCAGGGCCCATCAGGGGGTTGGGGCGCCGCCACTCTCACACTCAGGGCAGGGCCGATGGGGAGGTTATGGCTCTACCCCATCACACACAGTGCAGGGCCCGTCAGGGGGTGGTGTTGGGGAGCTCCCCCCTATCAGGCACAGAGCAGGGCTGCTCAGGGGGTTGGGGCCCCGCCCCCTGTCACACACAGAGCCGCAGGGCGATCAGGGGGTTTGGGCGCTGCCCCCTGTCACGCTGATCCCGGTGCCGGGAGGCATATTACCCTTTTACTATATAGGGTAGAGGCCTGGTGCATGGGTGGGGCCGGCTGGTTTGCCCTGAAGGGTGTCCTGGATCAAGGTGGGGGTCCCCACTGGGGGGCCTGGCCAGTCTGGGTGAGGGGCTGAGGGCTGTTTACAGGCTGGGAGTGACTGAAGTTCCCAACCGCTCCTTTTTTTCTTTTCTTTTTTTTTATTCTGGGCCAGCTTTACTTTGAGGCTTGGCTCCAGCTCTTAGGCCTCCGCGGGGCTGAAAGTAGGTTTCTGGCCTTTGCTTACAATGTTGTGAATCTGCTGGCTGAAGTCCGGCGGTATTTGTTACAATGTTTCTTTAACTGCAGGCTCAGAGGCCTGCAGCCGCAGGCGGGAAACGTTGGTTTCCTCCAACGATCCTCCCTCACTGAGGCAAGCAAGCCTCATGTTACTTTCAAGCTACCTGGCTGCCGGCCGCCATCTTGGCTGGCAGTTAATTTGCATATCTCGCTGATTAGCCAATGAAAAGGGTAGCGGTCGTATGCCAATTACCATGTTTCTCTTTTATTAGTGTAGATATGACTGACAAATATGTCACCATGTAAGGAAGTTTATCTCAAAGGTCTTTCTAACCCTGTTCGTTTGGCTCATTTGTTTGCCTGTAGTGCCCTCCACCAAAAGGTTGCAGGTTTGATTCCTGGACTTGGGGGTATGATTCCAGAGCTGCTCAGGGCAATTTCGGGAAGCAACCAATGGATGTTTGTCTTGCACATGGATGTTTCTCTCCATCTCTGCCTTCCTCTGTAAATTCAATTTTTTTAAAAAAACTTTAAAAATATTTTCAAAACAAGGTATTTTCCAGCTCCCTGGGGCCCCAGACAGCTGCCCTGCCAGGAGAAGGCACCTGTGTGTATGAGCCTAAGTGAAAGCAGTGCAGAAGGGCTCAGCCACCCCGGAGTTATGTGCAATGATGAATGTTGGTTGATTTCAGCCACTAAACTTTGGGCATTTTATTCCACAACAAAGACTAGTTGTAAGAGAAAAGAGTTCCTGAGATTGAGGTGCTCAGTAATAAAAACCTAATGTGTGTGACATGGCTTTGGGACTGGCTAGTGGATAGATGCTGGAAGGAGGCTGTTAGTAGACACTGCAAGCGAGGAAACTAGGATTGAGGTCTGGAAGCACGGGAAATGATGTGTTTTTTTGTTTTGTTTTGTTTGGGGAAATCATGTTTTGATCTAGTGAAAAAGTTCACAAAACTTTTTCCAATACACATGAAGCAGAAAAACCACCTAGGCAACCCATAGACCAGGGGTCCTCATACTTTGTAAACAGGGGGCTAGTTCACTGTCCCTCAGACTGTTGGAGGGCTGGACTATAGTTAAAAAAAAACTATGAACAAATTCCTATGCACACTGCACATATCTTATTTTGAAGTAAAAAAACAAAACGGGAACAAATTTGTATTGTATACAAATACAATATTTGTATTTGCATGTGGCCCGCGGGCCATCGTTGGAGGACCCTTGCCGTAAACTCTTAAGAAATATTGAATATTGTTGCATTAAGAGAATCAGTTTTGGGTGGTTTTACATAACAAATAATGAACTTGAGACGCAGACTGTTACGGACTGAATTGTGTCCCCTCAAAATCAATTTTTTGAAGGCCTAACCCCCAATATGTCTGTATTCGGAGATAGGGGGCTTAGGGAGGTCATTAAGGTTATATGAGGTCACAAGAGTGGGGTCCTAATCTGATAGAAGTGGGGTCCTCATAAAAGGAGATAGAATAACCTGTCTGTACATATTCTTGGATTTTTATATAGATAACTAGAGGCCCGGTGCACAAAAATTTGTGCACTGGCACGGGGGCGGGGTTGGGGGGTCCTCAGCCCGACCTGTGCCCTCTCACAGTCTGGGACCCCTCGGGAGATAACCAGCTGCTGGCTTAGGCCCACTCCCCGGGTGGCAGATGGCAGGCCCGATCCCGTGGTGACTGCGCCGCTTCCCTGGGTCGCAGACGGCAGGCCTGGATGGCATCAGGGCAGGCAGCGGATCACACTGCCGCCCGCCCCACCGCCCTGGGTCGCACACGGCAGGCCCAGATGGCGGCGGTCGGGCGGTGGATTGCACTGTCCCACCCCGCCTGCAGTATGCAAATTTAACGACCATCTTTCTTCGGTTAATTTGCATACTCATCTGATTACCTGATGGGCTTAGTGAAGGTATGGTCAATTAGCATCTTTGTCTTTTATTAGTGTAGATATTATCAAAAAAAGGATAGTTCAATATCTTTTTTTGAACTAAGTTGGCAATGTTTATTTCTGATGTGTCTATTTAATTTTGGAATAGGTATTACATTCAAATGCTGCCTGAAATAATAAAAGGTGTGTAGTGAAAAAACAGTATTTAAGGTAATTTAATTCAAGTGTCGGGCACAACATTTGATTTAGTAATGCAGTTTACCTCAATTTTCTTTAAAAGATTTATTTTTCAGCAATGCTATTGTCCTAAATGATCACACATCTTAGTCATCCAATCTCATATCCCAGGTCGTGTTCCTACGAAAGGCTCTGGAACTCAGCCATGTTGAGTCTTGGTCTCCCTGGGGAATGAGGAAGGGAGCAGGACAGGCTGCTGGTGTGAGTATGAAAGTGCCTATCTTATCCAGGGAGAGTTTTGTTTCACCTTCTAGTTCTTCATCCTCACACAGACCATTGCAACTCTTTGTTTAATTAAAGTACTTACATGAATTCCAATTGCAGTCATGTTCCTGGGTTCAAGCCCCTCCCCACCTCCAACCTCTCCCTGAGATCCCAGTTCCTTCCTACAGACTTGCTTCAGCCTCACTACCAACATCTGCCTGCATGGCCCAGGGGAAGGTGGGGGCAAATTAACTGCTGGCATTCTCCTCCATTCCATTGGTGTATGTATATGTGCTAATTCAAGATCCCAACCACTTGGTTACTTTTGCTTTCTAAAATGTTTTTAGGGTAAAAAAGTGAATCTTCCAACTTTTCTATATTAGAAATATTTTGGCTGTCCCACATCTCTTGGCTGTCCACAGACAAAATTGCCTTGGAATTTTGATAGGTAATCTATTTATTCTGTAGAACAGGGAATATTAAGGAATTTCTCAATTTATTTGTATCTGCTTTCTGTAGCATTGTTGTGTCATTTTCAGCGTAGAAGTCTTTAACTGTCTTTGTAGAATGGCTTGGTCTTTATGTGTTTGTCTGTTAGTTATATGTGGTGTGTTTTCTGGCTCTGGGTGGCAATACTGAGGGTTGATATTTTATTGGCCTAAAGTGACTAATACTTATGTAGGTTAAACATAATCCTCTGGTCTAATTTACTCTTTATTACTTACTGTATAGTAAATAAAGTTTCATAAAACTCTAGGGCAGGGGGCCAATTCACTGTCCCTCAGACCATTGGAGGGCCGGACTATAGTTTTAAAAAAAAACTATGAACAAATTCCTATGCACACTGCACATATCTTATTTTAAAGTAAAAAAACAAAACGGGAACAAATACAATATTTGTATTTGCATGTGGCCTGTGGGCCGTAGTTTGAGGATCCCTGCTCTAGGGAATATCTATATTCATGACAATATTCGAAAATGGACCTGGAGAGTATTATACTAAGTGAAATAAGCCAGTCAGAGAAAGACAAATACCATATGATTACACTTATATGTGGAATCCAATGAAAAAAATAAACTAGAAACAGAAAAAAAAAAATTGGTCATATCTACAAATACAGCCCTGTTTATTCTGAGTATCATTTCTGTGTTTTTTGTGTGTCTTCTCCTAGATGGGTTTTACCAGAGATTAGTTTTCATTACATTTTCAAGGAGCTCAATTTTGGTTTTATTGATTTTATTGTTTCCTTGATTTTTACATTTGTTTTAAATAATAAAACTTTAGGTACTCTCACAAATTTGTATATATTTTTATAGTCATTTAGTAACAAGTATGTTATAATTTCCCTCATGAGTTATTTAGAAATGCATTTTAAATTTCCCCCCAAAATTAAAAAATGGTGATGAGACTAAGTAAACTGATAATACTTATTCTTCTTTTTTTAAAAAAAATATATTTTATTGATTTTTTACAGAGAGGAAGGGAGAGAGAGAGTTAGAAACATCGATGAGAGAGAAACATTGATCAGCTTCCTCCTGCACATCCCCCACCGGGGAAGTGCCTGCAACCCAGGTACATGCCCTTGACCGGAATTGAACCTGGGACCCTTCAGTCCGCAGGCCGACGCTCTATCCGCTGAGCCAAACCGGCTTTGGCAGTTATTATTCTTATAACTGTTTTAAATATTGTTGATTTTTGAATTATTTTGTTTCCCAAATATAAGGAATACTAACAGGAGACGTTGTACATTATTGTCAATGGCCCATTATCTAGATTATAGGGACTACTAAATTAAAGACATGCATTTCAAAATGCACTCCCAGAACACAAAAGCTTCAAAGACCACAAACAGAACATTTTTATCCCTGGAAAAATATCTGAATAACACTATCTCCCCCACAGTGTTGGATGGGATCTTATCTCATCAGGGGCCTAACCATGAATGGATATCTGGGTCTGTCTCTGACACCCCCATCCACCTGCTTCCCTAACTCAAGCTGCCTCTCCCTTCAGATGGGGAGACAGGGAGGGGCTGAGAGAGCAGGATGCCCTTCCCCTCCCCCCTCCTCACTGAGGGTTTAAGGATCCAGGTTAATCGCAGGCAGAAAGTTTCTGGTTTCAAACCCGACCAGCCCGACTGTTAAGTTCCCTGTAACTTCACTGTGAGAATGTGCTCCCGGCTTGTGAAGATCCTGGGAAAGACCCCTCCCTGGGACACCTGCAGCTGAAGGGCAGACCAGCCAGTAGCTCTCAGCACAGCCTCTGGGAGCTGGGAAACTTCTGTGTGAATTCCAGGTTCCTCCTCCCTCTTCATGCTTTTGCCACAGCTGCCATTTACTCGCTAGCACCCTAATAAAGAAACAGCCCCTCTATCTGGGGTGCCTTGTGCCATCAGAGGGCCCCTGGCCCTTTCCTCCCTTTAAAGAAGTAAAATAAACGCCCTCCCTCTGCTCCTGTCTCTTCTCTCCCTTGTGAATCCTTTTGCAGCCGCGTCACCAGCCAAAACCCTGACAATGACGTGGGAAACTCCCCCAGGAAGGGCTGTCCCTGTGGGAGGAGGTGCGGGGACCCGGGGCTGCCCCCTCGCTCCTGCCCCGCCCTCCCTCCCTCTGTCCCTGCACAGGCCTGGCCGCCGGGCTCGGCCCCGCCCCCATCGCGGAGTCGCTCAGCTCAGGCTCTGGCCCCGCCCACCCCGCAGGGAGGCGCATGCGCAGTTCCTTGCAGACCCGGAACCGGCTGTGGAGGGCAAGATGGCGGCTTCTCCGTGAGGAGGGTGTTTGTCTTTAAAGCTGACGCTCCCCGTCCCCTCCCCGCAGGGAAGGCTGAGGGCGCTGCCGGCGCTGAAGTCCTTGTTGGGGTCCCCGCCCCGGAGCCTCTCTCAGCGGTGAGTCCGCGTCCCGGGAGGCTGCGCGGTGCGGGCGCCACGTTCCTTTGGGAGGAAACTGAGGCCCGGCCCGTGGTCACTCCGCCTGTGGCTGTGGCCACCGCCTGCCGCGAGGTTTTCCTGCTGAAAACCGTTCCCGGGGCCGCCGGTGCTCCCCGCGGGGCTGAGAGTCTGCGTCAGGGGGTTCCCGCCCTTTGCGGCCCTCCCCCTGCCCGGCGCTTCCCGCCCCAAGAGCCCGGATTGCTCCCGACCTGGGGGTCTGCACCCCGCTCCTAGGCCCACCCCCATTTAATAAGGGGTCTGCGTGCCCGGGGAGCCCAGTGTCCTTGGGGTGGGATCAGGGGGAAGAACACGATGTCCCCTGAAGAGGCGACCTGCCCGCAGGGAGGGGCTTTGTGGGCGCGGTGACCGCGGGGGGCGGGGGCCCAGGCTGGGGGGTCAGGAGAGGGAGTGAGAGAGACACGTGGGCGGGAGAAAGGGCAGCGAGGGCTCCACAGAGAGGGGCCCATAGGGGTTTGGGGGGGACTGGACGGCGACGGTAGGAGTGAGGGTGTCACTCGGGAAAGTAGCCTGAGGAGGAAGGAAGTGGAGACACAGGGAGGAGGGGGAGCCCAGAGAGAGGAAGGGGGGCTGAGAGGGAGCGGGTCCTGGGGAGCAGAAGTGGGGGCCTCACAGGAGGAGGCTCTTGAGACAGAGACACTGGTTCAGAGGAGAAGAGTTGGGGGAGCGAGTGCAGGGACAGAAAGGGGGGCTCAGGGATGAGGGAGCAGAGGGAGCAGCACTGAGTCAGCAGCTGTGGGAGCGGACAGAGGGGAACAGGCAGCAGAGGGGCCACGGGCGTGGGGAGGGGCAGACGCAGATGTGGGTGGAGATGGAGCCTCAGAGACCAGGAGAAAGAGCCCCTGAAGGGAAGTAGGTTTCAGGAGTTTCATGGTCCAGGTGTAGGACAGACAGAGAAAAGGGAAAGATCAAGGGACAGGGAAGTGAAATATAGGAAAGGACCACAGTGGGGAAGAAGGGAACAGTGAGACAGAGACAGATCCATAGACAGAAATACATAGTAATGGGAAGGAGGGAAACCCTAATTTCAATGAGAGGGTAGCTGATGGGATGTGGGTGATTAAGTTGTGATCTATCTGCTTGTGTGTTTATATGGTTAAGTTAACAACTGAATTATTTAAACAGATTTGACTGAGAATTATACATTTCCACTTTATAAGGTTTGCCAATTATATGCTTATTTCATTCCATTTGAAACCCTTATTCACACAGAGGGAGAGACTGTTCCTGATGGGCCCCCTGTCATTTCCTGGGATGGCAAGAGGAGTTGACTTGGGACAAGAAATGACTGAGTCTGCCCCCACAGGATGCTTTTTATCAAGAAACTAGGAGTCCAGCCTTGCTGCTGGCCACTCCCTCTCTGGCCATTCAAGCATCCATGCTGCAGCTGATCAGGCCCTCCTCCAGCTCAGGTGCAGGGAGTCCCCTGCCTCCCTGCCCCCAATGCTGTGCCCGGCAACCTCCTCCTGTCCTGTGGACCTGTTAGGGGTCCCAGTTAATTAGCATATTTCTCTATTTTATATACACTTGAGTGACCAGATTATTATGACCACCCCATCAGTACTTCATTGACGCTACCACAAATACTGATTATTGATTACTTCCTAAGCAAATACTCTTAACGTTTTATTATTATTATTTGCATAACTAATTCACTTCATTGTACTGATGGGGTGGTCATAATAATCTGGGCAGTGTGTGTGTATATATATATATATGTGTATATATATATATATACACCCGGTTCACAAAAATGTGTGCATTCGGGGGGTCCCTCAGCCCGGTCTATGCCCTCTTGCAGTCTGGGACCCCTCGGAGGATGTCCACCTGCTGGCTTAGACCGGCTCCCTGGGGGATCGGGCCTAAGCTGGCAGTCAGACATCCCTCCGGCAGCCCTCTGGGGATGTCCACTTGCCAGCGGGGAGCAGGCCTAAACTGCAATCGGGCATCCTTAGCGCTGCTGAAGAGGTGGGAGAGGCTCCCACCACCACCGCTGTACTGGCAGCCGTCAGCCTGGCTTGTGGCTGAGCAGAGCTCCCCCTTTGGGAGCACACTGACCACCAGGGGGCAGCTCCTGCATTGAACATCTGCTCCCTGGTGGTCAGTGTGTTATAGTGACCAGTCATTCTCAGTCATTCTGCTGTTAGGGTCAGTTTGCATATTACCCTTTTATTACATAGGATAGAGGCCTGTTGCACGGGTGGGGTCTGGCTGGTTTTCCCTGAAGGGTGTCCCTGATCCGGGTGGGCATCCCGCTGGGGTGCCTGGCCATCCTGGGTAAGGGGCTGATGGGTGTTTGCAGGCTGGTCACGGGGGTCCCCACTGGGGTGCCTGGCCAGCCTGGGTGAGGGGCTGATGGCTGTTTGCAGCTGGTCACACCCCCTTTAGCGTGGGGGTCCCCACTGGGGTGCTTGGCCAGCCTGGGTGAGGGGCTGATGGCTGTATGCAGGGTGGTTACACCCCCTTCAGGGTGGAGGTCTCCACTGGGGTACCTGGCCAGCCTGGGTGAGGGGCTGGTGGCTGTTTGCAGGCTGGTCAAGCCCTCCCCAGTGGGGACTCTCACCCCATGGAGGTCTGGCCAGCCTGGGTGAGGGGCTGATGGCTGTTTTCAGGCTGGCCTCACCCCCTTCAGGGTGGGGGTCCCCACTGGGGTGCCTTGCCAGTCTGGGTGAAGGGCTGAGGGCCATTTTCAGGCTGCCCAAGCCCTCACCCGCATCCCCCACTCACCCTGGCAACGGAAACTCACAGCCTCTCCTTTTTTCTGTTTTTTCTTTTTTTATTCTGGGATTTATTTACCTTCTATAATTGAAACTTTGCTGCTTTGAGTGGAGCTCAGAGCCGGGCTCTGGCAGGTGGGAAGCTTGGCTTCCTCCATTACTGGAGCAACCAAGCCTCCTGCTCGCTCCAGCTCCGTGGCTGCCGGCTGCCATCTTGGTTGAGTTAATTTGCATATAGTCACTCTGATTGGCTGGTGGGTGTGGCTTAAGGCGTAGCGAAGGTTCAGTCACTTTGCATGTTTGCCTTTTATTAGTGTAGATACACACACACTAGTGGCCTGGTGCATGAAATTCATTCACAGGGGTGCGTGTGTTCTCAGCCCGGCCTGCACCCTCTCCAATCTGGGACCTCTCGAAGGATGTCCCGCTGGTTTACAGGGATCAGGCCTAATCTGGCAGTCGGACATCCCTCTCGCAATCTGGGACTGCTGGCTCCTAATTGCTCACCTGCCTGCCTACCTGCCTGATTGCCCCTAACCACTCTGCCTGCTGGCCTGCTTACCCCCAGCTGCCCCCCACCGCCGGCCAGCTTGCCCCCAAATGCCTCCCCCCGCCAGCCTGATCACCCCCAACTGCCCCCGTGCCAGTGTGCTCGCCCCCAACTTCCTTTCCTGTCAGCCTGCTCACCCCAACTGCTCCCCGTGGTGGCCTGCTTGCCCCCACCTTCCCTCCCCACTGGCTTGCTCATCCCCAACTGCCCCCCTGCTGGCCTGCTCACTCCAACTCACTCCCCCCCCCCCCCCGCCCCGCTGTCCTGATCGCCTCCAACTGACCCCCACTGACAGCCTGCTTGCCCCCAACTCGCCCCCATGCTGGTTTGCTTATCCCCAGTGGCCCCGCCCCTCACCAGCCTGATCACCAACAACTGCCCTCCCCTCTTGGCCTCTAACCGCCTCTACCTTGGCCCAGCCACCATGGCTTTGTCCAGAAGAATGTCCGGAAGGTCTCCTGGAAGGTCTCCTAGTCTAATTAGCATATTACCCTTTTATTAGTATAGACTAGAGGCCCAGTGCACGAAATTCATGTACTGGGGGCTGGGGGTTCCCTCGGCCCAGCCTGCCTCTCTCACAGTCCGGGAGCCCACAGTGGATGTCCTACTGATGGCCACAGTCTGGCAGCAGAGGCTTGGAGCAGGCATCGTGTGTGTGTGTGTGTGTGTGTGTGTGTGTCCCCACTGGGGGTCTGCCCCCAGCCACATTGGAGACTCAGAGCAGGCACTGTGTGTGTATGTGTATGTGTGTGTGTCTCTCTCTCTCTCTGCTGGGGGCCTGCCCCCAGCCACACCATGGAGGCTTGAAGCAGGAGCCCCTCTGTGTTGATCTCTCAGGCTCCTGGCCTCCACTGCATGTTGTACTCTCCCTTGAGCTATGGCCAGGATGGGGGTGCTGCTTGCAAGCCGGACTTTCCTGCTCCAGGATTGCCATGGTGACGGGGTAGCAGGCCCAGCTGGGGGCTGTCCACAGGCCAGTTTTTCCC
Source organism: Myotis myotis (assembly GCF_014108235.1). Classification (NCBI taxonomy): domain Eukaryota; kingdom Metazoa; phylum Chordata; class Mammalia; order Chiroptera; family Vespertilionidae; genus Myotis; species Myotis myotis. The sequence continues at coordinate 1,032,460 of NW_023416333.1, read as the reverse complement.
GCTTCCAGGTCTCCATGGCAACCATGGAGCAGGCCCAGCTTGGAGCTACCCGCAGGCCGGGCTTGCTCTCCTGCTCCCGGATCCCCATGGCGACCGGGGAGCAGGCCCAGCTCGGGGCTGCCCTCAGGCCGGGCTTTCCTGCTCCCTGAACAGGCGCAGCTGGGGGCTGCCTACAGGCCGCACTTTTCTACTTACCAATGGCTGGTTCACCACAGTGACCCAGGGCCCAGCGGCACTTTCCTGTTCTCCAATAGTCATAGGGTCCCAGCTGGGGGCGGGGCTTAGCAGTGTGGGGCTTAGGCGGCATGAGGGTCCCGGCTGGGGGCTCAGGTGGCACATAGGGGTCCCGGGTGGGGGTGGGGCTTATGCCCTGCTGCTCAGAGCTACACATGGGGCCCAGATGGCAGCTCGCGCTGTCCTGCCCTGCCTGTAGTATAGGATAGAGGCCTGGTGCAAGGGTGGGGGCCAGCTGGTTTTCCCTGAAGGGTGTCCCGGATCAGGGTGGGGGTCCCGCTTGGGTGCCTGGCCAGCCTGGATTACAGGCTGATGGCTGTTTTTAGGCTGCTCGCACCCCCTTTAGGGTGGGGGTTCCCACTGGGGTGCCTGGCCAGTCTGGATGACGGGCTGAGGGCCGTTTTCAGGCTGGTGGGTGACTGAAGTTCCCAGCCTCTCCTTTTTTTCTTTTTTTCTTTTTTTTCTGGGATTTATGTACTTTCTATGGCTGTCACTGGAGCTGAGAGCCGGCTTTAGCTCTGAGGCTGGCTCCAGCTTGAGGCCTTGGCTGCTGAAAGCAGATATCTGGGCTTTGTTTAGCTTCTGTAATTGAAACTCTGTTGCCATCACTGCTGCTTTAAGCTCTGAGCCCGCTGCCGGCTGAAAGCAGGTTTCTGGAGCTTGTTTAGTTTCTATAATTGCAACATTGTTGCATCCGGAGCTCATAGCTGGGCGGTGGCAGGCGGGGAACCTTGACTTCCTCCATCACTGGAGCAAGCAAGCCTCCTGTTCGCTTCAGCTGCCTGGCTGCTGGCCGCCATCTTGGTGGGCAGTTAATTTGCATATCCTGCTGATTAGCCAATGGGAAGCGTTCAGGGGTATGGTCAATTTGCATGTTTCTCTTTTATTAGATAGGATAGAGGCCTGGTGCACGAGTAGGGGACGGCTGGTTTGCCCTGAAGGGTGTCCCAGATCAGGTGGGCGGCCTGGGTAATGGGCCTGTGGTGGTTTGCAGGCCAGCCACACCTCCATGGGGTGAGGGTTTCTGCTGGGGGTGTGTGGCCAGCCTGGGTGAGGAGCTGATGGCTGTTTGCAGGCTGGCCACACCTCCTTCAGGGTGGGGGGTTCCTCTGGGGTGCCTGGCCAGCCTGGGTGAGAGGATGATTGGCTCTTTGCAGGCTGGACACAGCCCCTTCAGGGTGGGAGTCCCACTGGGGTGCCTAGCCAGCCTGGGTGAAAGACTGATGGCTGTTTGCAGGCTGGCCACAGCCCCTGGCAACCCAAGCTCCCAGCCCCTCCTTTTTTTCTTTTTACAGCGCCTCCTTGAGTGGAGGGAAGCAGGTATCTGGGATTTATTTATATTCTATAATTGAAACTTTGTAGCCTTGAGCAGAGTCCAGGGTGGGTGGGAAGCTTGGCTTCCTTTATTGCCGGTGGAAACTCAAGCCTCCTGCTTGCTCCAGCGCCATGGCCGCTGCCATCTAGGTTGGGTTAATTTGCATACTTGCTCCTGATTGGCTGGTGGGTGTGGCTTGTTGATGTAGCAGAGTGGCACCAATTTACATGTTTCTCTTTTGTTAGTGTAGATAGATATAGATATCCTATCTAATAATAGACAAACATGGTAATTGACCATACCTTCGCTATGCCTCCCATTGGTAATCAGGGCTATATGCAAATTAACCGCCAACAAAGATGGCAGCTAATTTGCATACTGTAGGCAGTGTGGGACAGCACGAGCCGCGATCCAGGCCTCTGTGTGCGACCCCAGAATCCGCCTGCCTGCCGCCCGTGATCGGATCCAATCCTGGGCTGCAGGCCGGTCCCAGAAACCCCAGAAGCCACCTGATATGACAGTAACTCTATCAGTAAGCACTTTGAAAGTCAGTGGCATAAATGCACCAATTAAAAGACATTATGAGGGTGAATCAAAAACAAAATCCACTTTAAATATGAAGACACATATAGATTAAAAGTAAATGAATTAAGCTGCAGCCTGTTTTGCTCAGGGGATAGAGCATTAGCCCGTGGACTGAAGGGTCCCAGGTTCGATTCCAGTCAAGGGCATGTACCTCAGTTGCTGGCTTTATCCCCAGTCCCTATCAGAGCATGTGCAGGGGGAAACAATCAATGTGTGTCTCCCTTTCCCTTCACTCTCTCTAAAATTCAATGGAAAAATATCCTTGGGTGAAGATTAACAAAAACAAAGTAAATGGATTAAGTAACATTAAAGAGATTATAAGAAAAATATATTTCAAATTTTGTTAGTTGTAGAATGGTTATGTTTAAATTATTAACACCGCCCTGGCCAGTTTGGCTCTGTGAATGGAGCGTCGGCCTGTGGACTCGGGCGTCCCGTGTTCGATTCTGGTCGAGGGCATGTGCCTTGGTTGCGGGCACATCCCCAGTGGGGGGTGTGCAGGGGGCAGCTGATCGATGTTTCTCTCTCATCGATGTTTCTGGCTCTCTATCCCTCTCTCTTCCTCTCTGTAAAAAATCAATAAAATATATATTTTTAAAAAATAATAATAAAATAAAATAAATTATTAACACCTAAGAAATTGGGTGAAGGGCACATATAATATGCTGTAGTATTTTATAGTTTTTTTACATGTATGAAATTATTTCAAATTAAAATATTAAAAAATTAAAAATTAATAAAGTATTAATTGAAATGTTTCTGCATTACATGAAAAATCTCCTAATTGCTTCTAGCATAATTTATTAAATTGTGCTAAAATTTACAAGTGTTCAATTAAAAAGTATCTTTTTTTTTTAATATATTTTATTGATTTTTTACAGAGAGGAAGGGAGAGAGATAGAGAGTCAGAAACATCGATGAGAGAGAAACATCGACCAGCCGCCTCTTGCATGGCCCCTACTGGGGATGTGCCCGCAACCAAGGTACATGCCCTTGACCAAAATCGAACCTGGGACCCTTCAGTCGCAGGCCGACGCTCTATCCACTGAGCCCAACCAGTTTGGCAATTAAAAAATATCTTAATTCTAGATGATATAATAGAAAATATGTAATCGTTCAGTTATAAGCACTTATCTGAAAATAAAAATTTAAAGAAGTGAATTTAAAGGGATTTGCCAAAGAAAATATATGCACAACCCATGTACACAGACAGCAGTATGGTAATGGCCAGAGAGAAGTGGGGGGCGAGAGCCAGATAGAGGAGGCAAAAGGGGCGAAATAGGGAATCCTATATAATAATAATAAAAGGCTAATATGCAAATTGACTGAACAGCAGAATGACCGGTTGCTATGATGCGCACTGGCCACCAGGGGGCAGACGCTTAGTGCAGGAGCTGCCCCCTGGTGGTCAGTGCACTTCCATATGGGGAGTGCCACTCAGCCAAAAGCTGACTTATGGCTGGCCAGTGCAGACGTGGTGGCAGGAACCTCTCCCACCTTCTTGGCAGCACTAAGAATGTCCAACTAACGGTTTAAACTCGATCTCTTGGGAGGCCTAAGCCTTTAGTTGCCGGAAGCCGGTCCATCCTTGCTGCTTGACACAGTCGCTGCAGGATAGAAACATCTGCACAGCATATGTTTCAAGGGACCTGGCATATATAGCATACTGTTCTTAATATGTTTGCTCCCCTTAGCGCTGTGTGTTTTAACCAAGGTCACCTCTCCGAGAAAGGTTGTTTCCCCAGGTAGGGATTTTTCCCTGAAGTTAGGGAGGGGATGAAACTCCTTAACTAAGTGCCAGGCGGGTAGTTAATCACTTTAACTACAAACAATCATGCTTAAGCTACATAATCTTTACTCCCTGGAATGGAGATAAGAAACACCCTAACCTTTGTAATAGAAATTGACAGGATTAAAATCAACTGGTATAAATACGGATGTAACAAGACAATAAACAGCAGAACTTCGCTGGAGATCCAGACCAGAACTTGGCTGGAGATCCTGGCTAGAGATCCTGGCTAGGCTGCTGATCAACTGAACGCTGTCTCTGTGTCATTCCTTCTTTGCCGACTCCGTCTACACCTTTGGGAACCCCTGGACCTGCTGGGGTTGGACCCCGGCATTTAGTCGGACATCCCCCGAGATCTCCCTGGCTGCCAGAAGAATGTCTGACTGCAAGCTTAGGCCTGATCCCCCGGGGAGTGGGCCTAAGTCGACAGGTGGACATCCCCCAAGGGTGTCCTGGACTGCAAATGGGCCCAGGCCAGGCTGAGGGACCCCCCCTCCCCCAGTGCACAAATTTTTGTGCACCGGGCCTCTAGTATATAGATATTAGAAGGATCAATCTTTTTTTGTCTGCCATGGCTTTGATTTTCTCTATCTGACATTTCATTCACGTAAATAGTCGTTAACTGCTGACATCTCACAAGCAGCTATTATCATTCTTTGCTTATATAAGGTAGTCTCCACATTTTTAAAACTTTAAATGTAGAAATCATTACATTAAAAAAACAACTACCCTAATTGTTTTTGTTTGTTTGTTTTCTTGCACTGTTCCCAGAGATACTTCAATACCGGCTTGGTGCATGGATTGGGTGGAGCAAAATCCTGTTCCATCTCCCTGCTCTAAAAATACATTTAATATAATGTCCTCGGATAGAGGACATATCACATATTAAACTGATAAGTACAGATACTACACTTGATCTTAGACAAAAGGCCCAGCAGCGATGTTTTTGGTTTTAAATATTGTGTGTAGTTCAGATTCTGAGACCTGTTTCATTTCCACTGTTTATCATCCATCAATGCATTAATTGGCACTTAGTCAATAATATGAGGCTATCTCAGCGTGCACTGGTAAGGATGTCAATGATCTTAACAGTCAGAGTCTAGTTCTGTGAGTTGGTTTAATGTTCAGTAGCTGCTTCTTTTCCTTTATGTGATTTGTTGAATTTGTGTCTATGAGTCACAAAAGAGCCATTCCCCTCAAGTACCTGTTGTCCATTCTCAGAAAATATTGAAGAATGGACTGGATTGACCTGAAACTTGGTTCTCACAGAGCCCATCTATTCATGGTGAATTCACTTGATCAGCATATTTGAATATCTAACATTTCCCAAAGACTTTAGTATGAAGATCTACTATTTGTAATTTCCTGGAAAAAGAGGAAGGAAATCTACCTAGGAAACCTGCACTGGTAAAACTTCTTGCTTCCAGTCATCTGTGGGAACCATGTCAGTGATACCAGATAGTCAAGGGTAATTAGAGTGTGAAGGACTCATCTGTAATATGCCAGACAGCCAAGGACACTCTGAGCATGGGAATGTTAATCAGGTTGATCAAGGACTATACAGAGATACAAGGCCACTGCAGTCTACGCTGTGCCCTTTTTTTTAAAAAAAATATATATTTTATTGATTTCTTAGAGGAAGGGAGAGGGGTAGAGAGTTAGAAACATTGATGAGAGAGAAACATCGATCAGCTGCCTCCTGCACACTCTCCACCGGGGATGTGCCCGCAACCAAGGTACATGCCCTTGACCGGAATCGAACTTGGGACCTTTCAGTCTGCAGGCCGATACTCTATCCGCTGAGCCAAACCAGCCAGGGTAACTGTGTCCTTCTATAACCCAAAGGATTGATGTCACTGTTGGCAGGAAGCCTCTTTTGTCTAATTAGTATTAAAGTATATTAGTAAGGCTAGAGACCTCAGATGAAGCTGCGAGCCGGTACTGCTATGATGTGAGGCTATGAGCTTATGGAGAGCTCAGATATAGCTACCTTGTGAACCCAGCATGCAAAAGAGGCTGGGAAGATGCAGGGAGCTCAGGTGCCGCTACTATGTGAGGCTGTGAGTTCAGAGGCAGAATGTGGCTGCTCAGATGATAGCTGTAGGCACAGAGGATACTGCTGCTGCTTCAGGCTGTGGGTACAGAGGCTACTGCTACTTTGTGGGAAAGATGTATTTGTTTATCAGCTGGTGTGCAGCTGCCTTTATAGGACTGTTACGAAGAGCTGTTTTGTCTGATGGCTCGTTGTTCGCAGTGCCTATAGGCCCACTAGCTTCTATAATAAGGACTCTCTTATATACCCACAACTTCTCATGGCTTCTTCTTCTACTATTTGGTGTTCAAGAAGGTCCAGCCCCTGGCAGAGGAGCTCAAACCCCACAGTTGGTGTACTCGAGCTGAGGGTAAAGGAGGAACTTAGACTACCTGTAAGTTCCCAGCAGTTAGTACAGCGAGCAGGGTTCAAGGAGGAACCTGCTCTCACAATTAGAATTATGAGCAGGATTTAGCACTAAGCACTCCCGGAGAAATGGAACCTACTCTGACACATGGTGTGGTTGAGCAGAATTCAGAAGAATAGAGGGACTCCGAGTAGGTGTGCTGTGACACCATCACACTACCCAGAGGTCTCAGGTGTGCTGGGACTTATGTCTGTTACCCAGGGCTACTGAAATCAGCTCTAAGGCAGTCTTACAGGCCTCAGGAGTGAACTGGAGAAAGATGGCATAGCTTGGGCCTCTGCAGGCTTTTTTCAGGATAGGTAAGCAGTGCTCTGTTGGTTTGGTGTTTGGGGAAATCAGCACATTCTCTCATTGCTGTAGGAGTTTGTAGAAGTCTTTGGAAGGACAGACATATGAAGATAGAATAAAACACCTCACATTAGTATCTCATTGTTCCTGACTCTCTCCTGTTACAAACGTAGGATGGGGTGGCCTTTTTCTCATTTCCAGGTCCTTCTGACTGTGGGTGTGAGGTGAGCTGATTAACAGGCTGTGTGGATGCCTTTGAAGGCACATTCTGTGGTTCCTCAGTTGTCACTTGAGAAAACATCCCAGGACCAGCATCAGTAACCAGGACCCAAATGGCTGCTTGTCAGGTAAAAGATGAGGCTATGTTTGCTTTCCTCTAACATCTTCGAATATTTCTCTACTACTGATATTTTGCCTTGCAGGTTGTTTAACTTTCCTTATTTCTTATGATAGTCAATGTTAGCAGTTTTATATTTCCCTCTCTCCTTTTTTAAAAAAAATATATTTTATTGATTTTATTACAGAGAGGAAGGGAAAGCGATAGAGAGTTAGAAACATGGATCAGCTGCCTCCTGCACACACCCCAGTGGGGATGCGCCCGCAACCAAGGTAGATGCCCTTAACCGCGATCCAACCTGGTACTCTTCAGTCCGCAGGCCGACACCCTATCCACTGAGCCAAACTGGTTCGGGCTCCCTCTCTCCTTCTTTTTATTTATTTATTTATTTAAAAAATATTTTATTGATTTTTTTACAGAGAGGAAGAGAGAGGGATAGAGAGTTAGAAACACCGATGAGAGAGAAACATCGATCAGCTGCCTCCTGCACCTCTCCTACTGGGGATGTGCCCGCAACCAAGGTACATGCCCTTGACCGGAATCGAACCTAGGACCTTTCAGTCTGCAGGCCGACGCTCTATCCACTGAGCCAAACCGGTCAGGGCCCTCTCTCCTTCTTGATGTATATTTTTACTGATTGCAAAAGGAAGAGCAAAAGACAGAGAGGTAGTAACATCAGTGATGAGAGAGAATCATTGATTGGCTGCATTCTGCACATCCCACACTAGGACCTATCCTGCAGCCTAGGCATGTGCCGTGATTAGTGACCTCTTGGTTAATGGCTCAATGGTCAACCGCTGAGGCACACCCTCCGGACCAGGCAGAATAATCTTGCTCTAAGATTATTCATAGTAAAATTTCAAATAGGATTGTAGCTCTTATTCCATGAGTACTGCAAGTTACATTAACAAACCCCTTGAGTTCAAAGTTATTTGTGAATTTTTTCCTGCGTTTTCATTTTCTGTGTATTCAGACATGTGATGTGGTAACATTGGTATCACAAGTAAAAAGTGAGCTTCTTACACATGTGAAACATAGGCCCCATCTCAGAACATGTAGCAGAATCTGTATTTTTAGAAAAGTTCAATCGTTTATGTTACACTTGAAGAAGTGCTTATATTTCCGACTCACCATGACATCTCCAGTTGAGAAATATACACCACTGACCCTGAATGATGCAAACACAGCCCTCAGAAACCCATATGCCTGTGTCCATGCTTTAATTTTAAAGTTGTTTACTGAAAAGCAAATTCTATACCATGGATTGGTGGGCCTGTGTCATCCTCATTTGTCACGTCAGAGAATGTTACTGGAGCAAAGTGATCTTTTTATTTTTATTTTTTAAAATTTTTTATTGTTTAAAGTATTATGAATAGTAGTACATATGTCTCCTTTTTTCCCCCATTGACCATCCCTTGGCCTTCCCTACCCACTGGAACATGCCCTCACCACCACCCCCACCCCCACCCCCACCCCAGTGTCTTGTGTCCATTGGCTATGCTTATATGCATGCATTCAAGTCCTTCGGTTGATGTCTTACCACTGCCCCCCATCACTCCCCAGCCTTCCTGCTGTACTTTGACAGTCAGTTCGATGCTTCTCCAAAGTGATCTTATTGGATGATTCAGGATACTCCCCTAGGTCCAAACCTCTTCTAACACTGTGTTCATGTTAGATGTGACATTATGAACTCTTCTGGTGACCTCTTAGTAAATGTGTCTTTTCTTTCAGGGACTGCTGACCTTCAGGGATGTGGCCATAGATTTCTCTCAGGAGGAGTGGGAATGCCTGGACCCAGATCAGAGGAAATTGTACCTGGATGTGATGTTAGAGAACTACAGCAACCTGGTCTCCGTGGGTGAGGATGACTTCCTTCCTGAGTTCCTACACCACGCGCAGGGTTTTGTTTCCTTTATTATTTTAACATCTCTAGGACCTGCTTTCTAGGGTAGATTCTTACTGTCTGTATTGTGTATCTGATCTCCTAAAACTTCCATCTTATAGAAATGTCTCATTATGTATTAAACCACTATTCCTCATTTGCTTTAAAAGTACGGCCCATAACTACCATTTTTTTTTTTTTTTATATAACGTGGACTACATTTGATTACTCACCTGAGGGAAATCCTGTATTATCTGTCTCTTTGTGACTTGTGTGCTTCACTTAAAAATTGTCATGAACGTTTCTCTTTGTGGTATCAGGTGACAATATCTGTTTTTATTTTATTTTATTTTACTTTATTTTTTAAATATATTGATTTTTTTATACAGAGAGGAAGGGAGAGGGACAGAGAGCCAGAAACATCGATGAGAGAGAAACATCAATGAGAGAGAAACATCGATCAGCCGCCTCCTACACACCCCCCACTGGGGATGTGCCTGCAACCAAGGTACATGCCCTTGACCGGAATCGAACCCAGGACTCTTCAGTCCACAGGCCGATGCTCTATCCACTGAGCCAAACTGGTCAGGGTTCTATTTTTATCTTATTGCAGAAAGACATCCCATTACACATATATGGTAAATTTTCTTTATTCACTCTACTATCCATGGACATTTGAGTTGCTCCCATCTGTTGCAGCCTCTTGTGAATAACATTATAATGGACACAAATGTGTAAATGGCTTTTTCAGATCTTTTGTGAATATTTTCCGATATATACCTAGAATTAGGATGGCCGCCAGCAGTATTTTCTTTTCTTTTTCTTTATGCTATTATTTATGTAATTACACACTTAATTTGTTATTTTGTATTAATTTCTGTTCCTGTACAGGGACACAGCTAACTTTGTGACTTGGTCTTATATATTGTGTTTTGAGAAATTCATTGGATTTTTCGATTCCAATCAAATTCACTGTGATTTGCAATACACAATTCTGTCACTTCTTAATGTGATCATTTTATTATTTTTTATTTTTCTTGTGATGATGGGAGCTACTTAAAATATTTTAAGGCTCTAGCTGGTTTTGCTCAATGGATGGAGCGTCAGTCTGCAAACTGAAGGGTACCGGGTTTGATTCCAGTCAAGGGCACATGCCGGGTTGCATGCTGCATTCCCAGTGAGGGGCATGCAGGAGGCAGCCAACCAATGATTCTCTCTCATCGATGTTTCTATCTCTCCCTCTACTTCCTCCATGAAATCAATAAAAAAAATTTAAAAAAATATATTTTAAGGTTATAACAATATACTTTCAACTCAGTGTGTCAGTTGCATAGGAAAACTCTGCTACTTGCCTCTGTACCTGTGTACCCATTTAAGTTATTGATATGACATTATCTTACCAGGTATACATTGTGTGTCTTATAGCAGAGATATAAGATTTTATTCCTTATACTTTTAATTTCTTTTTAATGATATATTTTTGTTGATTTCAGAGAAGAAGGAGATGTGGAGAGATTTAGAAATATCAATGATGAGAGAGAATTATTATTTTTTAAAATATATTTTATTGATTTTTTACAGAGAAGAAGGGAGAGGGATAGAGAGCTGGAAACATCAATGAGGGAGAAACATTGATCAGCTGCCTCCTGCAAACTCCCTACTGGAGATGTGCCTGAAACCGAGGTACATGCCCTTGACCGGAATCAAACCTGGGACCCTTCAGTCTGCAGGCCAACACTCTATCCACTGAGCCAAAACGATCAGGGCAAGAGAGAATTATTGATTGGCTGGCTCCTGCATGCCCCTCACTGGGGATCGAGCCCTCAACATAGGCGTGCACCTTGACTGGAAATGGAACCATGTCAACCATCCACCACTGAGCTACAGCTGTTGGACTATCCCGTTTATTTTCTAAAGTTCTAAAAGAGAAATCAAAGTGATATTTGTTTCATTATTAAAACACCACAAAATTTAATATTTCTGTGTCTTTTTTCACATACAAGGAATGTTTCTATGTTCATATGTTAGTGTTGTGTAGACATTTAAAATTACCTCCAGAAGGATTTTTCTTTCTTTTTTTTTTTGATTAGTTAAATCTTTATTGTTCAGATTATTACATTTGTTCCTGTTTTTTCCCCCCATAACTCCCCTCCACCCAGTTCCCACCCCACCCTCTGCCCTCACTCCCCACCCACTGTCCTCATCCATAGGTGCACGATTTTTGTCCAGTCTCTTTCCGCACCCTCTCACCCCTTTCCCCCCCATGAATAGTCAGTCCATTCCCTTTCTATGCCCCTGATTCTATTATAATCATCAGTTCATTCTGTACATCAGATTATTCACTTTATTTTCAGATTCACTTGTTGATAGATGTGTATTTGTTGTTCATAATTTGTATCTTTACCTTTTTCTTCTTCTTCCTCTTCTTAAAGGATACCTTTCAGCATTTCATATAATACTGGTTTAGTGGTGATGAACTCCTTTAGCTTTTTCTTATCTGTGAAGCTCTTTATCAGACCTTCAATTCTGAATGATAGCTTTGCTGGATAAAGTAATCTTGGTTGTAGGTTCTTGGCATTCATCACTTTGAATATTTCTTGCCACTCCCTTCTGGCCTGCAAAGTTTCTGTTGAGAAATCAGCTGACAGTCAGTCGTATGGGTACTCCCTTGTAGGTAACTGACTGTCTTTCTCTTGCTGCTTTTAAGATTCTCTCTTTGTCGTTTGCTCTTGGCATTTTAATTATGATGTGTCTTGGTGTGGTCCTCTTTGGATTCCTTTTGTTTGGGGTTCTCTGTGCTTCCTGTACTTGTAAGTCTATTTCTTTCACCAGGTAGGGGAAGTTTTCTGTCATTATTTCTTCAAATAGGTTTTCAATATCTTGCTCTCTCTCTTCTTCTGGCACCCCTATAATTCGTATGTTGGTATGCTTGAAGCTGTCCCAGAGGCTCCTTACACTATCTTCGTATTTTTGGATCCTTTTTTCATTTTGCTTTTCCGGTTGGGTGTTTTTTGCTTCTTTGTATTTCAAATCATTGACTTGAGAAAATTTTGGAGTTGGCAAAAGTTTTTTTCCCTCTCCATTGTTGTTGATGTGTTTTGTCAGTGTTCTTTTTGAATGGTTTTTGTTCCTTTATCAGTTCAGTGTTTTATTTTGTGCCACTTTCACCCCAATAGTTTTCTGTTTATTAACCCCAAGTAATATTAGAAGGGCTGTCTTTTCAATGAGAATTTATTTTTCACATGCCTTTAGGATAGTATTCTGTGATTCATGATATTTTCGTATTGTTTTAGCTAAGTTACCTCCTCTTTTTCACTGTTCTGTCTTTATGGGGTACCCTTGGAGTTTGATTTATTAGTGTCTTAAGAATCTCACAGGGGGAGCTTTGCTCAGCCACAAGCCAGGCTGATGGCTGCCAGTACAGCGGTGGTGGTGGGAGCCTCTCCCGCCTCCTCAGCAGCACTAAGGATGTCAGACTGCAGCTTAGGCCTGTTCCCCGCTGGCTAGTGGACATTTCCTGAGGGCTCTGGGGCTGCCAGAGGGATGTCTGATTGCCAGCTTAGGCCCAATCCCCCAGGGAGCAGGCTTAAGCCAGCAGGTGGTCATCCCCCCCAGGGCTCCCAGACTGCAAGAGGGCACAGGCTGAGCTGAGGGACACCCCGTGGAGTGCACAAATTTTTGTCCACCAGGCCTCTAGTGTAATTATATATGTGCTTTCTGATGGTCTTAGGCGATCCCTGTGAAAGGGTCGTTCGACCTCCAAAGGGGTCGCAACCCACAGGTTGAGAACCGCTGCCCTAACTGCTCTCCCCTGCCAGCCTGATCCTCCTAACTGCTCTCCCCTGCCTGCCTGATCACCTCTAACCGCCTGTGCCTCAGCCCTGCCATCATGGCTTTGTCTAGAAGGATGTCCGGAAGGTCGTCAGGAAGATGTTCAGTCTAATTAGCATATTACCTGCTTATTAGTGTAGATGCCACCTTGTCCCAAAAATCCAGGTTGTTAGCAGGTTTTCCTGTCATGGAAGGGGAGCCCGCAGTATTATCCTGGGTTCTGACCAGGGCTTATGCACTCGTGCTTTATCTCAGCAGATGAGATTCCTAGAAGACTCTTGGATGTACCTTGAACATTTCTATCAATTTTGCCAAATCATCCTCCAAAAATGTTGTACCACTTTAAATTCCCACCAGCAACCATGCGTATGCCCTCTGTCCTACTTTGATGCCAATATCATTGATTTCCCCCTAGAAGCCTCCCTCCCCTCAGCGGGGACTGCTTGGCATTTGAGCCAAACTCACTATTCAGCCCGGGACTTGATTTCCCAAGATAGAATTATGGAAGAGAAAAAATAGTTTTCCTCTACCCTTCTGAGTTTTTTTTTTTTAAATACATTTCTTTATTGATTTCAGAGAGGAAGAAAGAGGGAGAGATAGAAACAACAATGATGAGAAAGAATCATTAATTGGCTGCCTCCTGCACGCCCCCGACTGGGGATCGAGCCCGCAACCAGGACATCTGCCCTTGGCCGGAATTGAACCTGGGACCCTTCAGTCCTCAGGTCTACACTCTATCCACTGAGCCAAATTGACCAGGGCAAATATATTTTATTGATGTTTTACAGAGAGGAAGGGAGAGGGATAGAGAGTTAGAAACGTCGATGAGAGAGAAACATCGATCAGCTGCCTTCTGCACACTCCCTTACTGGGGATGTGCCTACAACCAAGGTACATACCCTCTACCGGAATTCCCTTTTGAGTTCTTAGCGGAGGCCCTCGTAATGAAAGACAGATTACCAAGAGAAAAAGAAAAGTTCATTAACAGGTATACCTCGTGTATATGTGGGAGATCCCAGGGAAAAATGAGTAACTCCCCAAGGTAGCTTAGAATCCAGATTTAAATACCTTCTTCCTAGGGAAAGGGGACGGGATATGTAGGCCTCTTAGAGAGTACATGATTTTTAGGAAAGATGAATGGGGGAGGGGGAGATAGTTTGTAACAAAGTTTGGGTGTGATGTCAACTTCTAGTCTCCTGTCCTGTGACAGGAGTCAGTCTTCACTGGCTGATGGCACTTTTCCCATCGAGGGAAACTTTTGGGGGGTCCGATTTTAGGCAGATCAGGAGACTTAAGTTATAGCCTCTCCTTGCATTTGCTGTTTTTTTAAGCATCTGCACCTCAAGATCATCAATATAACAACATGGCATATGTTGAGGTGGTCTGTTCTCTGACCTTCAGAATAAACCCAACAAAAGCTTGTTTCCTCTCTTAGATGATTTGCCACAGTAGCGTTATTCCCTGGAGACAGTATTCTGACCAGACCTTCCTGGGAGTGGTCATAACATACCCTGTGCTTGTAGAAAGGTGTGGGCCATATCACTAAATAAATCAGGGTCAGTTTTCCCATCTTGTGGAAAGGGAGATAAAGTTGTGAAAGGTTATCTCCCTTTCCACAGGTTTCCATTGGGTTTGTGTCTCTGCTGCAGCCCCAGTGGCCCCAGCGCCTCTGCGGCCACGGGGCTTGGGGCTGCTGGGTGTTGGCCCTCCTGCGGGCTGTGTCTCTGCTCCTCTGACCCCAGCGCTGAGGTGGGGCTTGGGGCTGCCGGCTGCCAGGCCCCCTTGCGGGCAGTGACTTTGCTCCTCTGACCGCAGATCCCAGGCGGGGCTTGGGGCTGCTGGGTGCTGGCCCCCCTGTGGGCTGTGTCTCTGCTCCTCCAGCCCCAGCACCTCTGCGGCCACGGGGCTTAGAGCTGCTGGGTGCTGGGCCCCCTTGAAGGCTTGTGTCTCTGCTCCCCTGCCCTGGTGGCAGCAGTGGCCAAGCAGGTCCAGAGGCCCTCCGCCAGTGGGTTGGGGCAGAATGCCTTCGTCGTCACTATGGCAACAACAACGCGGTGCCCTGGCCCAGCCACCGCCATCTTTGTCATGGAGTGACGGCTAATTTGTATATTACTTTTTTATTAGGTAGGATAGGAGATAATTTTTAAACTGCATATTGAAGCCCTAACTCGTTTGGCTCAGTGGATAGAGCATTGGCCTGCGGACTCAAGGGTCCCGGGTTCGATTTTGGTCAAAGGCATTTACCTTGGTTGCGGGCACATCCTATGGGGAGTGTGCAGGAGGCAGCTGATCGATGTTTCTCTCTCATCAATGTTTCTAACTCTCTATCCCTCTCCCTTCCTCTCTGTAAAAAATCAATAAAATATATTTTAAAAAATAATAAACTGCATATTAAAGCAAATTTTATCATTAAAATAACTTAATGATACTGATTTTTTGAGTATGAAACTAATTTAAAAATATTTTTACTTTAAAAATAAGCCTGTATCCCCCCCGCAAGCTCTGATACTTCTTTTATTCAGATTCGGGAAGAAAATACCATTCTGATTGCACAAAATGCAAAAATTTTAATTGTTTTAATCCCAGTATAGAATTTTAAAAACTATTAATTTAAAACAAAGTCATTAAGTGCACAACACTGATTTCTGGCCAGCTTCTGGTATTTTGTTTCTCCCTTGGTTCTCCCAAGGAAAACTTCAATTGAATCTTCAGCTGAATAATCCTCAAATGTACTTCATATGCAAAATGAGAGCTTTTGTTTACATAGTTTTTAGATTTTGCTGTTCTTAATTTAATTCTGGAACTCAATTTTACTCCCAAACCATAATTACCATATAACCTTTGTAATGCATGGTTGTATGCAATTCAGGAAAGCAGTAGTATACCATCAGGCTCTGTTTACCCAGAGCTTAGGAGAAATAGGATTGGTCGCACCCATTTAAAAACAAATCCCAGTGCATGGTTTCAGTGTAAGTTCTGACAGTTAAATATATGGTATATGTCTCTAAGTCTCATCTTGATTTTCAAAGGTAGGCACAGGATGTTCTTCACCGCTCAGCTTTGCCCAGCTGGAGCTGAAGATTTTGTAACTTCATAGTGAGACCCATGTTGCCAGTGATTTTCAATTTGCCTTGAAAGAAGGCCCACTGAGTATTCATTTTATGTGTCATTAAAGCCATCAAGTCCAAGTCAGCTGTTGTAATTGGGCAGTCAGCCTTATCTGAGCCAGGAAGCACTAATTCTTTGCCAGTCTTCATATCCACCCAGGTGGCTTCTTTACCCCAGGGCCATCCTTCACCTTGAAGGCAAAAATGTCACAACTGTTCCTCTGCCTCTTCTAGCTCCTTCTCAGTTTCCTTAAAAACAAGATTTGCCTTTAACCCTTCAACTGCAGCTCTGGTTGGAGCAGCCTCAATTTGATGAGTTCTGGCGGCATCGGGAAAACCCATCTGGGAGATTGCGACCACTACAGCTCCTCTGAGGCCTCAATTATGCTGCAGAGCAACCTTTGCACCAGGAACTTGCCTTTTCTCTACTGTATTTTTTCATTCGGGTATTGAGTTTTTTAATTTCCCACTTCGGAGTTTTTTTTTTAAATATATTTTATTGATTTTTTAAAGAGAGGAAGGGAGAGAGATAGAAACATCGATGAGAGAGAAACATCGATCAGCTGCCTCCTGCACATCTCCTACTGGGGATGTGCCTGCAACCCAGGTACATGCCCTTGACTGGAATCGAACCTGGGACCTTTCAGTCCACAGGCCGACACTCTATCCACTGAGCCAAACCAGTTTTGGCCAGAGTGGTTTCTTAAAATATACTTTCTCATTGTATTTTTATTTTGGTCATAACGTTTTCCTGATGTTATACAGTAGTCATTTTTTTCTTTTTTTTTTTCTTTTTTTTTTCTTTTTTTGTCCTTTGAGGCATTTTATTTCCATATATGTATCACATCCCTAGAAAAAGAATCCCAGGATTTTCCCTCCTGTGTGTTTTCGTCTTGCTTCTTCATGGTCCATGATGCCCGCTGAGGTTGTCAGTACAATGAAACCAAATTGGCGGGACGGAAGCAAGTTGTTCTGCCATTTTTCTAGATCTTTTAGTTGCACATCAAATCTGGGGCTGATTACTCCACACTTGTTCAACCTGCCTGTGAGGTTCACAACAATCTTCCCAGCTCTGTGGTCATCAATAATTTCAAATTCGCCAATGTCACCATGCTTCATCATCACGGTCAGAAACTGGACGATGACTTTGGAGCACGGCCGGATGAGAACCTGGCGCTTGCCTCTCTTTTCGGCATTGTTGATACTCTTCAGAGCATCAGCCAGGACATTCTTGCGCACCATGATGGCCGCACGGACCGATGGCGGAAAGAGAACTGGAGGGGCGAGCGCACGGAGTTATGGGAAGCGGGTAGGATCTCGCGAGATTTTCAGAGCACCACCGGGGCGGCTGGGAGACTCGTCATTTTTTTCTACATTTTGTTTTTAAGATACTTACTTTCCCTTTTTTTCATTTAATTAATATATTTTCATTGATGTAGTGCCACTTTGATTACATATATTTTGTGTTTCTGATGGGGCACTTTCTGTTTCTTTGCATGACTTGATATCTTTTGTTGAGATTTAGGAATTGTAAACAAGCAGGCTTTTGAACATGTTTTCTGTAGGAGGAAACAAATAATAACCGTCTGTGGAACAAATTCTAATTTCATTCAACACTATTTTCAGGATCTTTATTCTTGGTTCGGTTGTCTGTTTAATTTCCCAGTTGGAAATGTTCTCTGTTTCTTTCTCAGGCCCGTGGTATCTTTTCAGGCTTGATGTACATCTTTAGTACCACAGTCTTTGTGGTACTTGAACACTTTCTCATTGTTTCTTTGTAGCAGCCACTACAGTGCACTCACCGTGTACTGCCATTCTGTTCGCACTCTGTGTCATGCACAACAGACACATGTTCTTCAAGATGCTTCAAAACAGGGAGATCATTGAACATGCACTTCCCTCATCTCTCTCTCCAACGAAGAAACTGGGAGGTGGGAGTATTTTTATAATGTTGCCATTGTGTGCCAGGGGGGTTAATTAAGCAGGTATCATTGGCAAAAGTAAGCACCTCTTTGTCCCACTTTGATATGACTTTTCCTCATTGTACCTATCTTGAGCTTTTTTTGAATCCTTCACTTGCATTTGGAGTACTCAAAACTGTCATTTGCTCAACACTTGCTAGTAAGTTGAAAGTATAATCACCTGATTTTCAAAACTGAAAATTTATTTCTTTCAGCTATGTCATCTGAAGATGAACAGGCCTTTTTGCCAAAGCCCGAACCACAAGATGTATGCTCTGAAATAATACTGGTAAGATATAAAAGGTAGTGGCTTTGATAATGTACACTTGAGAGACTTGGAATTTGAGAAAGTTGATGAGAAGAGAGAATCCTATATAATAAAAGCCTGATATGCTAAGTATCTGGTTGTCTAGGCGTCTGTTCAACCAATCAAAGCAAAATATGCTATTGATATGCTAAAGCTGCTCAACTGCTCCCTATGGCATGCACCGACCACCAGGGGGCAGACACTCAACATAGGAACTGCCCCCTGGTGGTCAGAACGCTCCCACATGGGAAGCACCGCTCAGCCAGAAGCCAGGCTCATGGCTGGCGAGTGCAGTGGCAGTGGCTGGAGCCTCTCCCACCTCTGCCGTGGGAGTTGGACATCCCCCGAGGGCTCTGGACTGGAGAAGGCACAGGCCAGGCTGAGAGGACCGCCCTGAATGCACAAATTTTGTGCACCGGGCCTCTAGTATTAATATAAATAGAACTAACCCGTAATCATTATTAATAATAAAATTATTGTTACCAAAAGAGGTCAAGGGTATTATGCATTTGAGAAACGTGCCACTTTAAAGTCAGTTACATTGGCAGATCAGTGTGTTTCTGCACATGAAGGTAGAAAACGACTTTTTACTATTGTGTGTCCTTGGAAAGGAAATCTGAAAAAAACTCAAGTCTGTGTTATGAATAATCATTTAATTGTTTAAAGTGTGTGGTGGAATTAATTGTTCAGTCAATCCTTTCTAAAATTTTGAGATTTATAATGTACTTATGCAATTTAAATGTGCTCAATTTTACAATATATTTTTATTTTTTTTAAATACATTTTTTATTTCAGAGAGGAAGGGAGAATGAGAAGAACATCAATGTTGAGAATCATTGATTGGCTGCCTCCTGCACACCCCTCACTGGGGTTCAAGCCCACAACTCAGGCATGTGTCCTGACCAGGACTCAATCCCTAACCTCCTTGTTTATACATCTTCACTCAAACACTTAGCCACGCCTTCCAGGCATTTTGGCAATCTTTTAAACAAGGATTCATTATTATTCCTCTGACAATTAAACATTTTATTTTTTGTTTATAATTTTTATAGATTGGGGATGCTTTTTTTACACAACCATCTTGGTTTAATGAGTATCACAAAATGGTTCTTATAAAACAAGTGTACACGTTTAATTAAATTATTACTGTCACTGAAAGCCTTTCTATCTCTTATTATCACCAGGGTACATATACTGAAGACAGAAGTTATCAATGGAATGCATATTGGAAAACCATTAAGCAAGAGCCATATCATAATAATCATTGGAGAAGTGAGCTTGCAGAGGATCATTATGAAAGTGAAAAACTCTTTGACCAAATGTCCAATCACAATATACATCAAGTTATTCCTATTGTGGAGATGATACTCAAAGAAAGTAAATGTGAGGAATCTTTTCAGGAATCTTCAAGTTACACCAAACAAGAGGGTATTCATGCTGGGGAGGAGGCTTACAAAGGGAATGCCTGTGGTAGAATCTCCAGTCAAATATTCAATCCAAGTAAACTGAAAGAAATCCATAGTGGAGAAGAACCTTATGAATGTAAAGCTTCTAGTAAAACATCTAATTGGCCTTCAGGTTGTACTCTAAATCAGAAATTTCATACTGGAGAGAAGACTTACAAATGTAAAGTATGTGGCAAAGCCTTTAATCACTCCTCACACCGTAATCGTCACCAGCGTATTCATACTGGAGAGAAGCCTTATAAATGTGCAGAATGTGGCAAATCCTTTGGGTCATCCCCACAACTTACTCTGCATCAGAGAGTTCACACTGGAGAGAAGCCTTATAAATGTAGGGAATGTGGCAAAGCCTTTGGATGCTCCTCAGGCCTTATTAAGCATCAGAGAGTTCATACTGGAGAGAAGCCTCATAAATGTAGAGAATGTGGGAGAGCGTTCAGTGAGACCTCAGGCCTTAAGCGACATGAGAGAGTTCATACTGGACATAAGCCTTATAAATGTAGAGAATGTGACAAAGCATTTAGCTACTCTTCATCCCTTACTTCTCATCAGAGAGTTCATACTGAAGAGTGGCCTTATAAATGTAGAGAATGTGGAAAAGTTTTAAGCAAGGCCTCAACCCTTACTGAACATCAGAGAGTTCATACTGGAGAGAAGCCTTATAAATGTAATGAATGTGGCAAAGCCTTTAGTCAGTCCTCAACCTTTAATAAACATCAGAGAGTTCATACAGGAGAGAAACCTTATAAATGTAATGAATGTGGCAAAGCCTTTTGGCATTACTCGGGCTGTATAAACCATCAGAGAATTCATACTGGAGAGAAGCCTTTTAAATGTAATGAATGCGGCAAAGACTTCAGGGAGTCGAGAAAACTTACTCGCCATAAGAAAATTCATGCTCGTGCCCTAGGTGATTTGGCTCAGTGGATAGAATATCGGCCTGCAGACTGAAGGGTCCTGGGTTCAATCCCAGCCAAGGGCACATGCCCAGGTTGCGGCCATGATCCTCAGTTGGGGGTGATCAACTAGTCTCTCTCATCATTGATGTTTCTATCTCTCCCTCTCCTTTCTTCTGACTCAAAAAAAATATAAAAAGTTGCAGGTTTGCCCTAACTGGTTTGGCTCAGTAGATAGAGTGTTGGCCTGCGGACTGAAAGGTCCCTGGTTCGATTCCAGTCAGGGGCATGTACCTTAGTTGTGGGCACATCCCCAGTAGAGGGTGTGCAGGAGGCAGCTGATCAATGTTTCTCTCTCATTGATGTTTCTAACTCTCTATCCCTCTCCCTTCTTCTCTGTAAAAATATCAATAAAATACGTTTATATATTTTTTAAAAAGTTGCAGGTTTGGTTCATAGTGCACAAAGACCCAGATTGGGAGTGTGATTCCTGGTCTGCTCAGGGGATGTTCGGGAGGCAACCAATAAATGTCTTGCACATACAGTGGGGCCTTGACTTACGAGTTTAATTCGTTCCGTGACGGCGCTCATAACTCAAATTACTCGTATGTCAAATCACTGTGACGTTCGCTGCGCCAACTAGCAGTGGGGTATCTGAAGCTGGCTCGTAACCCGAATTTTTTTGAGCTTGCAACTCAAAGCCAAAAATCGTCCGAAAGACGGCTAGTATCTCAAAAAAACTCATTAGTTGGGACACTCGTAAGTCAAGGCCCCACTGTAGATGTTTCTATTTGTTCCTTCCTTTATAATTTCACTCTAAAAATATGTTAAAAAAATTGTTTCAAAGAAAAATTTCCCAGCTCCCTGCAGCCCCAGAGAGTTGCCCTGCCAGCTGGATACACCTGGGTGTATGCGCCTAAGAGAAAGCAGCAGAGAAGGGCTCAGCCACCACAGAATTATGTGAAAAGATTAATTTTGGATGATATAAGCTATTAAACTTAGGGATTTTTTATTCTATGACAAAGACTAGTTGAAAGCCCTAGGTGGTTTGGCTCAATGGATAGAGCGTCTGCCTGCAGACTGAGGGGTCCAAGGTTTGATTCCGGCCAGGAGCACATGCCTGGGTTGCGGGCTCGATCCCCAGTGGGGGATGTGCAGGAAGCAGTCAATCAATGATTCTCATCATTGATGTTTCTCCCCCTCTCTTTTCCTTTCTAAAATTAATAAAATATATATATATATATTTTAAAAAGACTAGTTGAAAGAGAAGAGACGAAGTTTGAGGTGCTCAATAATAAAAACCTAATGTGTGTGACATGGCCTTGGGACTGGCTAGTGAATAGAGGCTGGAAGGAGATTTAGTGGACAGGTACATGCGAGGGAACTAGAATTGAAGGAACTAGGATTGAAGTCTGGAAGCGTGGGAAATCATGTTTTGGTTTAGGGAAAAGTTGATCTAAATTAAAGGTCCCAGTTCCTACACAGTTGCTTCAACCTCACTACCAACATTTGCCTTCCTATACCACATGAAGCAGAACCACCTGGCCAACCCATAGACTCATAAGAAATATTGAGCCGTAACCGGTTTGGCTCAGTGGATAGAGCGTCGGCCTGCAGACTGAAAGGTCCCAGGTTCGATTCCGGTCAAGGGCATGTACCTCGGTTGTGGGCACATCCCCTGTGGGGAATGTGCAGTAGGCAGCTGATCGATGTTTCTCTCTCATTGATGTTTCTAACTCTCTATCCCTCTCCCTTCCTCTCTGTAAAAAATCAACAAAATATATTTTTAAAAAAAGAAATATTGAATTATTGCATTAAGGGAATCAGTTTTGGGGTGGTTTATATAACATAATGAACTTGAGATGCTGAGTGTTTAGGACTGAATTGTGTCTCCTCAAAATGGATACTTTGAAGCCCTAACCCCCAATATGTCTATTTGGAGATAGGGTATTTAAGGAGGTCATTAAGGTTATATGAGGTCACAAGAGTGGGGTACTAATCTGTTAGAAGTGGGGTTCTTATAAAAGAAGGAGATAGAATAACCAGCCTATATGTGCTTGAAGTTTCATTTGGACAATATTATCAAGAAAGGATAGCTCGCCCTAACCGGTTTGGCTCCATGGATAGAGCGCCGGCTTGCGGACTGAAGGGTCCCAGGTTCGATTCGGGTCAAGGGCATGTACCTTGGTTGCAGGCACATCCCCAGTAGGGGGTTTGCAGGAAGCAGCTGATCAATGTTTCTCTCCCATTGATGTTTCTAACTCTCTATTCTTCTCCCTTTCTGAAAAAAATCAATAAAATATATTTCAAAAGAAAGGATAGCTCAATGTCTTTCTGAGCTAAGTCAGCAATATTTTGATGTGTTTAATTTTGGAATAGGTGTCACATTAAAATGCTTCATGAAATAATAGAAGGTGTGTAGTGAAAAAACAGTATTTAAGGTTAAGTGTTGGGCACAACATTTGTCTTACTAATGCAGTTTATCACAATGTTCTTTAAAAGGTTTATTTTTAAGCAGTGCTATTACCCTAAATGCTCACATGTCTTAGTCATCCAAATCTCATATCCCAGGTCATGTCCCTCTGAAAGACTGGAACGCAATGCTGTTGAGTCTTGGTCACCCTGGGGAATGAGTAAGGAAGCAAGAAAGGCTGCTGGTGTCAGTATGAAATTACCTGTCTACCCAGGGAGAATTTTGTTTCTTCATCCTCACACAGATGATTGCAATTTTTGTTTAATGAAAGTGCTTACATGAATTCTAATTACAGTCATGTTACTGGGTTCAAGCCCCTCTCCACCTCCTGCCCCTCGCTGAGGTCCAGTTCCTGCAGAGTTGCTTCAGCCTCACTACCAACATCTCCCTGCATGACCTGGGAGAGGGTGGGGGCAAATTAGCTCCTGACATTACCCTTTGCAATTGTCAGTTTCCAACACACATGGAAATCTTTCTGAGTGTTTTCATAATAAATATTTGTAGCTGAATGTGTGAGTCCCTGACTTCAATACCTTCACCACTGAGAATGGAGAGGGATGTGGACAAACAGACATCACTGCTGGAGAGGGTTTCATTCCATTATCAGTTTTATGGAGGAAATCCACAGGAATGTCGGGGAGTTGGAGATCACTTTTACCACATCATTGCTGGAGGTTGCATTTGCCCCTGTGGATTGTATCCTCTGCCACAGAAAAGGCTCCTGTTGGATGCAGGCGAGGCTTCATCAGGGTTTATGTGAGGGCATTCCCCTCGTTCCATTGGTGTATGGGTCTGTGTTAATCCAGGATCACACCCACTTGGTTGCTTGTTCTTTGTAAAATGTTTTCCAGTGTAAAAAAGTGAATCTTCCAGCTTTCCTACATTTGAAGTGTTTGGCTGTCCCACATCTCTTTTGCTTGGTTCCATATGAATTCTAGTGTTGTTTATTAAATTACAGCCAAAATTGCCTTGGAATTTCCGTAGGTAATCTACTGTGTAGACAGTTGGACATATTAAGAAATGTCTCCATTTATTTGTATCTGTTTAGCATTGTGTCATTTTCATTGTAAAAGTTTTTACTGTATGTGTAGAATGGATTGTCTATGTGTTATGTGTGGTGTGTTTTCTGGCTTTGGGTGGCAATAGTTGATATTTTATTGGTCTAAAGAGATGAAATACTTATATAGGTTAAACATAATTGAGTTGGACTTACTGTAAATTAGAGGTTTCTGAACAGGCCATATCTTTAAAGTAAGTAGAGGTTTATAAAACTCAAACGAATACCTATATTCATAAAAATACTGGAAAATACTCAAACAGAAATGGTGATGGGACTGAGTAAACTGATAATAGTGATTCTATATATATATGTAAAAGGCTAAGTGACAGACCAGCTGGTCGGGCACACTGACAGCTTAAAAATAAAGGTAGACTTTTGCGCATGTGATACATATAAAGCTCTCGCTGGCGCCTATCGCACGGGTGTTTTAATTATATAACACTATAGTATATAAACTATTTTGACATAATTTTTTAAAATATATTTTATTGATTTTTAATTTTTTTTATTTTTTTATTTTTTTACAGAAAGGAAGGGAGAGGTATAGAGAGAAACATCAATGAGAGAGAGACATCGATCAGCTGCCTCCTGCACACCTCCTACTGGCATATGCCTACAACCAAGGTACATGCCCTTGACCAAAATCGAACCTGGGACCTTTCAGTCCTCAGGCCGATGCTCTACTCAATGAGCCATACCAGTTAGGGCTTGACATGTAGCTTTTGCAGTAATGTAATTACCACACAAATCTTTCTTCTAGTTAATTTCCTTTCAATATGCAAGAATCCCTGCACTGGGCCACTAGTATTCTAATAGCTCTGTTTTAAATATTGTTGATTTTGAAATTGTCTTGTTTCCCAAATACAAGGAAAACTAACAGGAGACATTCTACATTAATATCAGTGTCCCATTAACTAGGTTATAGGGACTACTAAAGGCAACATATTCCGTTAAAAATGCATTCCGCCGAGAAGTGGCGGAGGCCTGTCTGGGATGGGCCCCGCAGGGCAGCGGGGGCGAGGGTGGGATCCTAGCCACAGCCTCAGCCAGTGCTGGTGCCAGAGACTGGGACGCTGTCGTTGCCGGAGCAGGGTGCGCGGCCGAGGCACTGAACTAGACAGAAGGAGAATATGGAAATGAATAAAGTACAGACTCAACTAGCAAAAACCTCAGAAAGAGTCCTTAAGAATGAAAATGCGCCCTAACCGGTTTGGCTCAGTGGATAGAGCATCGGCCTGCGGACTCAAGGGTCCCAGGTTCGATTCCAGGCAAGGGCATGCACTTTGGTTACAGGCACATCCCCAGTAGGGAGTGTGCAGGAGGCAGATGATCGGTGTTTCATTCTCATCCATGTTTCTAACTCTATCCCTCTCCCTTCCTCTCTGTAGAAAAATCAATAAAGTATATTTAAAAAAAATGGATTCCCCCCAAATGCATTTCCAGAACACAAAGACTTCAAAGACCAAAATTAACAACCAGAAAATTTTTATCCCTTGAAAAATACATAAATTAAAATTTCCTTCTCACTGTGTTGGGTGGGACCTTATCAGGGGCCTAACCATGAATGGATATCTGGGTCTGTATCTGACACCCCCATCCACCTGCTTCCCTAACTCAAGCTGCCTCTCCCTTCAGATGGGGAGACAGGGAGGGGCTGAGAGAGCAGGCTGCCCTTCCCCTCCCCCCTCCTCACTGAGGGTTTAAGGATCCAGGCAAATCGCAGGCAGAAAGTTCTGGTTTCAAACCCAATCTGCACGCCTTTTGAGTTCCCTGTAACTTCACTGTAACAATGTGCTCCCGGCTTGTGAAGATCCTGGGAAAGACCACTCCCCGGGACACCTGCAGCTGAAGGTCAGACCAGCCAGTAGCTCTAAGCACAGCCTTTGGGATCTGGGAAACTTCTGTGTGAATTCCAGGTTCCTTTCCCCCTTTTTATGCTTTTGCCACAGCTGCCATTTACTCGCTAGCACCCTAATAAAGGAACAGCGCCCTCTATCTGGGGTTCCCTGTGCCATCAGAGGGCACCTGGCCCTTTCCTCCCTTTATTTTTTTTTTTTTTTAATTAAATCTTTATTGTTCAGATTATTACATTTGTTCCTCTTTTTTCCCCCCATAACTCCCCTCCTCCCAGCTCCCGCCCCACCCTCCGCCCTCACTCCCCACCCACTGTCCTCTTCCATAGGTGCACGATTTTTGTCCAGTCTCTTCCCGCATCTCCCACACCCCTTTCCCCCCCAAGAATAGTCAGTCCATTCCCTTTCTATGTCCCTGATTCTATTATGATCACCAGATTATTTATTCACTTGATTCTTAGATTCACTTGTTGATAGATGCATATTTGTTGTTCATAATTTGTATCTTTACCTTTTTTTTTTCTTCTTCCTCTTCTTAAAGGATACCTTTCAGCATTTCATATAATACTGGTTTGGTGGTGATGAACTCCTTTAGCTTTTCCTTATCTGTGAAGCTCTTTATCTGACCTTCCGTTCTGAATGATAGCTTTGCTGGATAAAGTAATCTTGGTTGTAGGTTCTTGGTATTCATCACTTTGAATATTTCTTGCCATTCCCTTCTGGCCTGCAAAGTTTCTGTTGAGAAATCAGCTGACAGTCGTATGGGTATTCCCTTGTAGGTAACTGGGTTTCTTTCTCTTGCTGCTTTTAAGATTCTCTCTTTGTCTTTTGCTCTTGGCATTTTAATTATGATGTGTCTTGGTGTGGTCCTCTTTGGATTCCTTTTGTTTGGGGTTCTCTGCGCTTCCTGGACCTGTAGGTCTATTTCTTTCACCAGGTGGGGGAAGTTTTCTGTCATTATTTCTTTAAATAGGTTTTCAATATCTTGCTCTCTCTCATCCTCTGGCACCCCTATAATTCTGATGTTGGTGCACTTGAAGCTGTCCCAGAGGCTCCTTACACTATCTTCATATTTTCGGATTCTTTTTTCATTTTGCTTTTCCAGTTGGGTGTTTTTTGCTTCTTCGCATTTCGAATCTTTGACTTGATTCTTGCGCTCCTCTGGTCTGCTGTTGGGAGTCTGTATAATGTTCTTTATTTCAGTCAGTGTATGCTTAATTTCTAGTTGGTTCTTTATCACAACATCGAGGGTCTCATTAGATTTCTTGAGGATCTCACTACATTTATCGGCGGTCTCACCAGTCTTTTCGAGGGCCTTACTAAGTTTATCGGCAGCTTCTAGACAGTTCTTAAGAGACCTTAAAAGTGTGGTTCTGAACTCAATATCCTCCATTGACAGTTTTGTCCTGTTTCTTTGTCTCCGCATTTTTTATGCTTTCTTGGTGCACCCCCTAGTGGTCTTTGTCCGCAGTCTTGTTGCCTTTAAGCCTTGATTGATGTCGGCAATACCGGGGTGATTTGACCTCCAGGCTAACTGGCTATGAGAGTCTGCTGTGTCTGTAGTGGGAGGGCTTCTGTGCTGGATCTCTAGGGCGGTGCTAATCTAGCGTTTGCCTGAGGCTATCCGGCAAATGGCGCTGCGCAGGGCTTGGGCGGGGCGGGTCCCCGGGGATCTACAGGGCGGGCGGAACAAGCAGTTATGGCGACTCTCAGTTCCTTCCCCAGGGGCTCTGCCTCTCAGAGCCCCAGCAATGGCTGCAAACCTCGGAGAGAAAGCTGCCTTCGAGTTCCGACCGAAGCCAGACAGTCCCGCTTCTCCCGTTTGAGTCTCAGTCCCCAGAGACTCGCCCGGATCTGGAGCTCAGAGTCTGAAACTCCCTCCCGATTGAAAACAACAACCGCGCCCTCCGCCGCCAGCCCGCTCCGCGTGCACTCCACACCTGAGTATTTCACTTCAGCACTGCGCCTCCTCTGAGTCTGGGTATGATATTCTCTTTCCTCCTAGTTGTAGAATTTCCACTCAGCCAGCCTTCCCGTGGTTCTGGGTGATGTCCGTTCTGTCCTTTAGTTATATCTCTGAAGTGGTTGTTTGAGGCAGCGATCTCCGGCGTTAACCTATGCCGCCATCTTGGTTTCTGCTTTCCTCCCTTTAAAGAGGTAAAATAAACGCCCTCCCTCTGCTCCTGTCTCTTCTCTCCCTTGTGAATCCTTTCGCAGCCGCGTCCCCAGCCAAAACCCTGACAATGACGTGGGAAACTCCCCCAGGAAGGGCTGTCCCTGTGGGAGGAGGTGCGGGGACCCGGGGCTGCCCCCTCGCTCCTGCCCCGCCCTCCCTCCCTCTGTCCCTGCACAGGCCTGGCCGCCGGGCTCGGCCCCGCCCCCATCGCGGAGCCGCTCAGCTCAGGCTCTGGCCCCGCCCACCCGCAGGGAGGCGCATGCGCAGTTCCTTGCAGACGCCACAGGTGGCGGTTCCCCCTGAGGAGGGTGTTTGTCTTTAAAGCTGACGCTCCCGTCCCCCTCCCCGCAGGGAAGGCTGAGGGCGCTGCCGGCGCTGAAGTCCTTGTTGGGGTCCCCGCCCCAGAGCCTCTCAGCGGTGAGTCCGCGTCCCGGGAGGCTGCGCGGTGCGGGCGCCACGTTCCTTTGGGAGGAAACGGAGGCCCCGGCCCGGGGTCTCTCCGCCTGTGGCTGTGGCCACCGCCTGCCGCGCGGTTTTCCCGCTGAAAACCGTTCCCGGGGCCGCCGGTGCTCCCCGCGGGGCTAAAAGGAGGTGCAGGGACCGGGGCTGCCCCCTCGCTCCTGCCCCGCCCTCCCCCCGCTGGGCGCTTCCGCCCAAAGAGCCCGGATGGCTCCCGGCCTGGGGGTCTGTACCCCCCTCCTAGGCCCACCCCCATTTAATAAGGGGTCTGCCTGCCCGGGGAGCACAGTGTCCATGGGGGGGCTCAGGGGGAAGGACGCGGTGTCCCCTGAAGAGGCGACCTGCCCGCAGGGAGGGGCTTTGTGGGCGCGGTGACTGCGGGGGGCGGGCACCCAGGCTGGGGGGTCAGGAGAGGGAGTGAGAGACAGACACGTGGGCGGGAGGAAGGGCAGCGAGGGGTCCACAGAGAGGGGCCCATAGAGGGTGTTGGGGGGGCTGGACGGCGACGGTAGGGGTGAGGGGTTCACTCGGGAAAGTAGCCTGAGGAGGAAGGAAGTGGAGAAATAGGCTTTAGCAGGAAGATCTATTCTCCTTAATTTCCTGGGACAAGAGGAAAGGAAATCTGCCTGGGAAACTGCATGTGTGTAACTTCCTGCTTCACCCCCTCCCACTACCCAGAGGTCTCAGGGGTGCTGGGTCTGGTGTCTGGTACCCAGCGCTACTGAAAACAGCTCTGGGACAGCCTGGGAGACCCCAGGAGGGAACTAGTTAAAGATGTCATGTCATGGCCCCCATTGCAGGCTTCTTCAGGGGAGATAAGGGCTCTGGTGTTGGGTTTGAGGCTACAAGGGAACAGCACATACTCTCATTGCCGTCGGAGTTTGTGGAAGTTTTGGAAGTACAGAAACATGAAGACAATAAAAACCCTCACAGTGTGGTCTCCATGTAGGAGCTCAGTGATCCTCACTCTCTCCTGTGACCAAGGACAGGAGGGGTGGCCTTTTCCTCATTGCCAGGTCCTTCTGACTGTGAATGTGAGGGGAGCTGATTAACAGGCTGTGACTCCTCAACATAGTGTCACCTGAGGAAACATCCCAGACTCCGATCAGGACCAGGACCACATGGCTGCTTCTCAGGTAAAAGATGTGTCCTGGATCAGAGGCTGTTTGCTTTTCTTTGAACATCTGTGTATATATTTCTCTTTCCCTTCCCACACCTGTGTCCCCTCTGCTGCCTTTCTTATAGTCTGTCCTGTTACCCACAGCGGGCTGACTCGGTGCTGCTTCTCCCTCTGCTCCGTCATCCCTAAACCCCCCATTCTGTCCCTGCACTCCCTCCCCCAATTCTTTTTTTTTTTTTTTTTAAATACATTTCATTGATTTTTCACAGAGAGGAAGGGAGAGGGACAGAGAGCCAGAAACATCGATGAGAGAGAAACACCGATCAGCTGCCTCCCGCACACCTCCCACTGGGGACGTGCCCGCAACCAAGGCACACGCCCCTGACCGGAACCGAACCTGGGACCCCTCAGTCCGCAGGCCGACGCTCCATCCACTGAGCCAAACCAGTCACGGCCTTGCCCCAATTCTTCACCTTGAACCAGTTTCTCTACCTGAAGTGCCTCCTCTTTCTTGC
Organism: Myotis myotis; assembly: GCF_014108235.1. Lineage (NCBI taxonomy): Eukaryota > Metazoa > Chordata > Mammalia > Chiroptera > Vespertilionidae > Myotis > Myotis myotis. Next base: position 1,002,350 of record NW_023416333.1, on the reverse strand, counting down.
CCCCACTTCTGTTCACCAGGACCCCTCTCCCTCTCAGTCCCCTTCATCTCTATGGGGCTCTTTCCTCTCCTCCATATTTCTCTACTTTTGATGTTCTTGCCTTTCCAGGTTTTTTTCCTTTCCTTATTTCTTTCCTTTTTTCTTATGATAGTCAGTGTCAGCATTTTCTATATTTCTATATTTCTCTCTTTTTTAATGTATGTTTTTATTGATTTCAGAATGTAAGGGGTAGGGATAGAGAGCAGAGAGAATCATTAATCAGCTGCCTACTGCATTCCCCCCACTGGGTATCTAGTCTGAAACCTAATGTGTGCCCTGACCAGGAATGGAACCCTACCCTCCTGGTTTAGAGGTCAACACTTACTCTCTGAGCCTCACTGCCAGGGCTATATTTCTCTCCTTTTTTCCAGAGCCTTTTCTGCCTTCATTTTATGCAGCCTCCACAAGATCAGGAAGCATTCCCGCTTTTAATTAATGACTTGCAACGCCTCAGAACATCGTTTTTGTGACAGATCCACCTGGAAAGGCAGCCATGTCTAACATCCCTATTGGGATGGGGTCAGAGGCTCTTGTGTCTTGAAGAAGGGAAATGTAGGTTTTAGGTTCAAGTGGCTACAGCATCAGCTCTTGGTCAGGGGTAAGAAAATGCACATTTTACTGCTCAGAATTGCTCAACAAGTTCTGAAAGAAGAATAAATAATAAATAGAAGAGACTTGCTCATTAGTACAAAGACTTGGTAGTTAAATGTACTGTTAGCTTACAGAACATGAGAGGTGCCTGTGTATTGACACTGCAAAATTTATTTGTGATCATTTCCACATATTTATTGCTGTATTTTTCTCAGTAATGTCACAGCGGTGGTGACCTGACCTTCCGTGTGCCTCAGTCACCTGATGCCCATTGTCTCAGTCCACCTGATGTTCACATGGCAGAGGTGCTCCCCTCGCTGTAGAGTTAATAGTCTCCCTTTCTCAGGAACAAGGATGTAGTAGCGATTTAATGAAAGTTGTGCGAAGACCATCATTTCATATCGGGAAATGTCCCTCTTCTTAGTTTGTGTTTGCTTTTGAAAACGAAGGACTTACTTTTATTTCCTACAGATCATTGGCTTTTGCATGGGACCTTTAAACAACCAGGACTTGATTCTTTAAATTTTCATTATGTTCTATACTCACATGACGGACATACCCTACATGGTCACTTTTTGTATTTTCTAGAAAGTTTCTAAGAATCATATTATTAATGTATGTCCAGTTACATTAAATTTCTACAACATAGCTCTCCACTAATGATACATAAAAATTTTGAAACAAATGTACTAGTAAGAATAATTAGTTCCCCCAGGCTGTATGTGGATCAGTGGCGGAGGATTTGAATTCTGGTCCGGGGCTAGTAGCTCCTGTGTACCTGTGGTAGGCAGCCAATCCATGTGTCTCTCTGTCTCTTTCACATTGACCTCTCTCTCCCTCTCCCTCTCCCTCTCCTTCTTTCCCTCTCCCTCTTCCTCTCTCCCTTTTGTGCCTCTACTTCCTTGCCTTACACTGTCTAAAAGTCAGTGGAAAAAATCTCCCTAGGCGAGGATTTACAACCTCACAAAGGAAACAATAAGTCTAACTTGTTTTGTATCCTTATGTTTCTCTCCTTATTGTGTTTATACAACACACAGGGATCTTACACAAATAGATTCTTGAGATTTATAGAATCACTAAACCATCTTGATTTCATAGTTGTAAAATGTGTGTCTCTGTGCCTAAACTCTTAACATTATTTCAGCTATTTTTGCTCCCCCTCCCCCAAGTATATTTTTATGGATTTCAGAGTGAAGCATCCATCTTATATAAAAACTGCTGTTTGAAATTTTAACCCTGATAATATGGCTTCTGTAAATGCTTGCTTGCTTAAATAATAAGGAAAATAAGACAACTCCCATTCCAGAGAGGCCATAAACTATGCTCCAGAGTTGTCAGTGCTGACACCAGGCCAGGCCTTGAGATATGGTCTCATGGCCCCTTCCCAGCTCACAGGCCTTCTTTCTCAGAAGGCCCGGAAATCTCATTCCAAATTTGGGAGACAAAGGACTGGAAAAAGTATAAATAAAGAGAGTTTCCTCCATTTGGAGGCCCAGAATTTGAAAGACACATTTTTCCCTGGGCCTGCACAGAATTTAATAATAAAATGTAACTCCCTTTCTCTAAGCGTGGCTTGGTTTTTCTCTGATCTTCTGTAACAAGAGAGGAAGGGAAAGGTAGAGAGAGAGAGAAACATCAATGATGAGAGAGAATCATGGACTGGCTGCCTCGTGCACACCCCACACTGTGGATTCAGCCCACAATTTGGTCATGTGTCCAAACCAGATATGAAACCTGTCACATCTTTGTCCATGGGTCAGTCCTCAACCACTGGGCCACACCAGCTGGACCAGGTAGAATAATCTTGTTCTAAGATTAGTCAGTAAATTTCCAACTAGGATTGTGGTTCTTTTGTGTCCTATTCCATGAGAACTGAATTCCATTAACAAAGCTTTTCAGTTCAAAGTTCTATATGAATTGTTTCTTGTGTTTTCTTTTTCTGTGTATTCAGAAGTATGAGATACGGTGCAGAAACATTGACATCACAAGTCAAAAATGAGCTTGTTACACATGTGGAAACGCAGACCCCATCTAAGAACATGGATCAGAATCTGTGTCTTTACAGAAGTTCATTTTGTTGTGGTCTTCTTCATACTTGAGAAGAAGTCCATATACTTCCAACCCAGCATGATATTTCCATCTGAGAAATATACACCACTGACCCTGAATGATGCATATACAGCACTCAGAAATCCATATGCCTGTATCCATGCCTTAATTTTATTTATTTATTTATTTTTTTAGTATATTGTTATTGATTTCAGAAAGGAAAGGAGAGAGAGAGAACGATAGAAACATCATTGATGACAGAGAATCATTGGTGAGCCGCCTCCTGGACACCCCCTACTGGGCATGGAGCCCGAAACCCAGTCATGTCTCCTTGACTGGAATTGAACCTGCAACTCTTAAGTCTGCAGGCCAACACTCTTATCTACTGAGCCAAACTGAGTAATTTTAAAGTTTTTTTCCCTGTAAAGAAAATCTGTACCGTGGATGTGTGGACATATGTCATCCTCATTTGTCAGTGTTAAAAAACAAATCAGAGAATGTTACTGGGGCAAAGTGATCTTATTGGATGATTCAGGATACTTGCATAGTTCCAAACCTCTTCTAACACTGTTTTCATGTTGGGTGATATCGTGAACTCTTCTGGTGACCTCTTGGTAACTGTCTTTTCTTTCAGGGACCGTTGACCTTCAGGGATGTGGCCATAGATTTCTCTCAGGAGGAGTGGGAATGCCTGGACCCAGCTCAGCGGAAATTGTACCTGGATGTGATGTTGGAGAACTACAGCAACCTGGCCTCCCTGGGTGAGGATGACTCCTTCCGGAATTCCCACTCCATCCGCAGGGTTTTGTTTCCTTTATTTTAACATCTCTAAGGGGCTTCTGCTTTCTGTGTTAGATTCTTGCTCTGAAGGAACACATTGGTCCCTAGATGGTTGGGCTCAGTGGATAGGCTCAGTGGCCTGGGGGTTGAAAGGTCCCAGGTTGGATGCTGGTGAACGGCCAATGCCTGGGTTGCTTTCTCGCTCCCCATTAAGGGGTGTGCAGGAGGCAACATATCAGTGATTCTTTCTCTTCACTGATGTTTCTATTTCTCTCTCCTTCTCCCTCTCTGAAAGCAATAAAAACAAATTTTTTAAAGAGGAACAAATTGGGGGTTCTTTTGTAGAAAAGAAAGGCTTTGTGATGTATGTGAATTTGGAACTCAGCATTTGCACACTTTATGTGTTGTCTTGACGAGTTAAAGTACTATCAGAAACTAATATTTTAGAAAATCATTTTCTAGAATATTCTAAGATTCTACCATGTCTTCTGGCCAGAGAACAACCTGGGTTGGAAATGGGAAAGCCTCTATCAAAATTCACACTCCATTTTCTTTTCTTTTTTATTTTTTTTAAGATCTTGTTGATTTCAGGGAAGAAGGGAGAGCTGGAGAGAGAGAAACTTCAGCTGAGCATTAGTTGATTTTTTTGTACATGCCCTGACCAGAAATGAAACTTACAACTTTGGTATAGCGGTACGATCCTCTAAGCAACTGGGCTACCTGTGCAGACAGATAGGATTCTTTCACTGAGTTCTATGTATCTAGGATTCTCTCATGTCTTTTCATGGCTTGATGTATTATTTCTTTCTTTCTTTCTTTTTTTGTATTATTTCTTTATAGTAGTGAATAAGACTTCATTGTAGGTCCTTCAGTTTATTTATCCATTCACTCGTTGACGGACCTCTTCATTGCTTCTAATTTTTGTAAATTATGAATAAACAGCCCCTTGTAGGCTTTTGTGTAGATAAAAGGCTTAAGTCTTTGGTTTAATAGTAAGTAGCCCAATTGCTGGATTCCATGGCAAGTGTATATTTAGTTTTATAAAAACCTGCAGACTGTTTCCCCAAGGGGCTGTAGCATTTGACATTTTCACCAGCAGTGATTGGGAGTTCCAGTTGCTCCACATGACGAAGGCATTTGGGGGGGTCAGTGTTCTGGATTCTGATCTGTTCAATGGTGGGTGAGTGTTGCTTGCCTGTGCTGTTTGTTACTTCTCATTGTTTTAATGTGCATTTCCTTAGTGACATAACATATGCAGGCTCTTGTTACACTGATTTTCTTTTTCTTTCTTTTTTCTTTATTGATTAAGGTATTCCATATGTGTCCTACCCCCATTGTCTCCCCGACCCTCCATGATTTTCTATGTGTATATATTTTGTAGTGCTGTGTGATTAGGTTTTTGGCCCTTTTTAGTCATGTTGGTTCTTTTTTCATTGTTGAATTTGAAGACTTCTTTGAGTGTTTTGTATAATTGTCCTGTACATGTTGACTGTCTTATTAATATACTAGAGGCCCGGTGCATGAAAATTCATGCACTAGAGGGGGCGACCCTCAGCCTGGCCTGCCCCCTCTCACAGTCCTGGAGCCCTCAGGGGCGGGAGGCAACCTGGCGATCAGGGGAAGGCAATGTCCCCATTATACCTCTGCTGCTGCCACTACCAGCAGCTCAAATCTCGGCCGGCCCCGGTTACCTGAGACTTGGGCAGCCCTCGGCGGCTGGACAGCTGCCATCCGAGGCTTGCCTGCACCTCGGGCCAGTCCTGAGTGGCTGGGCAGCTGCCATCGAGGCTTGCCTGTGACTCGGGCGTTGGCTGAGCAGCCGCCATCCAGGGCTTGCCTGTGCCTTGGGCCGGTCCTGGGGGACTTAGGGGACTGGGGGACTCTGGAGGGAGGTGCGCCTGCCACCCCGGCTGGGATGAGAGAACGGGGCGCTGACATCTTTGAGGGCGTGGCAGTCAATTAGTATATTCCCTCCTTATTGGCTGTGGGTGCCACCATCTTTGTGAGGGAGTGGTGGTCAATTAGCATATTCCCTCTTTATTTTATAGGACTTTTTTTTATTGATTTCAGAAAGAAATGGAGGGGGAGAGAGAGATAGAAACAACAATGATCAGAGACAATCATTGATCAGCTGCCATGTGCCTTGCCCAGAAATTGAACCATGATCTCCTGGTTTGTAGCTTGACACTCAACTTCTGAACCGTGCCAGCTGGGCCATGTCAACTTTTACAAATATGTTTTCTCTGCCTGTGGCTTCTTATTTTTTTTTTTTCTGTTGATAATGCCATATTTATTGTTTTTGTTTTTGTTTTAATGTTTGAGTTGATACATGGGGAGTTTCCATTTTAATACAGTGGATTGAAATACAAACTTGGGTACGTATTTGCCTTATAAAAATGTGAAGTTTATAAAATTAATGTAGTTTTATATTCAATAATGTGGAAGTTTTATTTGCAGCTATTGTGTCATTTCTGGAATAAACACATAGTTTTACCTTGAAGGAGATGAGTTGAGATGTAAATTTTGTCTCCTTACATGTCAAGTCAAATGAAGTCTTTTATTTATTTTAAATGGTAGAGCATCATTGTGAAAATAGTCCTTTTTTTCCAGTTCGCTATCATCACTATTGTAATGGATATATGGGGGGGTATATCTTTTTGAAGAATTAAAGAATTAACATTTTCTTTTTTGTTTTTTTAAAATATACTTTATTGATTTTTTACAGTGAGGAAGGGAGAAGGATAGAGAGTTAGAAACATTGATATGAGAGAAACATCGATCAGCTGCCTCCTGCACACCTCCTACTGGGGATGTGCCCGCAACCATGGTATGTGCTCTTGACCCGAATCAAACCTGGGACCCTACAGTCCACAGGCTGACGCTCCATCCACTGAGCCAAACCGGTTAGGGCGGTATATCTTTTTGAATTCATGTTCTCTGTATAAATCCCCAGAAATGGAATCACTATGTTACCTGGTATTTGTTTGTAAATATTGAAAAATCCTCCATTGTGTTTTGTTAGTGGTTGTACCAGTGAGTTTATAATCTTTCTGACAGTGTATGAATGTTCTCATTTCTCCACTTCACTGGTGATACTTGTCGTTTTTGATTTATGGATGATTGCCATCCTGTTAGGTGTTTGGTGGTATTTCATGCTGGTGTCATTGGAGTTGAACATCATTTAATATGTCTATTGGGCATCTTTATGTCCTGTTTGGGAAATGTCTATTCAGGTCCTTTGCCCATTTTTCAATCACACTGACTTTTGGTGTTAACTTGTGAGAGTTCTTTATATATTTTGGATCTTTAGCTTTTGAGGATGTAGCATTGCTTGTTTTTTGTTGTTGTTATTTTGTGGTTTCTTTTCGTATGCCAAACTTATTGTTTTGTAGTCTCATTTTTTTATTTTTTGGGTTCTTTGTTATGCCTAGGAAGATACATGCAAACCAGTATTTTAAAGAGTGATGGTAAAGTTCATTGACTATGCTTTCTTCCAGTGTTTTCATGGATTCAGGTCTGATACTTTAGTTGTTAATCCATGCTGAGTTCAGTTTGGTTCATTGCCTATGAAAGGGGCATGGTCTTATAATTCTTGCATGTATCTGTTCTGCTTTTCTCACACTACTTGGTGAAGAATCTGTCTTTACCTATTGTGTATTCTTGCCTTCTATCTTACGATTAGTTAGCTATTTAGCTTTGGACATTTTTAAAGTTGTGTTACTTCTTTTTTCATGTTGATTTGTAAAAGGTCTTATATATTCTGGATATTAAGTACTTAACAGATAATATGCTTTGCAGAAGTTTTTCCCATTTTACAGCTTGTATTTTTAATGCACTGACAACTTGCTTTAATGTGATGTTATTTTTATATGGGGCATAATGCCTTTTGACTATTTTGTTTTGTTTATCTCTCCTCTTAGTGCTATAATAAAAAATCAAATATTTACTTCTTTTGTGGTATAAGCACCCTTGTAGAAGATTATTTTACCTCATATGTGAGAAGTTGTAAGTAGGCTCTTTATTCTACAGTGCTTCTATTTTATAGTTGTTATTAATCCTCACATGAAGACATTTTTTTCCATTGCTTTTCAGAGAGAGTGGAAGGGTGGGAGAAAGGAAGGAAGGGTAGAGAGAGGGAAACATTGATGTGAGAGAGACACATCGACTGACCCCCTCTTGCTTGCCTTTAATTTCATACATTCTTTTTGTTTTGTTTTGTTTTGTTTTGTTTTGTTTTAAAATATATTTTACTAGAGGCCCGATGCACAAAAATTGGTTCACTGGCGGGGGGTGTGGAGTGGGGAGTGGGGGGGTCCCTCAGCTGGACCTGTGCCCTCTCACAGTCTGGGACCCCTCGGGAGATAACCACCTGCTGGCTTAGGCCGGCTCCCCGGGTGACAAATGGCAGGCCCGGATCCCACGCTGGGTCACAAATGGCAGGCCCTCTGCTGCACCGCCCCGCCGCCCACCACACACGGCAGGCCCCGTGGGCAGTGGGGCAGGGTGGGCGAATCACGATCGGCCGGGCGAGCAGCGGGGCAGGGCGGGCACGGATCACACACGAACTGCAGGCCCCGGTGGCTGCTGGGCTGCACACACGGACTGCTGGCCCCTCCGGCCACCGGTTCGCGCATACGGACTGCAGGCCCGGCGGGCGGCAGGGCAGGGCAGGCAGATCATGATCTGCCGCTCCCGCCCTGCTGGCCACCGGGCTGTGCACACAGACGGCAGGCAGGCAGGCGGCTTCTGGGGCTTCGGGCCGGCCAGTGGCCCGGGATCGGATCCGATCACGGGCGGCAGGCAGGCGGCTTCTGTGGTCGCACATGGGGGCCTGGATGGCAGCACACTGGTGGCTCGTGCTGTCCCGCCTTGTCTGCAGTATGCAAATTAGCCACCATCTTTGTTGGTGGTTAATTTGCATATCATGCCGATTAGCTGATGGGAGGCGTAGCGATGGTACGGTCAATTACCATGTTTGTCTATTATTAGATAGGATTGATTTTTTTACAGAGAGGAAGGGAGAAGCATAGAGAGTTAAAAACATTGCCGAAACCGGTTTGGCTCAGTTTATAGAGCGTCAGCCTGCGGACTGAGAGGTCCCGGGTTCGATTCCGGTCAAGGGCATGTACCTGGGTTGCAGGCACATCCCCGGTGGGGGATGTGCAAGAGGCAGCTGATCGATGTTTCTCTCTCATCGATGTTTCTAACTCTCTCTATCTCTCTCCCTTCCTCTCTGTGAAAAATCAATAAAATATATTTAAAAAAAAAACACAAAACATTGATGAGAGAAAAACATTGATCAGTTGTCTCCTGCACACCCCAGACCGGGGATGTGCCCATAACCAAGGTATATGCCCTTGACTGGAATCTAATCTGGGACCCGTCAGTCCGCAGGCTGGTGCTCTATCCACTGAGCCAAACAGGTGAGGGCTAATGTCATACATTCTTTTCACGATTGATTTGGTTACATGGAGTCCTGTGACATTTACATTAATTTAGGAAGAGTTTTTGTATTTCCACCAAAAGTGTCACTGGGACTTTGATAGGGATTGCTTTGAATGTTTACTTCACTTTGGGTACCACGGCTGCATCTCCGGAACCTATCTTGAGACATGCCTGTGATCAAGGGGCGTTATAGACAGAAGCAGAGAAGTCGCTCAAAGAATGCGGAGGCCACGTTGCTACACACAAAATGGAGGATGACACCTCGTTGCTTCTTTGTAGCAGCCACTGCAAGGCGCTTACCGTGTACTGCCATTCTGTTCGCACTCTGTGTCATGCACAATATGCACTTGGTGTTCGAGATGCTTCAAAACAGGGAGATCATTGAACATGCACTTCCCTCATCTCTCTTTCTCTCCAGCGAAGAAACTGGGAGGTGGGGGTGTTTTGGTAATATTCCAATTGTGTGCCAAGGGGTTTGAGCAGCTATCATTGGCAAATGTAAGCAACTCTTTGTCTCTCTTTGATGTGACTTTTCTTCATTATACCTATCTTGAGCTTTCTTTGAATCCTTCACTGGCTCTTGGAGTACTCAAAACTGTCATTTGGCTTATAGTTGCTGGTAACTTCAAAGTGCACTCACCTGATTGTGAAAACTGAAAATGTGTTTTCTTTCAGCTATGTCATCTGAAGATGACAAGGCCTTTATGCCAAATACCGGAATACCACATTTATTCTCTGAAATAATACTGGTAAGATATGAAAGGTGTTACTTTGATAATGTACACTTAATGAAAGTCTTGGTATTTGGGGAAGAGTGTGATGAGAAGAGAAGTTATTAATATAAACAGTACTAATCTGGAACACTTACCAGAATAAAATATTTTTTCCCTAAAGAGGTAAAGTGCATTACGCTTTTGGGAAACCTCCCAGTTTAAAGTCAGTTACATTGGCAGGTCAGTGTGTTTCTGTACATGAAAGTCGAAAACAAGTTTTTACTGTTAATGCATTCTTGGAAAGGAAATATAGATAAACTAGGAATTCACATAGTCTGTAGTGTAATCACTTCAGTTGTTTCAAATGTAGGGTGGGATTAAACTTTCATGCAATCATTTCTAAAATGTAGAGATTTATACTGTACCTATAAAATTAAACTGTGCTCAATTTGGCATTATTTTATGATTAAAAAAAAAACACCGTATTTTTATTGATTTCAGAGAGTAAGGGAGAGGAGGAGAGAGCCAAAAATATCAATGGTGAGAGAGAATTATTCATTGGCTGCCTCCTGCATGCCTCCCACTGTGGACTGATCCTGCAACTGGGACATGTGGCCCTGACCGGGAAGGAACCATTACCTACTTATTCATACCTCGAAGCTCAACCGCTGATCTATGCTGGCTAGGCAATTTGGCAGTCTTTTTATTTTTTTCAGTCTTTTAAACAAGGATTTAATATTCTTCCTCTAACAATTTTTTGTATTTATTATTTCTCGGTAATTTCAATAAATTAGGAAAGCTCTTTTTTATACAACGATCTTGGTTTAATGAGTATACCAAAATGGTTCTTACGGAACAAGTGTGCATGTTTAATGAATTTATAACTGTCACTTAAGGTCTTTCTATCTCCCATTATTACCAGAGTACATATTATGGAGACAGCAGATATCAATGGAATAAACATTGGAAAAACTTTAAGCAAGAGTCATATCTTAATCATCGGACAAGCGAGCTTGCAGAGAACCATTATAAAATTAGAAAAGTCTTTGATCAAATGTCCAATCACAATATATGTCAGGTTATTCCTGTTGTGAACAAGACACACAAAGGAAATAAATGTGTCCAGTCTTTTCAGCAATCATTAAATTACACTGAACAAGAGAATATTCATACTGGGGAGGAGGCTTACAAATGGAATCTGTGTGGGAGAGTCTTCAGTCAAATATTCAATGTAAATAGACTGAAAAAAATCTATAGTCGAGAAAAACCTTATACATGTAAAGATTTTGGTAAAACATCTCATTGGCCTTCAGATTGTACTTTAAATCAGAGAATTTATACTGGAGAGAAGCCCTATAAATGTATAGAATGTGGCAAAGCCTTTACCAGATCTTCAAACCTTACAATGCATCAGAGAGTTCATACTGGAGAGAAACCTTATAAATGTATAGAATGTGGCAAGTCCTTTGGTGGCTCCTCAAACCTTACTAAGCATAAGAGAGTTCATATTGGAGAGAAGCCTTATAAATGTACAGAATGTGACAAATCCTTTGTCTGCTCTGCAGAACTTACTAAGCATCAGAGGGTTCACACTGGAGAGAAGCCTTATCAATGTAGAGAATGTGGCAAATCCTTTGGGAGAGCCTCAAACCTTACAAAGCACCAGAGAATTCACACTGGAGAGAAGCCTTATAAATGTATAGAATGTGGCAAAGCCTTTACCAGATCTGAAACCCTTGCTTATCATCAGAGAGTTCACACTGGAGAGAAGCCTTATAAATGTATAGAATGTGGCAAGTCCTTTGGCAGCTCCTCAAACCTTACTACGCATCAGAGAGTTCATACTGGAGAGAAGCCTTATAAATGTACAGAATGTGGCAAATCCTTTGTCAGCTCCTCAGAACTTACTAAGCATCAGAGGGTTCACACTGGAGAGAAGCCTTATCAATGTAGAGAATGTGGCAAATCCTTTGGGAGAGCCTCAAACCTTACAATGCATCAGAAAGTTCATACTGGAGAGAAGCCTTATAAATGTAGAGAATGTGGCAAATCCTTTGGCAGATCCTCAAACCTTACTAAGCATCATAGAGTTCATACTGGAGAGACATCTTACAGATGTGTGTAGTGTTGTAAGTCCTTGAACAGCAGTGAAAATTTACTGAATATCACAGAATTCATACTGGAAAGAAGACTTATGAATGGGAAAAATGTAAAAAACTTTTAAAAGCCATTCACATATTACCGTACCTTAGAGACTTCCAAACAGAGAGATACTGTACATATGTAGAGAATAGGCTGGTGCCTTTACCCACGGCTCAAAATTTACTAATCATCAGAGATTTGATAGTATAGGGAAGCGTTACACTGTAGAAAATGTGAGAAAGCCTTTAACCTGTGTTCAAACTTAACATTTACGAAGCATTCTAAAGAGAAACAACAAAAATATAAAATTATCCAAAGATTTAACGATGCTTTCATTGAGAGTGATAAGGTCTTACAAATTCTGAGGGATATGTCAAAGTGTGTATTCTCATTTACATGTCATAGAACCTCTTGGAATTATTACTGGATCGAAGCCCAGCAGATATAAAGAATGTGACAAAGCTTACTCAGTATGCATACCTTACCCAACATCAGAATTAAAACTGGAGAGAATCAATACAAATGTAAACATTGTCCTAAAATTTTTAATCAGCATCTGTAGCTTATTGCTCACATTGGAGTTTATTCTAGAGGAAAACCTTAAAACTGAAAAATGTGGGAAATCATATAATTGAACCTACAGCCCCAGTCTTATCAGGGATTATAATTGGGTAGAAATTCCACGTTTTTTTAATATAGGAGGAATGACTTTTCTTTAAAATATACAGTTTACAAATCTCCAAGGAATTTATGCCTTAAAGTGGCTTTAAAGATGTAAAAAGTTTATCCAAGTATTTAATTGATTATGAATTTTAAAGTCTCACTGAATTCACACTAGATCAATAGCCAAAATGCCCTTCAGATATAGCCCTAAATCAGTACTCACAGTGTACTCCAAACTTTAAATGTTGTTAGGTAATGTTTGTATACTTGAATATATCAAAAAAGTTGATGTTTCCATATGTACAATTACTTAGAGTGTTATCTCATTTATATTGAAATCATTTGAAGTATTTTGAAAAGGAAATGTTAATGTGATTCTACTCCCATACCACTTGATGCTGGTATGTTTTATATCTGGTGTGTGTCAGTGAAATCATGGGGTTGATTGTTTCTGTCTTAAAGATTTGTGAGATGTTGTATATTATATGGACTTCACTTATGTACACATTCCCATGGAATATTGGGTACATTGTACGGCGCATTATTTTCTTCTATTAGAGAATAATACTGTTGAATAAATTTTTAAAAATAGTTCTCAAGTTTTGTAAATGATGTCATCAAGGATACTTCCTTTTCTTTGCCAATGTGTTCAGGTGAAAACTTTTTGAGGGCATGTCAATTTGTGGTTGTCACATTTAGGTGATTGGAACTACACTCAGGACAGTGCTGTCTGTGTAATAGATTTTCTATGATTAAGAGGGATATTGCAGTGACATTGTTGTACCCAGGATGCAGAATTGGCATGAACGCTGCATGTGGAGAGAGGACACTTTTCCCAGTGTCCAGTGTACACATCGAGCTGAACTCAGAAACATTAATTCCATTTCTTTCATTTCTCATTTCCTGTTCCTCTCTGTCTTCTTTCCTTTTCACTTTGTCTTCTAAGCTGCCATTCCAGTGCTATGACCACAGCATGTAAAGCTCTTCCTATCCCACATCAGCCCTTCAAAGCCCTGTAACTTTCACTCAGTAGTTTTGAATTTAAAAATGCAATGACTGACAGTAGAATTTGGTGAATATTTTTCTTTGTTTTCATGAGGTAGGTAGCCCACCATTCACCTTCTCATGCTGACACCTATAGTTTTTAATATGAATATGAATTTTCGGAATACCACAAATTGGCATCTGTGTACTTTGTAATTGGAATGATTTTTCTTGTCCTGTTTTTCATTGGAAACCTTAAGGATTTCTCATTGTTAGCCCGTTAACTTCTTTATTGGGATGGAATTAACCCATGTAAATAGTTTTTTTTTGTTTTTTTTTATTTTTATTTATTTTTATTTTTTTATTTTTTTATTTTTTTATTTTTTATTTTTATTTTTTTTTGTTTTTTTTTTCCATGTAAATAGTTTTTTTTAAAAAATTAAATCTTTATTGTTCAGATTATTACAGTTGTTCCTCTTTTTCCCCCTATAGCTCCCTCCATCCGGTTCCCACCTCCTCCCCCACTGTGCTCATCCATAGGTGCACGATTTTTGTTCAGTCTCTTCCCGAATCCCCCACACCCCTTTCCCCCCCAAGAATAGGCAGTCCACTCCCTTTCTATGCCCCTGATTCTATTATAATCACGTTTATTCTGTTCATCAGATTATTTATTCACTTGATTTTTAGATTCACTTGTTATAGATATGTATTTGTTGTTCATAATTTGTATCTGTACCTTTTTCTTCTTGTTCCTTTTCTTAAAGGATACCTTTCAGCATTTCATATGATACTGGTTTAGTGGTGATGAACTCCTTTAGCTTTTTCTTACCTGTGAAGCTCTATCTGACCTTCAATTCTGATTGAAAGCTTTGCTGGATAAAGTACTCTTGGTTGTAGGTTTTTGCTATTCATCACTTTGAATATTTCTTTCCACTCCCTTCTGGCCTGCAAAGTTTCTGTTGAGAAATCAGCTGGCAGTCAGTCGTATGGGTACTCCCTTGTAGGTAACTGACTGTCTTTCTCTTGCAGCTTTTAAGATTCTCTCTTTGTCTTTTGCTCTTGGCATTTTAATTATGATGTGTCTTGGTGTGGTCCTCTTTGGATTCCTTTTGTTTGGGGTTCTCTGCGCTTCCTGGACGTGGAAGTCTGTTTTATTTCACCAGGTAGGGGAAGTTTTCTGTCATTATTTCTTCAAATAGGTTTTCAGTATCGCTCTCTCTCTTCTTCTGGCACCCCTATAATTCAGATGTTGGTACACTTGAAGCTGTCCCAAAGGCTCCTTATACTGTCTTCGTATTTTTGGATTTTTTCATTTTGCTTTTCCGGTTGGGTGTTTTTTGTTTCTTCGTATTTCAAATCTTTGACTTGATTCTTGCGGTCCTCTAGTCTGCTGTTGGGAGTCTGTATAATATTCTTTATTTCAGTCAGTGTATGCTTAATTTCTAGTTGGTCCTTTATCACAACCTCGAGGGTCTCATTAGATTTCTTTTTTTTTTTTTTAAATATATTTTATTGATTTTTTACAGAGAGGAAGGGAGTGAGATAGAGAGTTAGAAACATCGATGAGAGAGAAACATCAACCAGCTGCCTCCTGCACATCTCCTACTGGGGATGTGCCCGCAACCCAGGCACATGCCCTTGACCGGAATCGAACCTGGGACCTTTCAGTCCGCAAGCCGACGCTCTATCCACTGAGCCAAACCGGTTTCGGCATCATTAGATTTCTTGAGGATCTCACTACATTTATCGGCAGTTTCTAGAAAATTCTTGAAAAACCTTAAAAGTGTTGTTTTGAACTCTGTATCTCGTAGTTTGCTTTCCTCCATTTCTGTCATTTGTGTCCTGTTTCTTTGTCTCCGCATTTTTTTATGCTTCACTATGTCGATAGAGTGGCTTTCTGTGCTAGGTGTCCTATAGGGCCCAGTGGCTCAGCCTCCCCAATTACCTGAGGTAGACACTCTTGGTGCACCCCCTTGTGGTCTTTGTGCGCAGTCTTGTTGTAGTTAAGCCTTGATTGTTGTAGGTATCACTGGGAGGAATTGACCTCCAGGCCAGTTGGCTGTGAGAATCAGCTGTGTCTGCAGTGGGAGAACTTCTGTGCTGGAGACACCCCTCTGGGTCAAGACTTGCTTCAATGGGGCTTTGGTGCTCACTGAGTCTGCTCCCTGAGTGTGTTCTTTATGGATCAGAGGAGCTGCAATCTGGATGGTCCCACTCTGACCACCTGGCACACTGGCTCTTGGATCTCTAAGGAGGTGCTAATCTAGACTCTGCCTGAGGCTATCCAGCAGGAGCCAGCTTTGACTCAATGCAAGTTGCCCTGGGGCCTTAGGCCAGCTGCAGTTTGTTAGGTAATTATCAGATTGCAAAGGGCCAGGCCTTTCATATGCAAAAGCCTGTGGAGCAAGCAGTTATGGCTGCTCTCAGTCCTGCCCTTAGAGGCCCTGCTTCTCAGTGTCCTGGCAATCGCTGCAAGCACCCCCAAGAGAAAGCTGCCCTCGAGTTCCGACCAATGCCAGACAGTCCAGTTTCTCCCGTATGAGTCTGGGTCCCCAGAGACTCGCCCGGAACTGGAGCTTAGAGCTTGAGACTCCCTCCCGATTGAAAAAGACAACTATGTCCTCAGCCGCCAGCCCCCTCCGCATGCGTCTCACAGGGTTGTCTCAGCCTCATAGGGGCCGTCTCAGCCTCATAGGGGCTGTTGGTGCCTCACAGGGGTCGTCGCAGCCTCGCAGGGGGCGCTGCATCCCACGTTGGGGGTGAAGGTGTGAGACAGAAGTTCCTCTTGCTGTCTCTCCTTGCTGCTCCCTTGCGTATCACTGATGCTGCAAGTTTCTGAGAGTAGTCTGCAGGTTCTGGACATCATACTTTAACTGGTCAACATGAAGTTTGAGATTCTGTCTTTTGTTGGGCAGCTCCTTGCTGGACAAAATCTCCAGGCATTCTTGCTGGCTGAATATCTGGTATGCCTTCTTGGATTTTGTTTTCTACTAAGTGCACAGACTGCTTGTCTGCCATCTCCTGGCAGCCCATGTGAGACTGGATCTGGTGGACCTGCTTGTGCGTTTGCTGGTACAGCGGTTCCTTGTCACCAGCTCAGCCGGGTCCGGCTCCGGCTTCCTCTGAACCTGATTCTGCTTCTTGAGTGTGTCCCTTGTGGATGCAAGGAGTTGAAATCTGCAGTTTGTTGGGATAAGTGCAGGTGGTTCCTTTTGTGCCACTGGCACAGCTTGGGTGAGGATGTAAATTGATTAGAGTGGGATCTCAGGGAATCACCAGGGCGGAGCAAACAGCAATGGCGTCTCTGTGACTTCTTGCCTCTCCACGTCTCCGCGTCCCCCAGTGCTGGCAAATAGCTCCACGAGAAAGCCACCCTTGCTCTCCAACCCGCTGCAAGGCCGTCCCGCCTCTCCCCGTAGGGGTCTGGGACCTCAGAATCCCGCCCCAAACAAGCTCAGTGGATTTGAGAGTTTGTAACCCCTTCCGATTGAAAAAAAACACGCATCCAGTTGCAGCCCGCCTGGTGCGTGACTCCGTACCTCTGTTCTTGGCACCTCTGCACATCCTACTCTGTCTCAATGCTCTTCGTTCTTTCCTTCCAGTTGTAGAACTTCCACTGGGCCAGCTTTCCCATGGTCTGAATGATAACTGTTTTGTCTTATAGTTGGTAGTTTCAATGTTGTTGTTTTGAAAATTTTACCTTTATGCCGCCATCTTGGTTCTCTCGGCAGGTTTTATTTTTTTAAATAAATTCTTATGCTGAGATAGATTGAAAGTTTGGGAGATACATTGCTATTGGACAAATAAACAACAATAACAACAACAAAACACGAAACCCCCAGGACTCAGCTTACTCTCACTCATGTGTACTCACTACACAGAGAATGTCCTGCTGTTTGTTTATAGATGAATTTTTTTTCAATGAAATATACTTCATATTAGATGTTCACTAACACATTGTGGTGAAAATTATTGTGGGTATAAAGGGAGATGTAATTATTGGATATTTGATCAATGGCTTTACTTCTTTTTAGGCTTACATAACAGAGAATATACTATCATACAAAATGTTGCAGAATTAGTGATTCTTTTGTTGTTTATTTTTGACCCCTGAGTGTGCCCCAGTCTGGGCTCAAACTTGCAATCCTGGCACATTAGGATGATGCTGCAACCAGCAAAGTTACTCTGTGGCCAGGACAAAATTAATGAATCTTTTTGTTGTGAATCTTCACCTGAGTCTATTTTTCCATTGATTTTTAGAGAGAGTGAAAACAAAGGGGACAGACACAGAGGGAGAAACATCAGTGTGAGAGAGACACATTGATTGGAACACTCCTGCAAGTGCTAGGAATCCAGCCTCAAGGTAGGTATGTCCCCTTTACCAGAATCAAAGCCAGGACTCTCAGTCCATGAATCAATGCTGTATCCACTGAGTGACACCCGCTAGAGCAGGAATTAATGATTCTTGAGCTAAAAATGTGTCCCAATGTCTTCTTCAGTGTATATATTTGACAGGTTTCTTTCTTTTTTTTTTTTTTTAATATATTTCTTTGATTTCAGAGAGGAAGGGAGAAGGAGACAGAAACATCAACAATGAGAGAGAATCATTGATTGGCTGCCCCCTGCACACCCCCTACTGGGGAACGAGCCCACAACCCAGGCATATGCCCTCGGCCGGAATCGAACCTGGGACCCTTCAGTCTGCAGGCCGACGCTCTATCCACTGAGCCAAGTCGGCCAGGGCTTGACAGGTTTCTTGTGCATACGTAACAGATCATTCAGAAATAGAAAACAAAAGAAAAAATAGAGGATTCGGGAGTGGGGTTAGGGGAACAAAATAGGTTATATCTAATATAATAAAAGGGAAACATGCAAATTGACCGTATATCCACTACATCCACAACCCACACCCACCAACCAATCAGGAGTGAATATGCAAATTAACCCAACTAAAATGGTGGCAACCATGGAGCTGGAGTTGCCCCCAGCAGTGGAGGAAGCCAAGCTTCCCGCCTGCCCTGGCCAGCCCTGAGCTCCGCTCAAATCTACAAAGTTTCAATTATAGAAGGTAAATAAATCCCAGATACCTGCTTCCAGCCTGCGGCCGTGGCCAGCCTGAAAACAGCCATCAGCCCCTCACCCAGGCTGGCCAGGTACCCCAGCGGGTCCCCCACACTGAAGGCGGTGTGGCCATCCTGAAAACGGCCCTCAGCCCCTCACCCAGGCTGGCTAGGCACCCTAACAAGACCCCCACCCTGAAGGGTCTGTGGCCAGTCTGCAAACAGCCATCAGACCCAAACTCAGGTTGGCCACAATCCCATGGGGTGAGGGTCCCACTGGGGGGCTTAACTAGCCTGAAAATGGCCCTCAGTTCCTCACCCCAGCTGACCAGGAACCCCAGTGGGACTCCCACCCTTATCCGGGACACCCTTCAGAGCAAACCAGCCAACCCCCACCCATGCACCAGGCCTCTATTACCAGGCCTCTAATAAAAGAGAAACATGCAAATTGACTGCACCTCCGCTATGCTCCAAGCCATGGCCACCAGCCATTCAGAGCGACTATGTGCAAATTCACCCAACCAAGATGGCAACTGGCATCCACTGACCTGGAGCAAGCAGGAGGCTCTATTGCCCCGCTGATGGAGGAAGCCAAGCTTCCTATCTGCCCTGGCTGGCTGCGGCCTCCACTCAAGGCAACAAAGTTTCAATTATAGAAGATAAATACCAGATACCTGCTTCCAGCCAGCCTCCACTGGGAGCTTGGGTGGCTAGGGGCTGTGGCCAGCCTGCAAACAGCCATCAGACCCTCACCCAGGATGGCCACACCCTCATGGGGTGAGGGTCCCCACTTGGGGTCTTGGCCAGCCTGCCATCAGCCCCTCACCCAGGCTGGCCAGGCACCCCAGCGAGTACCCCCACCCTGAAGGGGCTGTGTCCAGCCTGCAAATAGCCATCAGGCCCTCACCCAGGCTGGCCACACCCTCATGCGGTGAGGGTCCCTTCTGAGGGGGTTGGCCAGCCTGCAAACAACCATCAGCTCCTCACCCAGGCTGGCTAGGCACCCCAGCAGGACTCCCCTCCCTGAAGGGGGTGTGGCCAGCCTGAAAACGGCCCTCAGCTCCTTACCCAGGGTGGCCAGGCACTCCAGTGGGACCCCCATCCTGATCCGGGACACCCTTCAGGGCAAACCAGCTGGCCCCCACCCATGCACCAGGCCTCTAGCTAATCTGATAAAAGAGAAACATGCAAATTGACCGTACCTTCGCTACATGCACATGTCACATCCAGAAGTCACACACACCAGCCAATCAGGAGAAAATATGCAAATTAACCCAACTAAGATGGCGGCGGCCATGGAGCTGGAGTGTTGCCTCTGGCAACAGAGGAAGCCACACTTTCCACCTGCCCTGCCGGCCCTGAGCTCCGTTCAAAGCTACAAAGTTTCAATTATAGAAGTTAAATAAATCCCAGGTAACTGCTTCCAGCCTGGGCCATGAGCAGCCTGAACACGCCCATCAGTCCCTCCCCCAGGCTGGCCACACTGCAATGGGGTTAGGGTCCCCGCTGGAGTGTTTGACCAGCCTGAAAACGGCCCTCAGCCCCTCACCCAGGCTGGCCAGGCACCCTAGCGGGACCCCCACCCTGATCCAGGACACCCTTCAGGGCAAACCAGCCAGTCCCCACCCATGCACCAGGCTTGTATCCTATATAATAAAAGGGTAATATGCAAAATTGACCCTAACAGCAGAGCGACTGGGAATCACTGGTCACTATGACACACACTGACCACCAGGGGGTAGACAGACGCTCAATGCAGGAGCTGCCCCCTGGTGGTCAGTGTGCTTTGACAGGGGGAGCTCTGTTCAGCCACAAGTCAGGCTGCCAACTGCCAGCACAGCGGTGGTGGTGGGAGCCTCTCCTGCCTCCTCAGGAGCACTAAGGATATCCAACTGCAGCTTAGGCCTGCTTCCCACTGGCAAGTGGACATCCCCCGAGGGGTCCTGGGCTGCCAGAGGGATGTCTGACTGCCAGCTTAGGTCTGATCCCCCAGGGAGGGGCCTAAACCAGCAGGTGGATATCCCACGAGGGGTCCCAGACTGTGAGAGGGCACAGGCTGGGCTGAGGGACACCCCCAAGTGCACAAATTTTTGTGAACCAGGCCTCTAGTCCTATATAATAAAAGGGTAATATGCAAATTGAACCTAACAGCAGAAAGACTGGGAATGACTGGTCACTATGACACACACTGACCACCAGGGGCAGACAGACGATCAATGCAGGAGCTGCCCTGTGGTGGTCTGTGCGCTCCCACAGGGGGAGCTCTGTTCAGCCACAAGCCAGGCTGACGGCTGCCAGCACAGCGGTGGTGGTGGGAGCCTCTCCCGCCTCCTCAGCAGCACTAAGGATGTCCGACTGCAGCTTCTCGGCCTGCTCCCTGTTGGCAAGTCGACATCCGCTGACGGCTCCCAGGCTGCCAGAGCGATGTCTGACTACCAGCTTAGGCCCGATCCCCCAGGGCGCGGGCCTAAGCCAGCAGGTGGACATCCCCTGAGGCGCCCCAGACTACAAGAGGGCACAGGCCAGGCTGAGGGACCCTCCCCCCGCGAGTGCACAAATTTTTGTGCACAGAGACTCTAGTCATAATATAAGTAATCTTCCTGGCCCGGCCTGTGTTGCTTAGTGGATGAGCATTGACCTATGAACCAGAAGGTCAGGTTAGATTCATAGTCAGGGCACATGCCCAGGTTTCCCCTTCAGTCCCCAAGAGCGGGTATGCAGGAGTCAGTGGAACATTGATACACTCTCATTATTGATGTTTCTTTCTCCTTTCCTTTCTGAAATCAATAAAATATTCTAAAAAGTAAATGTAGTTCCTCTTTCTTTAAAATCCTTATCTAAAGATAATTTTTTCCATTGATCTTAGAGAGAATGGGAGAGAGAGTGGGTAGAGAGGTAGAGAGAGAAACATTGATATGAGAGCGACACATCAATTGGTTGCTTCCCTCTGGCACACAGGGTAGGTTGGAGACTAAACCTTCCACCCAGTAACAGACTTGACTGGGAATCAAATTGTTGACTGCAGGAGGGATGATGCTCTAACCACTGAGCACACCTGCTGAGCTATAGATTCTCTTTGAAGGGACTTATAAAAAATTTGAAGTTACATTATATGAGATATGACTGACAAATATATCACAATGTAAGGAAGTTTATCTCAAAGGTCTTTCTAACCCTGTCTCATTTGGCTCATTTCTCTGCATGTATTCCCTCCACCAAAACGTTGCAAGTTTCATTCCTGGTCCCACAAATGCCATATTGGGGGTGTGATTCCAGAGCTCCTCAGGGCACTTTTGTGAGGCAACCATTGGATGTTCATCTCCTTCTCTGCCTTCCTCTCTAAATTAAATTTTTTAAAAAACTTTAAAAAAACTTTCAAAGCAAGGTATTTTCCAGGTCCCTGAGGCCCCAGACAGCTGCCCTGCCAGTTGGAGGCACCTGCATGTATTAGCCTAAGTGAAAGCAGCGGAGAAGGACTCAGCCACCCCGGAATTATATGCAATGATGAATGTTGGTTGATTTAAGCCACTAAACTTTGGGGTGTTTTATTTCACAACAAAGACTAGTTGTAAGAGAAAAGAGTTCCTGAGATTGAGGTGCTCAATAATAAAAACCTTATGCGTATGACATGCCCTTGGGCCTGGCTAGTGGATAGAGGCTGGAAGGAGACTGTTAATGGACGCTGCAAGCGAAGGAAATAGGACTGAAGTCTGGAAGCACAGGAAATCATGTGTTTTTTTGGTTTTCTGTTTTGTTTTGGGAAATCATGTTTTCATATAATGAAAACATTAACAAACCTTTTGCCAATAGCACAAGAAGCAGAACAACCACCTGAGCAACCCATAGATTCATAAGAAATATTGAATATTGTTGCATTAAGAGAATCAGTTTTGGGTGGTTTATAAAACAGATAATGAACTTGAGATGCTGATTGTACAGGGCTGAATTGTGTCCCCTCAAAATGGACATTTTTTAGGCCTAACCTGCAATATGTCTGTATTTGGAGATTGGGGGTTTAGGGAGGTCATTAAGGTTATATGAGGTCACAAGAGTGGGGTCCTAATCTGATAGAAGTGGGTTCCTTATAAAAGGAGATCAAATAACCTGTCTGTACATATTCCTGAAGTTTTTTTTAGATAATATTATCTAGAAAGGATAGTTTGCCCTAGCTAGTTTGGCTCAGTGGATAGAGCATCGGCCTGAGGACATAAAGGTCCCAGGTTTGATTCCAGTCAAGGGCACATGCCAAAGTTTCAGTCTCGATCCCCAGTCTGCAGCATGCAGGAAGCAGCTGATCAATAATTCTCTCATCACTGATATTTCTATCTCTCTCTCCCTTTTCCTTCCTCTCTGAAATCAATAAAAATATGTTTTAAAAAAAGGAAAAGAAAGGATAGTTCAATGTCTTTTTCTGAGTTAAGTCCACAATATTTATTTTTGACTAGAGAGTTGGTGCACGAAAGCCAGGCATGGGTAGAGTCCCTAGGCCTAGCCAGCGACCAGGGTCAGTCAGGTTCCCTGCCTCCTCTCCTCCTTCCCTCGCCAGTTGCCAGCTTCCACTAGTTCTCAACTTGACTCCCAGCCTCCTCATTCCCTAGCTCCCTGAGTGCTTGGGAACAGGGTGGCGGCCCACCCCATGACCTGCAGGTGGTTCTGGCCCCTGCTCCACCATCCTGCTGCGGTCCCTCTCTCGTCGGGGCCTCCATTGCCACCCACTGCTGGAGCCGCTTTGCTGAAGCCCACAATGTTCTGCGCCACCTTCTACTGGTTAGTGCACATCATAGAATTTGAGAACAATCGAATTCCCATTCCCCCGGTCAAACTAACAAGGGGACACTTTGCATATTAGCCATATATATATATATATATACATACATACACACTAAAGGCCCGGTGCACAAAAATTTGTGCACTCGGGCCAGGGGGGCAGTGTCTGTCAGCCCGGCCTGTGCCCTCTCGCAGTCTGGGACCCCTCAAGGGATGACCACCTGCTGGCTTAGGCCCGCTCCCCGGGGGATTGGGCCTAAGATGGCAATCAGACATCCCTCTGGCAGCCCTCGGGGGATGTCCACTTCCAGCAGGGAGCAGACCTAAACTGCAGCCGGACATCCTTAGCGCTGCTGAGGAGGCAGGAGAGGCTCCCACCACCACCACTGTACTGGCAGCCATCAGCCTGGCTTGTGGTTGAGCAGAACTCCTCCCATGTGAGAGCGCCCTGACCACCAGAGGGCGGCTCCTGAATTGATTGTCTGCCCTCTGGTGGTCAGTGTGTGTCATAGTGACCAGTCATTCCCAGTCCTGCTGTTAGGGTCAGTTTGCATATTACCCTTTTACTATATAGGATGGAGGCCTGGTGCACGGGTGGAGGCCGGCTAGTTTTCCCTGAAGGGTGTCCCAGATCAGGGTGGGGTCCCACTTGGGTGCCTTGCCAGCCTGGATGACGGGCTGATGGCTGTTTGCAGTTGGTCACACCCCCTTCAGGGTGGGGGTCCCCACTGGGATGCCTGGCCAGTCTGGGTGAGGGACTGAGGGCCGTTTTCAGGCTGGAGGGTGACTGAAGCTCCCAGCCTCCTCCTGTTTTTCTTTTTTTTTTTTTATTCTGGGATTTATTTACCTTCTATGGCTGTCACTGGAACTGAGAGCCTGCTTTAGTTCTGAGGTTCGGCTCCAGCTCTGAGACCTCGGCTGCTGAAAGCAGGTATCTGGGTTTGTTTGGCTTCTATAATTGAAACACTGTTACAGCTCCAGGTCTGAGGCTCGGCTGGCTGAAAGCAGGTTTCTGGGGTTTGTTTAGCTTCTATAATTGTAACATTGTTTCTTAGAGTGCAGCTCAGAGGCCAGCAGTGGCATGCGGGGAACCTTGGCTTCCTCCATCACTAGAACAAACAAGCCTCCTGTTTGCTGCAGCTGCCTGGCTGCCGGCCGCCATCTTGGTTGGCAGTTAATTTGCATATTGCCCTGATTAGCTAATGGGAAGCGTGTCGGAGGTACGGTTAATTAACATGTTTGTCTATTATTAGATCGGATATAGACTAGAGGCCTGATGCACAAAATTCATGCAAAGGGCTCGGCCTTCACAGCCCCAGGTGCTAAGGCTGACCCTCGCAGCCCCTCACAGACTCTCGCAGCGCCCCTGCCCCCCGGCCCTTTCAGCCCCAGCTTCATCTGGTGGGTCATTCTGATGTTTGGGCTAATTAGCATGTTAGCTCTTTATTATATAGGACCTGTTTAATTTTGGAACAGGTAATACATGAAATAATAAAAGGTTTGTAGTGAAAAATAGTACTTCAAGGTAATTTAAGTGTCGGACACAACATTTGTTTTAGTAATGCAGTTTATAACAACATTTTTAAAAGGTTTTTTTTTTTTAAGCAATGCTATTGTCCTAAATGATCATATGTCCTAGCCATCGAATCTAATTCTCATATCCCAGATCCTGTCCCTGAAAGGCTCTGGAACTCAGCCATGTTGAGTTATGGTCTCCCTGGGGATTGAGGCAGGGAGCAGGAAAAGGCTGCTGGTGTCAGTATGAAATTGCCTGTCTACCCATGGAGAGTTTTGTTTCACAATCTAGTTCATCCTCAAACACATATTTGCCATTTTTTGTTTCATTAAAGTGCTTACATGAATTCCAATTGCAGTCATGTTCCTGAGTTCAAGCCCCTCCTCACTTCCAGCCCCTCCCTGAGATCCCAGTTGCTACAGAGTTGCTTCAGTCTCACTACCAATATGTGCCTGCTTGGCCCAGGGTAAGCAGGAGATGGGGGTGGGATGGGCCGGGGGGAGGTAAATTAGTTCCTGATGTAATCCTTTTCAACTGTAGTTTCCAACACATGTGGAAATCTTTCTGAGTGCTTTCATAATATATTTGAAGCTAATTGTGTGAGTCACTGACTTCCAAACTTCACCATTGGGAATGGAGAGGAATGTTGACAAGCAGACATAACTGCCAGAGGGTGTTTCATTTCATTATCAATTTTTAGGAGGAAATCCACAGACATGTCGGAAAGTTCAAGATCACTTTTACCACATCATTTCTGGAGGTTGCATTTGCCCCTTTGGATTGTATCCTCTGGCACAGAGAAGGCTCCCTATTGGATGCAGGTAAGGCTTCATCAGGGTTTATGTCGGGCATTCTCCTCTGTTCCATTGGTGTATGGATCTGTGTTAATCCAGGATCACACGCACTTGCTTACCCTTGCTGTGTAAAATGTTTTTCAGTGTAAAAACGTGAATATCCCACTTTCCTATATTTGAAGTATTTACCCTCTCTGGAATCTCTTTTGCTTAAATTACAGTCAAAATTGCCTTGGAATTTCCATAGATAATCTATTTATTGTGTAGCCACTTGTACATATAAAGGAATGTATTTCAGTTTATTTGTATCTGCTTCCTTTAGCATTGCTGTGTCATTTTCAGTGTGTAAGTCTTTCACCATCTTTGTAGAATGGATTGTCTTTATGTGTTTAACTGTTTATTATATGTGGTGTGTTTTCTGGCTTCAGGTGGCAATACTAAGAGGTGATATTTTATTGGCATAAACCAATTAAATATTTATATAAGTTAAACATAATCCTCTGGCCTGGCTTACTCTAAATTACAGGTTTCTAAACAGGTCATATCTTTAAAGTAAATAAAGATTTATAATACTGAAATGAATACCTATATTCATGAAAATACTGGAAAATAATAAAAATAAAAATGGTGATAGGTCTAAGTAAAATGATAATAGTTATTATTCTTATAACTCTTTTAAATATTGATTTTCAATTGTTTTGTTTCCCAAATAATAGGAAAACTAACAGGATACATTCTACATTGATATCAATGTCCCATTAACTAGGCTATAGGTACTACTAAAGTCAAAATATTCATTTAAAACTGCATTCCCAGAACACAAAGATTTCAAAGACCACAACATACAACTAGAAAATTTTTATCCCTTGAAAAATACATAAACCTGTTTCCCACTATGATGGATGGGACTATCTCATCAAGTGCCAACATGAATGGATATCCTGGTCTGTCTCTGACACCCCCACCCTCCTGCTTCCCTAAGTCAAGCTGCCTCTCCCTTCAGTTGGGGAGACAGGGAGGGGCTGAGAGAGCAGGCTGCCCTTCCCCTCCCCCCTCCTCACTGAGGGTTTAAGGATCCAGGCAAATCGCAGGCAGAAAGTTCTGGTTTCAAACCCAATCTGCCCGCCTTTTGAGTTCCCTGTAACTTCACTGTAAGAATGTGCTCCCGGCTTGTGAAGATCCTGGGAAAGACCCCTCCCCGGGACACCTGCAGCTGAAGGGCAGACCAGCCAGTAGCTCTCAGCACAGCCTCTGGGAGCTGGGAAACTTCTGTGTGAATTCCAGGTTCCTCCTCCCTCTTCATGCTTTTGCCACAGCTGCCATTTACTCGCTAGCACCCTAATAAAGGAACAGCCCCTCTGGGGTGCATTGTGACATCAAAAAAGCCACCTGGCCCTCTCTGTCCATCCAGCGCGACCCGCCCACCCCACAGGGAGGCGCATGCGCAGTTCCTTGCAGACGCGGAAGGGGCTGTGGAGAGAAAGATGGCTATTCCCCCTGACGAGGGTGTTTGTCTTTAAAGCTGACGCTCCCCGCCCCCCTCCCCGCAGGGAAGGCTGAGGGCGCTGCCGGCGCTGAAGTCCTTGTTGGGGTCCCCGCCCCGGAGCCTCTCTCAGCCGTGAGTCCGCGCCCCGGGAGGCTGCGCGGTGCGGGCGCCACGTTCCTTTGGGAGGAAACGGAGGCCCCGGCACGGGGTCTCTCCGCCTGTGGCTGTGGCCACCGCCTGCCGCGCGGTTTCCCCGCTGAAAACCGTTCCCGGGGCCGCCGGTGCTCCCCGCGGGGCTGAGAGTCTGGGTCAGGGGGTCCCCCCTTTGCGCCCCTCCCCCCGCCCGGCGCTTTCCGCCCAAAGAGCCCGGATGGCTCCCGGCCTGGGGGTCTGCACCCCCCTCCTAGGCCCACCCCCATTTAATAAGGGGTCTGCCTGCCCGGGGAGCAAGTGTCCACGGGGGGGGGGGGGGGGCTCAGGGGAAAGGACGCGGTGTCCCCTGAAGAGGCGACCTGCCCGCAGGGAGGGGCTTTGTGGGCGCGGTGACTGCGGGGGGCGGGGACCCAGGTTGGTGGGTCAGGAGAGGGAGTGAGAGACAGACAGGTGGGCGCGAGACAGGGCAGCGAGGGGTCCACAGAGAGGGTCCCATAGGGAGTGTGGGGGCGACTGGAAGGCAACGGTAGGAGTGAAGGGGTCACTTGGGAAAGTAGCCTGAGGAGGAAGGAAGTGGAGACACAGGGAGGAGGGGGAGCCCAGAGAGAGGAAGGGGGGCTGAGAGAGAGCGGGTCCTGGGGAGCAGAAGTGGGGTCCGCACAGGAAGAGGCTCTTGAGACGGAGACACTGGTTCAGAGGAGGAGAGTTGGGGAGCGAGTGCAGGGACAGAAAGGGGGCTCAGGGATGAGGGAGCATCACTGAGTCAGCAGCTGTGGGAGTGGGACAGACTGGAACAGCAGCAGAGGGGCCACGGGCGTGGGGAGGGGAAGACGCAGACGTGTGTGGAGATGGAGCCTCAGAGACCAGGAGAAAGAGCCCCTGAAGGGAAGTAGGTTTCAGGAGTTTCATGGTCCAGGTGTAGGACAGACAGAGAGAAAAGGGGAGAGAGAGCAGGGGAGAGGGGGACACAGGAAAGGACCACAGTGGAGGGAAAGGGAGCAGGAGACAGAGACAGATCCACAGACAGAAATACATGTAGTGGGAGGAGGAAACCCTGATCTGGGCAAGTGTTGAGCTGATGGGATGTGGATGATTCAGTTGTGA
Organism: Myotis myotis; assembly: GCF_014108235.1. NCBI lineage: Eukaryota > Metazoa > Chordata > Mammalia > Chiroptera > Vespertilionidae > Myotis > Myotis myotis. Next base: position 974,064 of record NW_023416333.1, on the reverse strand, counting down.
TATATCAGCTTGTGGCATATAAATATATGTAGATATAAATTTTAAAGTATATTTTTTATCGATATCAAATTCACAGGGAGAGGGAGAGGGAGAGAAACATCAATGAGGAGACACAATCATTGATCACCTGCCTCCTGCAGGCTCCTCACAGGGGATCAAACCTGAAACCTTGGCATAAGCCCTGACAAGGAATCTAACCATAACCTCCTGGTTCATAAGTCCAATCGCAACCAGTGATCGAGCCACCTAAGCATGGCTTCACATATTTAACAGCTGTTTTTTTTTTTTTGTTACACAGATTGAATCAGACTTATAAATCTCCAGTTTATAAGGCTTGGGAATCTATCCTAATAAAAGGGTAATATGCTAATTAGACCTGACATCTTCCCGAACATCATCTTGGCCGTCTTTTTGGAAAAAGTCATGGTGGCAGGGGCTGAGGCAGAGGCGGTTACAGGCAACCAGGCTGGCAGAGGAGGGCAGTTAGGGGCGACCAGGCCGGTAGGGGAGAACAGTTAGGGGAATCAGGTGGGCAGGTAAGGAGTTAGGAGCCAGAGGTCCCAGATTGCAAGAGGATGTCCAACTGCCAGTTTACCTATACTAATAAAAGGGTAATATGCTAATTCAACCAGATACCTTCTGGACAACCATCCAGACGTCCTTCTGGACAAAGCCACAGTGACAGGGGACTATGCAAAGGTGGTTTGGGGCAACCAGGTCGGCAGGGGAGGGCAGTTAGGGGCGACCAGGCTGGCAGGGGAGGGCAGTTAGAGTAAACATACTGGCAGGGAAGGGCAGTTAGGGGCGACCAGAGTGGCAGGGGAGGGCATTTAGAGTAAACATACTGGCAGGGAAGGGCAGTTAGGGGCGACTAGGGTGAAAGGGGAAGGCATTTAGGGTGACCAGGCCAGCAGGGGAGGGCAGTTAGAGTCAACAAGGCTGGCAGGGGAGTGCAGTAATGGGGATCAGGCTGGCAGGGGTGGGCATTTAGGTGGATCAAGCCAGCAGGGGAGGGAATTTAGGACGATGAGGCCGGCAGTAGAGGGGAGTTAGGGGCAACCAGGCTGGCAGGGGAGGGCAGTTAGGGGCAACCAAGCCGGCAGGGGAGGGCAGTTAGGGGTGACCAGGCTGGTAGGAGAGGGCATTTTATAGGGATCAGGCCGGCAGAGGTGGGAATTTAGGCAGATCAGGCCAGCAGCGAGGTCATTTACGGGGACCAGGCCAGCCGGGGAGAGCAGTTAGGGGGATCAGTCCGGCAGGGGAGGGCAGTTACAGGGATCAGGCAGGCAGGTAGAGTGGTTAGGGCAGGCAGGCTTGTGAGTGGTTAGGAGCCAGAGGTCTTGGATTGTGAGAGGATGTCCGACTGCCGATTTATGTATACTAATAAAAGGGTAATATGCTGATTAGAGCAGACATCTTCCAGACAACCATTTGGACATCCTTCTGGACCAAGCCACAGTGGTGGGGGCCGAGGCATGGGTGGTTTAGGGGAATACAGTCCAGTAGGGAGGGCCGTTAAGGGTGACCAGTCTGGCAGGGGAGGGCATTTAAGGGGATCAGGGTAGCGGGGAGGGCAGTTAGGGGGATCAGGCGATAGGCAGAGTGGTTAGGGCAGGCAGATGAATGGTTAGGAGCCAGAGGTCCGGGATTGCGAGATGGATGTCCGACTGCCAGTTTATCTATTGTAATAAAAGAATAATATGGTAATTACATTGGACATCTTCTGGACAACCATTCGCATGTCCTTCCCGACAAAGCTATTGTGGCGGAGGCAGAGGCGTTTAGGGGTGACCAGGCCATCAGGGGAGGGTAGTTGGGGGGATCAGGCAGGCAAAGGAGGGCAGTTAGGGTGATCAGACTAGCAGGCGAGGGCAGCTAGGGGGATCAGGCAGGCAGGCAGGTGAGGAGTTAGGAGCCAGAGGTCCCGGATTATGAGTGGGATGTCCGAGTGCCGGTTTACCTGTACTAATAACAGGGTAATATGCTATTTAGACTGGACATCTTCCAGACAGCCATCCTGACATTCTTCTGGACAAAGCCACGATGGCGGGGGCCTTGGCAGAGGCTGTTAGGGGCGACGAGGCCATCAGGAGAGGGCAGTTAGGGGTGACCAGGCCAGCAGGGGAAGACAGTTAGGGGTGACCAGCTCGGCAGGGGATGACAGTTAGGGACAACGAGGCCGGCTGGGGAGGGCAATTGTGAGGATCAGGCCAGCAGGGGATGGTATTTATGGGGATCAGGCCAGCAGGGGAGGGCAGTTAGGGGATCAGGCCAGCAGGGGAGCACAGTTGAGTGCGGCCAGGCCGGCAGGGGAGGGCAGTTGGGGGCGACCAGGCCGGCAGGGGAGGGCAGGTAGGATGACCAGTGTGGCAGTGAATGGCAGTTAGGAGCAACGAGGCTGATAGGTGAGGACATTTAGATGATCAGGAGGGCCATGGAGGGCAGTTAGGGGTGACCAGGCCAGCTGGGGAGGGCAGTTATGGGGAACAGGTCAGCATGTGAGGGAAATTAGGGGCAACCAGGCCGGCAGAGGAGGGCAGTTGGGGGCGACCAGGCCTGCAAAGGAGGGCAGTTAGGGAGAACAGGCAAGCAGGTGAGGGAAATTAGGGGCAACTAGGCTGGCAGGGGAGGGCAGTTGGTGGAATCAGGAAGGTAGGCACAGTGGTTAGGGCAGGCAGGCAAGTGAGCTCTTAGGAGCCAGAGATCCCATATTATGAGAGGAATGTCTGACTGCCCATTTAGGCCCGGATTGGAGAAGGTACAGGTCAGGCTTAGGGGACCCCCACCCCTCACCCCGCACAAATTTCATGCACCAGGCCTCTACTGTTATAATAATTTGCTTCCACTTGCAACTCTTATTCACTCAGAGGGGAGAGACTTTTGTCTGTTGCTCATGTGTCGTTCCTCGGATGGCAACGAGGAGATGACCTGGGTTTATCAACACTTGATGCCTTTTCACAGAATATTAGAAGCCTTAACTTTGTTGCTGTGGTGTTTTGTGTCTCTCTCTTTCTGTGTGTGCTGCTTCCATGGATTTACTTTTTCTATGTCTGACACCTAATTTATTATTTAAAAGCATCCTGAGCCGAAACCGGTTTGGCTCAGTGGATGGAGCGTCGGCCTGTGGACTGAAAGGTCCCAGGTTCGATTCCGGTCAAGGGCATGTACCTGGGTTGTGGGCATATCCCCAGTGGGAGATTTGCAGGAGGCAGCTGATCGATGTTTCTCTCTCATCGATGTTTCTAAATCTCTATCTCTCTCCCTTCCTCTCTGTAAAAAATCAATAAAATATATTTAAAAAAATAAATAAATAAATAAATAAATAAATAAATAAAAGCATCCTGAGATAAATTCTCTGGGTTTTCCCAGATCCCCTGAGGAGCTTTTAGAAATGCCCTCAGGTGGGCTTTCCCCCATGGAGTTGGACAGCTGCTCTGGGTGGGGCATCATTGGTTTCTGAGGGCCTCCAGGTGATGGAAGGTGAGGATGGGGATTAGCAGGAGGGTTGCAGGATGCCTTTGTGAGAGTGGGGAGTAGGCTTTGTTCAGGGGAGGTAAGGTGATGCTCTGTTTGGTTTGGGGGGTCAGGACAGTAGCTGACATTCTCATTTCTGTAGGAGTTTGCGGATGTCTTTGGGAGGAGAGACACATGAAGACACACACACAAACTCACAGTGTGGTCTCCATGTAGGAGCTCATTGTTCCTCACTCTGTCCTGTGACCAAGGAGGGGTGGCCTTTTCCTCATTTCCAGGTCCTTCTGACTGTGAGTGTGAGGGGAGCTGATTAACAGGCTGTGCTGGCTTCTTTGAAGGCACATTCTGTGGCTCCTCAACGTATTGTCTCCTGAGAAAACATCCGAGGCCCTGATCGGGACCAGGACAAATGGCTACTTTTCAGGTAAAATATGTGTCCTGGGACAGAGGCTGTGTTTGCTTTTCCTTGAATATCTTTTGATTTATTCCTCTACTTCTGATGGTCTTGTCTTTGCAGGTTGTTTTCTTATTTCATTACCTTTTTCATCATAGTCAATTTTAACATTTTCTTTATTTCTCTGTCCCTTGTTTTTCATAATTTTTTTCTCCCTCTTTTTAAAAAAAACATTTTTATTGATTTCACAATGGAAAGGAGAGGGAGACAGAGAAACATCAATCAGGAGAAAGAATCATTAATCAGCTGCCTCCTGCACACCCCACACTAGGGGTCTAGTGTGAATCCTGCAATGTGTTTTGACCAGGAATCCAACCCTGCCCTCCTGGTCCATAGGTCAGCCCTCTACCTCTCAGCCGCACTGGCCGGGCTGTAATGCTCTCCTTCATTTCATGCAGACTCCCCAGGTCAGGAAGCATTCCTGTCTTTAATTAGTGACTTTCAAGTACTCAAAACATCTTTTTGTGTGAGAGATCAAACTTGCAGGGCAGTCATGTCTAACATCCCTACTGGGATCAGTGAAGAAGGCAAGTGTAGGTGTTAGGTTCAAGTGGCTGCAGCATCAGCTCTAGATCAGGGGAAGAAGATGCACATATGCCCTAGCTGTTTTGGCTCAATGGATAGAGCGTTGGACTGCAGACTCGAAGGTCCCTGGTTTGATTGTGGTCAAGGGCACATGATCGGATTGCAGGCTCGCTCCCCAATAGGGGGCATGCAGGAAGCAGCCAATCAATGATCCTCTCAATCATTTATGTTTCTATCTCTCCTTCTCCTTTCCTCTTTGAAACCGATAAAAAAATATATTAAAAACAAAAGATGATGCACATCTTAGTGCTCAGAATAGCTCAGAAAGTTCTGAAAAGCAGGGTAAATAGAAGAGACGTGCTCACTAGGTTAGTACAGAAAACTTGGTATTGAAATGTACCAGTTGCCGAAACCGGTTTGGCTCAGTGGGTAGAGCGTCGGCCTGCGGACTGAAAGGTCCCAGGTTCGATTCCGGTCAAGGGCATGTACCTGGGTTGCGGGCACATCCCCAGTAGGAGATGTGCAGGAGGCAGCTGATCGATGTTTCTCTCTCATCGATGTTTCTAACTCTCTATCTCTCTCCCTTCCTCTCTGTAAAAAATCAATAAAATATATTAAAAAAAAGAAAAAGAAATGTACCAGTAGCCTATAGAACATGAGAGGTACGTGTGGATTAACACTTGCAAAAATTAATGTTTATTTGTGATCATTTTCACGCAATTATTTTTTTATTGATTTTTATTGATGTATTTTTGCCAGTATTGTCAGTAGTGGTGAGCTGTCCTATGCTGTGCCTCTGTCACCTGATGCCCATTGTTTCAGTTCATGTGAGGTTCACGTGGCAGAGGCGCTCCCCTCACTGCAGAGTTGGTAGTCTCCCTTTCTCAGTAGGAAGGGTTTAGTAGGGATTTGTTGAGAGACGTTCAAAGTCCATTACGTGGTATCTAGAAAGGCCCCACTTCTTAGTTTCTATTTGCTTTGAATAATAGACGCCCTACTTTTCTTTCCTACAGATATTTGATTTTTGACATAGGAGCTTTAACCAGTCAGGCCGTGTTCCTGTAAATATTCATTATATTCTATATTCATGTCACGGACATACTGTCCATGATCACTTTTTTAATATTCTGGAATGTTTACAAGAATCATATTAATTTATCTTCAATTCAGCTAAATTTCTATGATTGTAGCCCTAACCAGTTTGGCTCAGTGGACAGAGTGTCAGCCTGCGGATTCCAGGGTCCCAGGTTCGATTCCAGTCAAGTGTGGAAAGGAAAATAAGACTCCAACACAACATGCAGGTGAATGGCCAACGGCACCTTTTGGTCGCCGTTCTAACCTATTTATTTCCTTCAAAGTTATACAATCAATCATTGTTGCTAAGTGCGGTTACTAAATCAAGTGAATTACATAAAACATCATTAGTCAATTTTTGCCCCGTTACCAAGATATTATTAATCAACTTGCCCTGTTGCCCTAGCTATTAGTATCAACTTGCCCCATTGCCCCGACTACTAATATTAACTTGCCCCGTTTCCTAGACTATTACAAACTTGCCCCGTTTCCCAGACTACCCTCGACCATAGTTGGTTCCATTTCCCCAGCAACTGCCAACATACCTGAGAGGGACATTCAGAGGTCACAGTGGCCACGCACCCGGAACCAGCAGTTTGCTGCGGCATCTACAGGTACGCTCCCACATATCCCCCCTTTTTAGTCAACCTCTCTTAAAAAAGATTAAAAACAGTACTAAGATAGCCACTAGTATTGCAGGGATCCAGGAACTGGGAATAATGGAAGAGAACCAGGTCTTTGGGTGCCATTGCAGGCGACCCCACAGGTCTGCCCACACTTGTTCTCGGGAAACGGTTATTAATCCTGCCAATTCAGTGTGCACTTGCTTCTCTAAGGATCCAATATCCTGAGAAAGATTACTATTAAAAACTTCTAGGAGAGCTTGTTGCTCATCACTCCAAGATTCATTGGCATAAATGAAGTTAGTAACACAAATTCGGGTAAACTGTGCATCACAGGTTAATTGCTGCTGTCTGACTGTGGCCTGCTGACGCTGACCAATCCACAAAACGGTAGCCTCCAGAGCTTCTAGCCTAGCCATAATCTGCTGATAAATGGCTACCTGTGTTTCCAAGTTAGAGGTCAGGTTGTGAACCTACTATCCACTTGTTGGGCTGTAAGGATAGAGGTCTCCAAGGCAAATCCTGATGCTACAGCAGAAGAGATAATTACCATAGTAGACATAATAAAAGCTATTGAATATACAGAGGAACAGTGGGTACATTCCAGGTGAGGGTCTGGTTAAACAATGCTTGAAAACGAGAGTCCCCCAAATGTCCATTAGGCCTCACCCAAGTCCCTTGAATATAGTCCGAGTCATTAGTAGTCTAAGGCGGATCAGGATCATTCCAAGTCTGCAGAGTGAAGGTTGGTGGATTAATCATATGAGTCCAGTGAACCACAGCCGAAGTCACTGGAAAAAGTCCAGTCAAGGTGATCAAAGCCAAAATCAACCCCCAGGAAGAGTTCTGAGTGAATGCTTTGAGCTTCCGCATCCAGCCTCTTCAAAGAGCGCCAGGTAATAGGAGGAGCTATCTCCATCTGCCGACCACCCCTCCGCTGGAGCGCATCCTGAAGGTTTATGGCTTCTATCCTCTTCCTCAGAGATCCATCGCAAACTCGGTTGTTGGGGTCTGCATCTGGAACTTAAACACAAGCATACCCTCTTCCCCAAGTTAGCAACTCCACCGGGCCTTTCCAAAAGGAGGATTCCTGATCCCGGTACATTACTTTAGGATTAGGCTTATGTTCTTGAGGAACTAAGTGTTGTTTAGTAGCCATTTCCCCATGCTGCTGATATAAAAAATTTAAAAAATACAGTGCCCTATTTAGCCTATCTCTAGGCGTCATCCCTCTACTCCCCCTTTTTTGTTTTAACAATATAACCTTCAAGGTAGAATGGGCACGTTTTATAATACCCTGACTAGTGGGATTATAAGGGATGCTAGTAATATGAGTGAAGAATTGGGGAAATGTTGTAATGCTAAAATTAAAGCTTTTATCTCAGCTCGCTGGGTGTTGGAATATTTCTTAGCAGTAAATTGCTTCTAGCTTCTATGCTTACTCCAGCAAATCCCAGCTACACCAGTATTTCCTGATCTATTAGTAAAAACAGTCATTGCATTCTCTAAAGGAGTGAAAGAAATAACTCTAAAAGGTTAACATTGTCTTCTCGCCACTCTGCGTCTGCGCCCTGGTGTTAGGCACTCAGCTTGGCGCTTTCCCGCGCTCGCCCTTGGCCCACTCCTTCGCAGCCCAGCTTTCTTTGCAGCCTCCCGCTCCTCCTCCTTCCCTAAGCCATTGCGGCTATGGTGGACAGCGCCAGTGAGAGTGATACAAGGGGAAGCCAGAGGGCACTGTCATCTCGCAGTTCCGCCTGGAGGAGCTCACCAACTGCCTAGCCTCCTGGCAAGGGGGAATAATCTCATCTCCAGGGGAAAGATTTTTAGAATCCGGCGGAGCCAGAGGGTCCATCATTATCTGACGCCCTTCCTTATCCGCCCCTTCCTCATCTGCTTTTTCCAGTTCTTCTGACACCAAGGCTGCTGTAATAGGCGCCTGAGTTGGCTGCAAGGGCTGCAAAGCAGTGGTAATATAAGCCCAGGTTCCTAAAACAGAACCTCCCATCGCACTGCCTCTCTCCTTAATGTACTGCCCACACGGTTCCACACCTCCACGTCCAGCGTGCCTTTATCCTGGAACCACAGACAGTGATAATGAATTTGCTCTATGAATAGAGTCAATAAATCACACACAGCCAGTCGCCCGAAGCAACTGCTGGATAAGCTTTAAAAAAAGCTGTTTATCCTTAATCATGGAATTCCCCATGCTTTTATCCTGAAGGCTACTCACCCAAGCTCTTTCGGATTCCGCCGAAATCCCTCCGATCGAACTCCCCTGTCTTTCCACGGACCTACGCTGCTCCCCTTGGCAAGCGGCACTGGATTCCTCACACGGGGCACCAGCTGTGGAAAGGAAAATAGGACACCTACACAACATGCAGGTGAATGGCCAACGGCACCTTTTGGTCGCCGTTCTAACCTATTTATTTCCTTCAAAGTTATACAATCAATCATTGTTGCTAAGTGCGGTTACTAAAACAAGTGAATTACATAAAACATCATTAGTCAATTTTTGTCCCGTTACCAAGGTATTATTAATCAATTTGCCCCGTTGCCCCAACTACTAATATTAACTTGCCCCATTTCCTAGACTATTATAAACTTGCCCCGTTTCCCAGACTACCCTCGACCATACTTGGTTCCATTTCCCCAGCAACTGCCAACATACCTGAGAGGGACATTCAGAGGTCACAGTGGCCACGCACCCAGAACCAGCAGTTTGCTGCGGCATCTACAGGGACACTCCCACAGTCAAGGGCATGTACCTTGGTTGTGGGCACATACCCAGGAGGGAGTGTTCAGGAGGCAGCTGATTGATGTTTCTCTCTCATCGATGTTTCTAAATCTCTATCCCTCTCCCTTCCTTTCTGTAAAAATTCAATAAAATAAAAAAAAAAAAAAATTTCTATGATTGTAGCTCTCCACTAATGATATACTGAAATCTATACTAATAAAAGGGTAATATTCTAATTAGACCGGGAGACCTTCCGGACGTCCTTCCAGACAAAGCCATGGTGGCAGAGCTGAGGCAGAGGCGATTAAGGGCGATCAGGCCAGGAAGGGAGGGTAGTTGGGAGTGATCAGGCCAGCGGGGGCGGGGGGCATTTGGGGTTGAGCAGGGCCAGCAGGTAGAGTGTGTAGTAGTGATTAGGCAGGCAGGCCGGTGAGTGGTCAGGAGCCAGCAATCTTGGATTGTGAGAGGGAATTGGGCCTAAACCAGCAGTTGGACATCCCCTGAGGGGTCCCAGATTGGAGAGGGTGCAGGCTGGACTCAGGGACACCCCTACCCCCCACCCTGTTCACAGTTTTGTGCACCAGGCCACTAGTTTTCCCATAAATGAGTGCCTAAGAAATAATAGGTCTAATTTGTTTTCTATCATTATGTGAATTCTTCACCATATTTTGTTTATAATACTCAAAGGGTATCATTCACAAATAGATTTATGAAATTTATGGAATCACAAAATAATCTTGAGTTCATTGACATGACAGTTCTGTTTTCTATCTCTTTTATATTGTGCACTAGAGGCCCAATGGACAAAATTCTTACACCTGGGCGGGAGCGGGGGGTGGAAGGGGTTGTTTCTCAGCCAGGCCTGCAGTCTCTCACAGTCTGGGTGCCCCAGGATCAATCACCCCAAAGAGGTAGACCCTGCCCATCTGTCACGGCCAGCAGTGGCCTGGGTCTTCCTCTTTCGGGCAAACATAGAGCCCACCCAGCTGATCGTTTGCCCTACTGGCCAGTGGGCTGGGCCTCCTACTGTAGGGCGATTAATGGGGTGATAGCCAGGCCTATGACCAATCACATCGCACTTGCATTGGCTCACCTGGCACCAGTGTGTATCATACTGTGGTCGTCTAGAGTCCTGCTGTTCTGTCATTCAGTCGATTTGAATATTACACTTTTATTATTGTAGATAGTTCTCATAGATGTGTCTGACTCTACATACAATGTTAACATTATTTGAGGTATTTTTTCTTACTTGCTTAACCTGTCTTTATTACTCTTCTCAGTTACCAAAACTGCTGTGAATACTCATGAAGTTTCTTTATTTTTTTAAATTGTAGGGATGACAAAGGAGAGGGAGAAGCAGCACTGAGTCAGCCAAGTGTGGGGAACAGGACAGACTGTAACCGGCAGCAGAGGGGACACAAAAGTGGGAAGAGAAAGACCCAGGTGTGTATGTAGATGGGAGCAATCAGAAAGACCAGGGAGAAAGAACAACTGAAGGTGAAATAGGTTTCAGGAGTTCCATGGTGCAGGAGTAGGGACAGAGATAGAGAAAAGGGGGAAAAGAGCAGGGGGTGGGGAGACAGAACATAGGAAAAGTTCAGTCAGCGTGGTTCAGTGGCGGAAGGTGGCCCTATGAACCAGGAGGTGACAGTTTGATTCCTGGTCTGGTTTTTTGGCTTAGTCCCCCCCTGGGGGGCTTGCAGGAGGCAAGCAATCAAGGAGTCTCTCTCATCATTAATGTTTCTATCTCTCCCTCACCCTTCCTCTCTGAAATCAATAAAATATATATTAAAACAAAAACAAAAAACATAGGAAAAGACAACATTGGAGAGAAAAGGAACAGGGAACAAAAACAGATCCATAGACAGAAATACATAGTAGTGGCAAGGAGGGGAACCCTGATCTGGGTCAGAGGTGAGCTGATGGGATGTGGAAGGTTAAGTTGTGATATATCGGCTTGTGGCTTATATGTTTAATTTAACAAGTGAATTGTTTAAACAGATTTGAATAAGTATTACAGATCTCCAATTTATAAAGCTTATGAATATTTTGTAATTATTTGCTACCCTTTGCAACCTTAATCACACAGAGGGAAAGACGTTCCTGATGGGTATGTTCCTGATGGGCCCCTTGTTATTTCCTGGGAATGCAAAAAGGAGGTGACCTGGGATAAGAGATGACTGAGTCTGATGTTTTATGAAGGAATATTAGAAGCACTGGATCTTTTTTTCTTTCCCAGGGATTTGAATTTTCTATCTCTGATATTCAATTCATGTAAATAGTCATTTAGTTCTGAAATCAGCATTGGTTACATCTCACAAGCACTTCTTATCATTGTTAATATAAGGCAGTCTCTCCCTTTTCAAAACTTTAAACCTAGAAATCATTACATTAAAAGAAACAACATAATTGTTTTGGTTTTAAATGCATTACGTGTAGTTCAGATTCTGAGCCCTGCATCCTTTCTACTGTTTATCACACCTCGAGACATCTATTGGCACTTAATAATATGAGGCGATCTCAGCGTGCGCTTGGTAAAGATGTCAATGATATCAACAGTCAGAAGCTAGTTTTTTGAGTTAGTCTAATGTTCAGCTCCTCTTTCCTTCCCTTTATGTGTGATTTGTTGATTTAGTGTCCATGAACCATAAAGGAGACGTTCCCCTAAGTCCTTCTTGTCCATTCTCTAAAAATATTAAAGGATGGACTGGATTGAACTAGAAATTGGTTCCCACATAGACCCTCCTCTATTCATGGTGAAGTCATTTGATGAGCATATTTCAATAGCTAACTTTTCCCAAAGGCTTTAGCATGAAGATCTATTCTCTGTAATTCCCTGGGAAAGGAGGAAGGAAATCTGCCTGGGAAACCTGCACGTGTACCAGTTCCTGCTTCAACCCCTCCCACTACCCAGAGGTCTCAGGGGTGCTGGGTGTGATGTCTGCTACCCAGGGCTACGGAAAACTGCTCTGAGGGAGCCTCGCAGATCCCAGAAGGGAACTGGTAAAAGATGCCATGTCATGGGTCTGAGGGCAGGCTTTTTCAAGGGAGGTAACAGGTGCTCTCCTGGGTTTGGGGATTTAGCGGAGCAGCACATGTTCTCATTTCTGTAGGAGTTTGTGGAAGTGTTTGACACATGAAGACAGAAAAAAGCACCTCCCAGTGTGGTCTCCATGTAGGAGCTCATTTCTCCTGACTCTATCCTGTGACACAGGACAGGAGGGGTGGCCTTTTCCTCATTTCCAGGTCCTTCTGACTGTGAGTGTGAGATGAGCTGATTAACAGGCTGTAGGGGTGCTTTTGAAGGCACATTCTGTGACTCCTCAACATATTGTCACCTGAGAAAACATCCCAGATCCGGACCAAATGGCTGCTTCTCAGGTAAAAGATGTGTCCTGTGTCAGTGGCTATGTTTGCTTTTCCTTGAACATCTGTTGATACATTTCTCTTTCCCTTCCCACCCCTGTGTCTACTCTGCTGCCCCTTTTACACTCTGTCCGTTTCCCCACAGTTGGATGACTCAGTGCTGCTTCTCCCTCTGCTCCATCATTCCTAAACCCCCCTTTCTTTTCCTGCACCTGCTCCCCCAATTCTTCCTGAACCAGTCTCTTTGTCTGAAGTGCCTCTCCCTTTCTTGCCCCCACTTCTGTTCACCAGAACCCCTCTCCCTCGCAGCTCCCCTTGGTCTCTCTGGGGCGCCTTCCTCTCCATATTTCTCTACTTCTGATGTTCTTTCTGTTCCAAGTTGTTTTCCTTTCCTTATTTCTTTCCTTTTTTCTGATGATAGTCAGTGTCAGCAGTTTCTATATTTCCCTCTCTCTTTTTTAATGTATGTTTTTATTTATTTCAGAATGAGAAGGAGAGGGAGAGAGATAAAAACATCAATGAGAAGAGAGAATCATTGATCAGCTGCCTCCTGCACACCCCCCACTGGGGATGGAGTCCGAAACTTGCGTGTGCCCTGACCAGGAATGGAAACCTGCCCTCCTGGTTCATAGGTTAACACTCTACCCGTGAACCACACTGGCCCGGCTATACTTCTCTCCATTTTCCCAGAGGCTTCTCTGCCTTCATTTTATGCAGCCTCCCCAAGGTCCAGAAGCATTCCCTCCTTTAATTAATGACTTTCAACTACTCAGAACATCCCTTTAGTGATAGATCCACCTGGGAAGGCAGCCATATATAACATCCTGTTGGGATGGGGTCAGAGGCTCTTGTGTCTTGAAGAAGGGAAAGCAGGTTTTAGGTTCAAGTGGCTACAGCATCAATTCTTGGTCAGGGGTAAGAAAATGTACATTTTACTGCTCAGAATAGCTCAGAAAGTTCTGAAAGAAGAGTAAATAGTAAATAGAAGAGACTTGCTCACTAGATTAGTACGAAAGACTTGGTAGGTAAATATTCTATTAGCTTACAGAACATGAGAGATACCCGTGGATTGACACTTGGAAAAATTAATGTTTATTTGTGATCATTTCCATATAATTCCTTCTTTTTTATTTTATTTATTTATTTTTTTTTATTATTAGTTAAGGTATTACAAATGTGTCTTCATCCCCCCCCATTAACCCCCAACCTCCCCCACACACACAAACTCATGCTCCCATCCCCCTGTTGTCCATGTCCATTGGTTTGGCTTATATACATGTATACAAGTCCTTCGGTTGATCTCTTCCCCTTACCCCCGCCCTCCCCTACTTTCCTTCTGGGGATTGATAGCCTGATCGCTGTTTCTCAGTCTTTGGGTCTATCCCTTTTCATCAGTCTATGTTGTTCTCTATAATCCACAAATGAGTGAGATCATGTGGTATTTATCTTTCTCTGACTGGCTTATTTCACTTAGCATAATGCTCTCCAGTTCCATCCATGCTGTTGCAAAAGGCAAGAGTTCCCTTTTTTTTACCGCAGCATAGTATTCCATTGTGTATATGTACCACAGTTTTCTAATCCACTCATCTGCTGATGGGCACCTACTATGCCCAATTAATATTCGACAAAGGAGGCAAGAGCATACAATGGAGTCAAGACAGTCTTTTCAATAAATGGTGTTGGGAAAATTGGACAGATACATGCAAAAGGATGAAACTAGATCACCAACTCACACCATACACAAAAATAAACTCAAAATGGATAAAAGACTTAAACGTAAGACGGGAAACCATAAAAATACTAGAGGAATCCACAGGCAGCGAAATCGCAAACATATGCCGAAGAAATTTCTTCTCTGATAATGCTCCTAGGGCAATGGAAACTAAAGAGAAAATAAACAAATGGGACTACATCAAAATTCCTTCTTTATTGAGGTATTTTTGGCAGTAATGTCACAGCAGTGGTGACCTGACTTTCTGTGTGCCTCAGTCACTTGATGCCCATTGTCTCAGTCCACCTGATGTTCACATGGCAGAGGTGCTTCCCTAACTGCAGAGTTAATAGTCTCCCTTTCTCAGGAACAAGGCTGTAGTAGCGATTTAATGACATTTGTGCAGAGACCATCACTTCACATCTGGAAATGTCCCACTTCTTAGTTTGCATTTCCTTTGGAAAATGAAGGATTTACTTTTCTTTCCTACAGATCATTGGCTTTTTCATGGGAGCTTGAACTAATCAGGCCTTGATTCTTCAAATTTTTGTTATATTCTATACTCCCATCACAGACATATCCTACATGGTCATTTTTTGTATTTTCTAGAAAGTTTCCAAGAATGATATTATGAATGTATGTTCAATTTCATTAAATCTCTACGAAATAGCTCTCCACTAATGATACATAAAAATTTTGAAAGAATTGTACTGATAATAAATATTAGTTCCCCCAGGCTCCTGTGGATTAGTGGTGGAGGTTTCGATTCTTGGTCCAGGGCAAGTAGTTCCTGGGAATCTGCGGTAGGCAGCCAATCCATGTATCTTTGTGTCTCTTTCACATTGATGTCTCTCTCTCTCTCTCTCTCTCTCTCTCTCCTTCTCATCCCTCTACCTCTCTGCTGTCCGCTCTCTAAAACTCAATGGAAAAAATCTCCCCACGTGAGGATTTACAACCACAAAAAGGAAAGTAGGTTTAACTCAGCCGTGGGCAAACTACGGCCTGTGGGCCGGATCTGGCCTGTTTGAAATGAATAAAACTAAAAAAAAAAAAAAAAAAAAGACCATACCCTTTTATGTAATGATGTTTACTTTGAATTTATATTAGTTCACACAAACACTCCATCCATGCTTTTGTTCCGGCCCTCCGGTCCAGTTTAAGAACCCATTGTGGCCCTCGAGTCAAAAAGTTTGCCCACCCCTGGTTTAACTTGTTTTGTATCCTTATGTTTCTCTCCTTATCCTATATAATAAAGAGCTAATATGCAAATGGTCTTTACACCCTCATGCCATCACGCTGTGATGCCCTCGTGCTGTCACAATCCATCACATTGTGAGTGTGGAGCTGTGGAGGCCGGTCCCGATGTCTCCAGCTCTGCATGGCGAGGTTGGGGGATCCCCCTGAGGCCGCAGACCCCTCCCCAGCACCGGGATGGGAGGCTGGGTGTCCCACCAGGCAGGTTGCCCAATGGGGTTGGGGCCAGCAAGAAATTTCTATTATAGAGAAAGGGCAAATAGCAATATTAAAATATTTCCTCTGATTAATTCCCTTTTAATGTGCATGAATTTCATGCACCGGGGCACTAGTTTGTTTATAAAACACAATGGGGATCACACACAAATAGATTCATAAGATTTACAGGATCACTAAACCACCTTGATTTCATAGTTGTAAAATGTGTGTCTCTGTGCTTAAACTCTTTACATTATTTCAGCTATTTTTTCTTTTTTCTTATTTTCTCAAGTACATTTTTATCTATTTCAGAGATGAAGGTAGAGGTAGAGAGAGACATATCAATGATGAGAGAAAATCATTGATCGGCTGCCTCCTGCACATCCCCTACTGGGGATTGAGCTTGCAATGAGAATTAATCCCACGACTCTTAAGTGCACAGTCTGACACTGTCCACTGAGACAAACTAGCTAGGGCTTTGCCTTAATTGTAAAGTTTATTTTCCTGTAAAGGTAAATCTATATCTAGGATTTGTGGACATATGTCATCCTCATTTCTCAGTGTTCGAAATCATATCAAGGAAAGTTACTGGGGCCAGGTGATCTTATTAGGTGATTCAGTATACTCCCATAGGTCCCAACCTCTTCTAACACTGTTTTCATGTTGTGAAACTTGAACTCTTTTGGTGACCTCTTGGTAAATATTTATTTTCTTTCAGGGACCTTTGACCTTCAGGGATGTGGCCATACATTTCTCTCAGGAGGAGTGGGAATATCTGGACCCAGCTCAGCGGAAATTGTACCTGGATGTGATGGTGGAAAACTGCAGCAACCTGGCCTCCCTGGGTGAGGATGACTTCCTTCCCGAGTTCCTACTCCACCCGCAGGGTTTTCCTTTATTATTTTAACATCTCTAGGGGCTTCTGCTTTCGGTGCTAGATTCTTGCTCTCAAGGAACAAATTGAGCTCTAGCTAGTTTGGCTCAGTAGATACAGCACGGGTCTGTAGACTGAAAGGTTCTAGGTTTGATTCTGGTCAGGGCCAATGCCAGGGTTGCTGGCTCTCTCCTCAGTGGGGGCGTGCAGGAGATAGCCTATCAGTGATTCTCATCATTGATTTTTCTCTTTCTCTCCCTCTCCCTTTCCCTCTGAAACCAATAAAAAAAATACATTTTTTTTAAAAAAGGAACAAATTGGGTGTCCTTGGGTATAAAAGAAAGGCTTTGTGATATATGTGAATTAAGAACTCACACATTACATGTTGCCTACAATTATTGAGGTTCTATAAGAAAATATTTTAGAAAATTATTTTCTAGAATATTGTAATATTCTAACATGTCTTCTGGCCAGAGTACAACCTGGATTGGAAATGGGAAAGCCTCTATCAAAATTCACACTCCATTTTCTTTTCTTTCTTTTTTTTCTTTTTTTTTAATATTTTTTATTGATTAAGATATTACATATGTGTCCTTATCCCCACGTTACCCCCTACCCCGCCCCCCCCCCACTAATGCCCTCACCCCCCTGTTGTCCGTGTCCATTGGTTAGGCCTATATGCTTGCATATAAGTCCTTTGGTTGATTTTTCCCCCTTACCACCACCCTCCCCTACCTTCCCCCCAAGGCCCAACAGTCCAATCAATGCCTCTCTGTTTCTGGATCAGTCCTTGTTCATCAGTTTATGTTGTTCATTATATTCCACAAATGAGTGAGATCATGTGGTATTTATCCTTCTCTCACTGGCTTATTTCACTTAGCATAATGCTCTCCAGTTCCATCCATGCTGTGGCAAATGGTAAGAGTTCCTTTTTCTTCTTCCTCTTCTTAAAGAATACCTTTCAGCATTTCATATAATGCTGGTTTGGTGGTGATGAACTCCTTTAGCTTTTTCTTATCTGTGAAGCTCTTTATCTGACCTTCAATTCTGAATGATAGCTTTGCTGTGTTTTTATAATATTGCCATTGCATGCCAGGAGGTTTAAGCAGGTATCATTTGCAAATGTAGGCAACTCTTTGTCCCTCTTTGATGTGAGTTTTCCTCATTGTACCTATCTTGAGCTTTGTTGAATCCTTCAGTGGGTCTTGGAGTACTCAAAACTGTCATTGGCCTATAGTTGCTGGTAACTTCAACACTCACCACCTGATTGTCAAACTTGAAAATTTGTTTTCTTTCAGGTATGTCATCTGAAGATGACCCAGCCTTTATTCCAAAGCCCGGAATACAAGATTTGTTCTCTGAAATAATACTGGTAAGATATAAAAGGTGTCACTTTGATAATGTACACTTAATAAAAGCCTTGGAATTTGAGGAAGAGTGTGATGAGAAGAGAGGGAATTAATATAAACAGAACTAATCTGGAATAGTTATCATAATAAAATTGTTGTTACCTATACAGGTCAAGAGTATTATGCTTTTGGGAAACCTCCCATATTAAAGTCAGTTCCATTGGCAGATCAATGTGTTTCTGAAGGTGAAAGTCGAAAACAACTTTTTACTGTTATGCATTCTTGGAAAGGAAATCTGGAAAAATTAGGAATTGTAGTCTGTAGTGTAAATAATCCTTTGAATTGCTTAAAATGTAGGGTGGGATTATATTTTCATGCAATCATTTCTAAAATGTAGAGATTTATGATATACCTATAAAATTTAAATGTACTCAATTTGGAAATCTTGTTAATTATATATATATATATATATATATATATATATATATATATATATATATATTCTATTGATTTTTTACGGAGAGGAAGGGAGAGGGCTAGAGAGTTAGAAACATTGATGAGAGAGAAACATTGATTAGCTGCCTCCTGCACACTCCCTACTGGGAATATGCTTGCAACCAAGGTACATGCCCTTGACTGGAATTTGAACCTGGGAATCCCCCAGTCCGCAGGCTGATGCTCTATCCACTGAACCAAACCAGCTAGGGCTTATTATTGCTTTTAAATATATTTTTATTAAATTCAGAGAAGTAGTGAGAGGGAAAGAGTGAGAGAAACATCAATGATAAGAAAGAATCATTGATCAGCTGCCTCCTGCATGCCCGCTATGAGGATTAAACTCGAAACCTGAGCATGTGCCCTTGAGTGAAATTGAACCTGGGTCCCTTCAGTCCTCAGGGCAATGCTCTATCCACTGAGCCAATTAGGCTAGGTATTTTATTATTTTTTTATTAAAAAATATATTTTGTAAAGATACAAATTATGAACAACAAATATGCATCTATCAACAAGTGAATCTAAGAATCAAGTGAATAAATAATCTGATGAACAGAATGAACTGGTGATTATAATAGAATCAGGGACATAGAAAGGGAATGGACTGACTATTCTTTTTTTTTTTTTAATATATTTTATTGATTTTTCACAGAGAGGAAGGGAGAGAGATAGAGAGTTAGAAACATCGATGAGAGAGAAACATCGATCAGCCGCCTCCTGCACATCTCCTACTGGGGATGTGCCTGCAACCCAGGTACATGCCCTTGACCGGAATCGAACCTGGGACCCTTCAGTCCGCAGGCCGACGCTCTATCCACTGAGCCAAACCGGTTCTGGCATGGACTGACTATTCTTGGGGGGGAAAGGGGTGTGGAAGATGCGGGAAGAGACTGGACAAAAATCGTGCACCTATGGATGAGGACAGTGGGTGGGGAGTGAGGGCGGAGGATGGGGCGGGAACTGGGAGGAGGGGAGTTATGGGGGGGGGGAAAAGAGGAACAGATGTAATAATCTGAACAATTAAGATTTAATTAAAAAATATATATATATATTTTTATTGATTTTAGATAGGAACATAGCAAAAGAGAGAAAGGCAAACATCAATGATGAGAGATAATCATTTCTTGGCTGCCTCCTGCATTCCTCATACTGGGGACTGATTCTAAACCCAGGTCTTGTGCCCTCACCCGGAATGGAACCATGACCATCTTGCTCATACCTTGAAGCTCAATGAATAAGCCATGCTTGCTGGGCAATTTGGCAATCTTTTAAACAGGGATGCATTTTCCTTTCTCTGACAATGTTTTGTATTTATTTTTGTGTAAAATTTTAATAAATTAGGAAAGCTTTTTCTATACAACCCTCTTTGTTTAATGAGTATCACGTACTGGTTCTTATGCAACAACTGTACACATTTAATGAAGTTATAACTGTCGGCCTTTCTATCTCCCATTATCACCAGAGTACCTATAATGGAGAGAGCAGTTATCAATGGATTGAACATTGGAAAAACTTTAAGCAAGAGTCATATCTTAATCATCAATGGAGAAGGGAGCTTGTAGAGGACCGTTATATAAGTGGAAAAGTCATTGACCAAATGTCCAATCACAATGTACATCAGGTTATTCTTATTGTAGAGAAGACACGCAAAGAAGGTAAATGTGTCCAGTCTTTTCATTATTCTTCAAATTACACAAAACAAGAGAATATTCATTTGGGGGAGGAGGCTGACAAGTGGAATCCTTGTGGTAGATTTTCCAGTCAAATATTCAATCTAAATAAAATGAAAAAATTCCATAATGGAGAAAAATCTTATAAATGTAAAGATTCTGGTAAAATATCTACTTGGCATTCAGGTTGTACTCTAAATCAGAAAGTTGATACTGGAGAGAAGCCTTACAAATGTAAAGCATGTGGCAAAACCTTTAAATGTCATTCATCTCTTATTGTACATGAGGGAAGAATTCATACTATTGCACAATTTTACAAACTCAGAGAAGATGGGCAAGGCTTCTGTCAGTCCTCAGGACATATTCAACATCATAGAAATTATACTGGAGAAAAGTCTTATAAATGTTCAGAATGTGACAAAGACTTTAACCGGTGCTCTACCCTTAGCATTCATCTGAGAATTCACACTGGAGAAAAACCTTATGACTGTAGAGATTGTGGCAAAGCCTATGGCAGCTCCTCAGACCTTACTAAGCATCAGAGAGTTCATACTGGAGAGAAGCCTTATAAATGTAGAGAATGTGGTAAAGCCTTTAGATGGTCCTCACATCTTAATACACATCAGAGAGTTCATACTGGAGAGAAGCCTTTTAAGTGTAGAGAATGTGGCAAAGCCTTTAGATGGTCCTCACACCTTACTAGACATCAGAGAGTTCATACTGGAGAGAAGCCTTATAAATGTGGAGTATGTGGCAAAGTCTTTAGATGGTCCTCAGAACTTACTCCGCATAAGAGAGTTCATACTGGAGAGAAACCTTATAAATGTAGAGAATGTGGCAAAGCCTTTACAAGGTCCTCACACCTTACTACGCATCAGAGAGTTCATACTGGAGAGAAGCCTTATAAATGTGGAGAATGTGGTAAAGCCTATAGGTGGTACTCACACCTTACTACCCATCAGAGAGTTCATACCGGAGAGAAGCCTAATAAATGTAGAGAATGTGGGAAAGCCTTTATATGGTCCTCAGAACTTACTCTGCATAAGAGAGTTCATACTGGAGAGAAGCCTTATAAATGTAGAATATGTGGCAAAGCCTTTAGAAGATCCTCAGAACTTACTAAGCATCAGAGAGTTCATACTGGAGAGAAGCCTTATAAATGTGGAGAATGTGGCAAAGCCTATAGATGGTCCTCACACCTCACTTCGCATCAGAGAGTTCATACTGCAGAGAAGCTTTATAAATATGGAGAATATGGCAAAGTATAGATGCTTTTCAGAACTTAGTACACATAACAGAGGTCATACTGGAGAGAAACCTTGTAAATATACAGTATGTGGCAAGGCCTTTAGAAGGTCCTCAGAAGTCTTATACCATATATGTAGAGAATGTGGAAAACCTTCACTGTAGCATCATACGTAAATTATCGTCAGAGAGTTTACACTGGAGAGAAGCCTTATAAACGTAGAGTATGTGGCAAATCTGTTGGTAGGTCTTCAGACTTTACTGCACAGCGGAGAGATCATACTGGAGAGAAGCCTGTTAAATATAGAAAGTACGACAAAGATTTTATTTACTGTTTCTGCCATACTAGACAGCATAGATTTCATAGTAGAGAGAAGTCTTAGAGATGTGCAGAGTTTCGTGAGTCCTTGACCAGCAGTGAGAACTTACTGAACATCACAGAATTCACTCTGGACAGAAGCCTAATGAATGTGAAAAATGGAAAAAAGCCTTGAAAAGTCATTCAGGTATTACTGTACTTGAGAGACTTCCTAACAGAGAGAGTCCTTACAAATGTAAAGAATAGGCTGGAAAAAAAAAAAAAAAAAAAAAGAATAGGCTGGAGCCTTTACCCACAGCTCAAAATTTACTAAACATCAGAGATTTCATACTGGAGGAAACCTTACACTGTAGAAAATGTGAGAAAGCACTGGCTGGCATGGCTTGGTGGCTTACCTTCGACCACCCACCACAATGTCAGGGTGCAATTCCTGGTCAGGGCAGTGGCCCTGGTTGCGGAAGCGATCTCCAGAGTGGGGCCAGTAGAAAGAAGCTGATCCACAATTCCCTCTTATACATATTTCTCTCAAGCACTCTCCTTTCTTTTCTGAAATCAATAAAAATATATTTTGAAAGAGGAAACAAAATTGTGAGGAAACATTTAGTCAGTGTGTATTCCTTCCTGTACATCAGAGAGTTTATACTGGAGAGAAACCTTACAAATGTAATGAGTGAGGTTAATCCTTTTCTTGTCAATGGAGTATTATTTAACATCAGAGAATTCATTGTGAAGGAAAGCCTTACAAATGTGAAGAAGGAGGCACAACTTTTAATTTTCCTTGTTGTCTTACTCAACACAAGAGAACTCGTAGTGGAGGGAACACCTATAAATGTACTGTGTGCAACTTTGATCAGCAGTGGGGTTGCCTGCATTATGAAGCTACGTTGTTGAGCATGGACCCATGAACCAGGAAGTCATCGTTCATTTCCCGATTAAGTTTCATGCCCTGTTTGTGGACTGGATATCCAGTAGTTTTCATGCAAGAGGCACCTGATAGATGATTCTCTGTTATCATTGCTGTTTCTATCTCTTTCCCTCTCCCTTCTCTCTCAAATCCTATATCACTGATGTTGTAGTACAACGTAGGAGATGTTTCATACCCAGCATGCAGAATTGCCATGAACTCTGCATTGAAGAGAGGACATCTGTTTCCAAGCTGCACTCCTAGCTGAACCCAGAAAATTAAGTTTATTTCTTTCATTTCCTATTTCATATTCTCAGTGTTATTTTTTTTTCTTCTCATTTTTCTACTCAGCTGATACTCTTTTCTGCAGCGCTTTAACAATGCCATCTAAACCTCTTCTTCTCCCACATGAGCCCTCTGGCCCGTGTAGCTTCTGTTCTGCAATTTAGAATTTTACTAATGCGATAACTGACTTCAGAATTTGGCAGTATCTTGCTTTATATTCATGAAGTAGGAAGGTGACCGTTGATGTTTCCCTGCTGGATTCTAGATTTTGAATATGAATGTTAATTTTTGGATTATAATAAATTGGCTTCTGTGTGCTTTATCACTAGAATGATTTTTCTTGTCTTGACTTTCATTAAGAATGTCTGTGTTACCTCATTACCTTCTTTCTTGGAAGGACTCAGCCCTTGTTAAACAGATTTTATTGTCAATTACTTAAATGTTGCTTGTTATTGGTCATTCTTCCAAGAGGAATCCCAGAGACCATGGCAGATGTGTGGTTGGAAAATTTTCTTTTTCATCAGAAGTTATTTTGTATATTGACAGCATGACCACAGTTATGTGCATAGGCGTGTTAGTTGTCCCCGCAGTGTTTTCCTAGCCGTTACTGTAAGTCCCAGGGACGGCAGGATAGCAGTGATTGAAATGAAAGTGCCACATTCATTCCTTCTCCAGTTTCTTGTAAATTTGTACAAGCTGGTAATATCATATGCTTTGCATGGGCCAATCCAAAGGATCACACAATGATTAAAGAAAGGAGATACTGGATACTCTTCTACTCTACTTCCTAACATTCCCATGGAGCATTCATACGTATAAAAATATCCTGATATTTTGTGACTGGGTCTCTATCTGGACCACAGGTTTTATGGTTTTGTTCGGGACAAACTATTGGATCTGGATCATTGATAGGAATTTGATGTCACCTAGACAATAGTTCCATTTTCTGGTACTGTAAAGAGGAATATTGAGGGGGTGTATTGAGGTAAAAGATACAAAAGATTTGTTTTTCACATGGTCATTAGGAAAATTGATGAAGCAGACATTGTTTCTTGGTTAAGAGGGCCTTCTCTGTTCATTTTGTCCAGAATGCATATTTGCTTTGGGGTGAAAAGCTATAAGTCAGTGATTTTAACATTTTTTAATCTCATGGCACAAATGGAGTAATTACTGAAATTCAGAGGTCCACCAAAATATGTATTTTGCCAACCTGTCTAAAAAACATCTGACTTTGACTCATGCCCACCACACAGCTATTACTGTGTTGGCCTTTGTCACATTTTATTTGACAATCTCTGGGTAATGTAGTCTGTGCTATTGACTACATAGCCAGGTGTTTATTCTACTAAAAATTCTCACAGCACACCAGTTTGCCAGTGTGACACTCTGCTTGATAATCTCTGCTATAAACATCAAATCCATCTTGTCTAATGAGCCATTTAAGACCAACTTTTCGTATTGACTTTTTTTCTGGCACATCTGTCCATTGATGTCAATGGGAAGCTAAAGTTCCCTGCTTGGACTGTGTTAATTAATTAAAAAATGACAATAACTACATACCTATCAATAATCACTTACAATATAAATGAGTTAACTGCTTCAACCAAAAAACACAGGGTAGATGAATGGATATGAGAACGATACCCATACTTATGCTGTCTAAATGAGACCTATTTCAGATGAAAGTAAATGGTTGGAAAAAAAGTTATTTCATCTCTACCTTTGGGCCCCAAAGACACTACTCTGCAGAGAATTTTGCTCTGGTGAGAGCTCTAATCTTGGACAGTGTACATACAGTACACTGAGGATAATCGTGCTCAGAGTTAGCTGACCTGGAGAGAAACCAAGATGGCAGCATAGGTAAACACCAGAAATGGTTGCCTCCCACAACTTCAAAAATACAACGAAAAGACAAAACAGAAATCATCCAGAACTACAGGAAGGCTGGCTTAGTGGAAATTCTACAACTAAAAGGAAAGAGAAAAGCACACTGTGACTCAGAGGAGCTGTGGAAGTAAAGTGCAGAGGTACGGAGGCTTAAGCACGCGCGGAAAGGGGCTGGCACCTTAGGATGATGCTGTCTTTTTGAATGCGGAGGGAGTCACATGCTCCCGACTGCTCTGAACTCCAGTTCCGGGAAGTCTCTGGGGACCCAGGTATCATACGGGGAGAAACTGGACTGTCTGGCAGCAGGCAGAACTCAGAACTTGAGGGTGGCTTTCCCTCAGAGGTGCTTGCAGCAATTACCGGGACACTGAGATGAGGCCCCTTAGGGCAGGGCTGAGGATCAGCCATAGCTGCTTACTCCGCCTGTTGATTCCCTGAGACACTGCCCCACCCAGGCTGCAGTAGAGGCTTTTGCATATGAATGCCCTGGGCCCTTTGCAATCTGAAAATTACCTAACAAATTGCAGCTGGGCCAGACAGACCCAGAACTTCCAAGAGAAGGCCCAAGGCCCCACAGCAGCTTGCATTGCTTCACAGCTGGGCCTCATCTGAGCACCTCCAAACCCCCAAAAAGGAAGGGGAATCTGCAGATCACTTTGTAACTCCTGCTGGGTAGCCTCAGGCATAGGCTAAATTAGCACCTCCTTAGATCCAAGAGCCAGTGTACCCAGTGGTCAGAGCGGGACCATCCATATTACAACTCCTCAGATCCATAAGGGACACACTCAGGGGGCAGACTCAGTGAGCACCAAAGCTTGTGGGGGAAAGGGGTGTGGGGGATGTGGGAAGAGACTGGACAAAAATCGCACACCTATGAAAGAGGATGGTGGGGAGTGAGGGTGGAGGGTGGGGTGGGAACTGGGTGGAGGGGAGTTATGGGGGAGGAAAAGGAACAACTGTAATAATCTGAACAATAAAGATTTAATTATAAAAAAAATAATAAAGTGGCATAGGGACACAAAACTAGGCAATCCTATATAATAAAAGGCTAATATGCAAACAGACCGAATGGTGGAGGAACTGGTTGCTAAGCCATCCACTGACCACCAGGGGGCAGACAATGCAGGAGCTGCCCCGTGGTGGTCAGTGCGCTCCCACAGGGGGAACACAGCTCAGCCAAAAGCCAGGCTCACAGCTGGCGAGCACAGCTGTGGTGGCAGGCTGAGGGACCTCCCTCAAGAGCACGAATGTTATATTAAAGAATACAATTATATTACAGAGTTAGCTGACCCATGTGAAAGTGCTGCCTTTTAGTGAAGTCAGCATGTAAATAGTTTTTCATTCCCCAGAAGTTTGTTTGGGAAGGAAAAGTAGAAGGAGACATTTTACATTATTACCAATGGCCCATTTATAAAATTATAGGGACTACTAAATGAATAACATTCATTTGATAATGTACTCCCAGAACACAAAGACTTCAAAGATGACAACTTACTATCAATATATTCTGTTGAAAAATACATTAATTAAAATTTCTCTCCCATAGTGTTGGAAGGTATCTTATGTTACCAGGTGCCTACCCATGGATGGACATCTGTGTCTGTCTGACATTTCCCTCATCTACAATAGAAATTAGACTTTTCAGAAATAAACAATCCAATCATCATAAATAGACAGCCATCTGAAGAAACTGGTGTTGCCTATCAAATGTTACTGCTAATAGTAGCAGTAATTAATAATAATAGGATTGTGTCAAGCTTACATATATGTATCACAGCTATTAATATTACTGAAGGTATATTATATGCCCTTAAACTATAAGAAAATATACTAAACACAATATATAATAAGTAAAACAAAACCTGAATCATAATAACAAATTTAATCTCTTCTGCCGTACCAGTGTGGCTCAGTAATTGAGCATAGACATAGGAACTGGGAGCTGAGGGTTCCATTCTAGGCTGGTGCACATGCCAGGGTTTTGGGTCCATTCCCAGGGAGGGGCAGGCAGGAGACAGCTGACCCAGGTCTCCCTCTTCTTTCCTCTCTGAAATCAATAAAAATCTATTTTTAAAAATTGCTTGTTATACTTAATAGAGGCCCATAAGACTTGACTGCCTCCCATTTACAGTATTTTCACTTTACAAAAAACAAAACAAAACTGGCCCTGACTCTATCCAAGGTTACAGTCTTTCTCCAACCCCAATGGTCTATTATTTATGAAGAAAAACTAAGACTGAGCCTTCCCAGTACCAGGGCACCTCATTATCCTACAGAAAGTTGGCTCTTCAGTACTTCCTTTGGGTTCATTATCCTAAAGGGAATCTGTGCACGAAAAGGGAACACATGCTAAGTTAACAAGCTCGTTTAAGGCCTTCAGGTCAGTCTTTCAAAGTCAGAGACCTAAAGTAACCAGAAAGGATGGTCTGAAATGAAAATTTTTTTCACTAACAGCAGTTTATAGCAGGTAGTCAGGTCCTAGGCAAGAATGTTCCCTAACAAGAGAGAATCCTTACCTAAGCCTGTCTATTGTCTTTTGCAGCCAGGATAACATTTCCTTTGGAATATCAGGGTAACTCCCCCTTTTCCACAGCCCTCAGAACACAACCAATGCACCAGGGGGAAACTGTAAACCTTCTCATTGTTATGTTAATTGTTCACTGTTAATTAAGGTGTGTACACCTATATAAAAGACATATATCAATCATTTTAATTTTCTTCTACTCCCAGAGGTTTCCTCACCGGGCTCTCTCCTACCTCTCTAATCTATCACCAATGGATTTCATATAATCCACCCACTTTCATCTTGTCTTTTTTGTTTGTTTGTTTTTTTATAAGGGGTGGCAGATGAGTGGTTGATATTTTATTGCAGTGAAAGTGGGAAGGAATGGTAGAATGGGTTGTTATTCCAAGGGAAAAGAAAAAGGGAAGGCAAGGAGCAGTTGAGGTCAGGGGCCTGGATGATTGGATAAGAAGTAAGACACGAGCCCTAGCCGGTTTGGCTCAGTGAATAGAGCATCAGCCTGCAGACTGAAGGGTTCCCGGTACAACTATGACCAAGGGCACATGCCTGGGTTTCGGGCTAGATCCCCAGTGTGGGTCGTGCAGGAGGCAGCCAATCAATGATTCTCTCTCATCATTGATGTTTCTATCTCTCTCTCCCTCTCCCTTCCTCTCTGAAATCAATAAAGATATATATTTTTTTAAAAAAGAAGACACTATATTCCTAATAATTATCCGCTGAGATGGCTGACTTCCTTAATTCAAGCTGCCTCTCTCTTCAATGGCGAGACAGAGGGGCTGAGAGAGCAGGCTGCCCTCCCCCCTCCCTGATGAGGGTTTTTTTTTTTAATATATATATTTTATTGATTTTATTGATTTTTCACAGAGAGGAAGGGAGAGAGATAGTCAGAAACATCGATGAGAGAGAAACATCGATCAGCCGCCTCCTGCACATCTCCCAATGGGGATGTGCCCGCAACCCAGGTACATGCCCTTGACCGGAATCGAACCTGGGACCTTTCAGTCCGCAGGACAAAGCTCTATCCACTGAGGCAAACCGGTTTTGGCCTCGCTGAGGTTTTAATGACTCCAGGGAAATGGGAGTCAGGAAGTTTCTGGTTTCAAACCCAATCGGCCCCACTTTTGAATTCTTTGTAACTTCACTGTAAGAATGTGTTCCCGGCTTGTGAAGATTCTGAGAAAGACCCCTCCCTGGGACACCTGCAGCTGAAGGGCAGACCAGCCAGTAGCTCTAAGCACAGCCTCTGGGATCTGGGAAACTTCTGTGTGAATATCCCCCATTCCCTCCTGTTTGGTCCCACCTCCAGGAGCCAGCACCAGACACATGGTGAGACTTTAGGAAATTGCATTGCATTCTTTCACCGCGGCCTGAGACCAGCGTGTTGGTGTCAGCCCTGAGGGGTGAGTAGGCTTCCTTTAGGGTAGAAGTGTGCAGGAAAGGGTGAGGGTGCGGTGCAGGCGTTGGTCAAGAGGCGGGGAGGCAGGATTTGGTCAAGGGAGTCCAGGGAGGAGATTTCACCAGTGGGTTAGGGGGAGGGCAGTTCTTATGTTGTCCCTGGGGGCATCTGCCCTCAGCGCCCAGCTGTGCATGAGCTGTGCAAACGAAGAAAGTCTAGGCTGCCCCCTTGCGCCTGTCCCTCTGTCCCAGCCCTGGCCGGAGGGCTCGCCCCACCCCCCAGTTCCAAGCGGAATTGCTCGCCTCAGCCTCTGGCCCCGCCCACCCCGCAGGAGGCGCATGCGCAGTTCCTTGCAGACGCGGAAGCCGCTGTGGAGGGGAACTTGGCGGTTCCCGCTGAGGAGGGTGTTTGTCTTTAAAGCTGACGCTCCCCGTCCCCCTCCCCGCAGGGAAGGCTGAGGGCGCTGCGGGCGCTGAAGTCCTTGTTGGGGTCCCCGCCCCGGAGCCTCTCTCAGCGGTGAGTCCGCGTCCCGGGAGGCTGCGCGGTGCGGGCGCCACGTTCCTTTGGGAGGAAACGGAGGCCCGGCCCGGGGTCTCTCCGCCTGTGGCTGTGGCCACCGCCTGCCGCGCGGTTTTCCCGCTGAAAACCGTTCCCGGGGCCGCCGGTGCTCCCCGCGGGGCTGAGAGTCTGGGTCAGGGGGTTCCCGCCCTGTGCGCCCCTCCCCCCGACCGGCGCTTTCCGCCCAAAGAGCCCGGATGGCTCCCGGCCTGGGGGTCCGCACCCCCCTCCTGGGCTCACCCCCATTTAATAAGGGGTCTGCCTGCCGGGGGAGCACAGTGTCCATGGGGGGGGCTCAGGGGAAGGACGCGGTGTCCCCTGAAGAGGCGACCTGCCCGCAGGGAGGGGCTTTGTGGGCGCGGTGACTGCGGGGGGCGGGGGCCCAGGCAGGGGGGTCAGGAGAGGGAGAGAGAGACAGACACGTGGGCGGGAGGAAGGGCAGCGAGGGGTCCACAGAGAGGGGCCCATAGTGGGTTTGTGGGGGACTGAACAGCGACGGTAGGAGTGAGGGGGTCACTCGGGAAAGTGGCCTGAAGAGGAAGGAAGTGGAGACACAGGGAGGAGGGGGAGCCCAGAGAGAGGAAGGGGGGCTGAGAGGGAGCGGGTCCTGGGGAGCAGAGGTGGGGGCCGCACAGGAGGAGGCACTTGACGGAGACACGAGTTCAGAGGAGGAGAGTTGGGGGAGCGAGTGCAGGGGCAGAAAGGGGGGCTCAGGGATGAGGGAGCAGAGCGAGCAGCCCTGAGTCAGCAGCTGTGGGAGCGGACAGACTGGAACGGGCAGCCACGGGCGTGGGGAGGGGAAGACGAAGATGTGTGTGGAGATGGAGCCTCAGAGACCAGGAGAAAGAGCCCCTGAAGGGAAGTATGTTTCAGGAGTTTCATGGTCCAGGTGTAGGACAGACAGAAAGAAAAGGGGAGAAAGATCGAGAGACAGGGAAGTGAAATATAGGAAAGGACCACAGTCGAGAAGAAGGGAACAGTGAGACAGAAACAGAACTATAGACATAAATACATTGTAGTTGAAGGTATGGGCACCCTGATCTGGATGAGAGGGGGAGCTGATGGGATGTGGATGATTAAGTTGTGGTATATCGTCTGGTGTGTTGATATGGTTAATTTAACAAGTGAATTATTTAAACAGATTTGACAGAATTACAAATCTCCAGTTTATGAAGTTTGCCAAATGTATACTTATTTGCTGCCATTTGCAAACCTATTCACACAGATGGAGAGACTGGTATGTTACTGATGGTCCCCCTGTCATTTGCTGGGATGGCAAGAAGGAGGTGACCTAGGACAAGAAATGACTGAGTCTGCCCCCACAGGATGTTTTATGAAGGAATATTAGAAGGATCAATCTTACATTAACTGATAAGAACCGATACTACACTTGATCTTAGCCAAAAGGCTGAGCAGCGATGTTTTTAGTTTTAAATATATTGTGTGTAGCTCACATTCTGACTCCTGTGTCTTTTCTACTGTTTAACATATCTCGAAACATTCATTGACACTTAGTAATAGAGGCGATCTCAGCGTGCACCTGGTAAGGATGTCGATCATCTTAACAGTCAGAGTCTAGTTCTGTGAGCATCTGCTTCCTTCCCTTTATGTGATTTGTTGATTTAGTGACTGTGAGCCCCAAAGGAGCTGCTCCCCTCAAGTCTCTCTTTTCCATTCTCAGAAAATGTTAAAGGATGGACTGGGTTGACCTGAAACTTGGTTCCCACAGAGCCCATCTATTCATGGTGAATTCACTTGATCAGCATATTTGAATATCTGAGAAGGCACGAGCTATTTACGCTGATTTCCTGCAGCAGACCCTAGGCACTTCAATGGACGAGGCATCGGGCGAGCCATTTAAAGCAGTCGGGGCTGGTTCGAAAATTTTAAAAAGAGGACTGGCATTCACTCCGTTGTCAGACATGGTGAGGCAGTGAGCGTGGATATGAAGGCAGGTGAGGATTACCTCAAAACGTTTGCTGAAATTATAGCAGCAGAAGGATACATCCCCCAGCAAGTCTTCAACTGTCTTAGTATTCATCAGAGAATTCACACTGGAGAGAAACCTTATAAATGTAGAGAATGTGGCAAAGCTTTCTCTGATTCCTCATCCCTTACTCGTCAGAGAATTCATACTGGAGAGACGCCTTATAAATGTTCAGAATGTGGCAAAGCCTTTAGCCGGCCCTTATCCCTTATTCGTCATCAGTGTATTCATACTGGAGAGAAGCCTTATAAATGTGCAGTATGCGGTAAAACATTCAGTGAGTCCACAGCCCTTAATCGACATCAGAGAGTTCATATTGCATAGAAGCCATATAAATATAGAGAATGTGACAAATCCTTTAGCCGACCCTCAAAACTTAGTATTCATCAAAGAATTCACACTGGACATAAATCTTATAAATGTAGAGAAAGTGACAAAACCTTTAGCAGTTCCTCAAACCTTACTGCACAACAGAGAATTTACACTGGAGAGAAGCCTCATAAATGTAGAGAATGTTAAAAAAAAATGTAGAGAATGTTGAAAAGTGTTCATCAGCCATAGAGATCTTACTACACATAACCGTATTCATACTGGAGAGAAGCCATACAAATGTCGAGAATGTGGCAAAGCTTTCTGCCAGTCTTCACACCTTACTAATCATCAGAGAGTTCATACTGATGAGAAGCCTTTTAAATGTAGAGAATGTGGCACAGACTTTAGGCAGTCCTCATCCCTTACTTGTCATCAGAGAATTCATACTGGAGAGAAGCCTTATAAATGTACAGAATGTGGCAAAGCCTTTCATGTTCTGTCATTCCTTACTTATCATCAAAGAGTTCACACTGGAGAGAAACCTTATAAATGTAGAGAATGGCAAATCCTTTAGCCAGTCCTCATCCCTTACTTGTTATCAAAAAGTTCATACTGGAGAGAAGCCTTATGAAGGTAGAGAATGTGGCAAAGCCTTAGCCAGTCCTCCTCCCTTATTAATCATGAGAGTTCACACTGGAGAGAAACCATATACCAGGTAAGTGTAGAAAATGTGGCAAATCCTTTGGAAGCTCCTCAGGCCTTAGTAAGCATCAGGGAGTTCATTCTGGAGAGAATCCTTGTAAATGTAGAAAATATAACACAGACTTTTGTCAGTGTTCCTGCCTTTCTGTACAGCAGAGTTCATACTTGAGAGAAGACTTACAGATCTGAGGAGTGTCCTAAGTCCTTTACAAACAGAACTTACTGAACATCACAGATTTCATACTGGCAAGAAGCCTTACAAATGTGAAAAATGTAGAAAATGCGTTAACTGTACCTGATAGACTTCATACTAAAGAGAGTCCTTTCAAATTTTGAGCATGTGCAAGAGCCTGTACTCACAGCTCAAAATTTACCTAATAACAGACTTTTATAGTGGAGGGAAGGGTTACACTGTAAAAAATGTGAGAAAGCCTTTAACCTGAGGTCTAACCTACTCAGCATTTTAGGAATCATTCGAAAGAGAGCAATAATATAAAGTTTTCATTCTAAGATTTGCCCATGGTTTATCATTGAGAATGATCAAATAAGGTCTGACAAATTATGAGGCATATGTCAAAGTGTATATCTTTATATGTCATACAACATCTGATAATTATTACTGGATCAAAGCCCAGCAAATACAAAGAATGTGACAAAGCTTACTCAGTATGCAAACTTTACCCAACATCAGAATTCATACTGGGGAGAAACAATACAAATATAAACAATGTCCTAAGTTCTTTAATCAGCATCTGAAGCTTATTTCTCACATTGGAATTCATTGTAGTCGGAAACCTTAACACTGAAGAATGTGGGAAATTATATAGTTGTTCCTACAGTTTCAGTTAATATTAGGGATTGTAATTGGGTAGAAATTCTACATTCATGATACAGGAGAGAGGACTTTTGTTCAAAATATACAGTTTACAAAATTCCAAGGAATTTAAAAAGTAAAAACTTGACCCATCTGTATAATTGATTAAGAATTTTAAAGTACCACTGAATTCACACTAGATAGGTAGCAAAAATGCCTTTCAGGTATTGCTCTAAATCAGAAAGTTTATTATGCAGTGTACTCCATCCTTTAAATGTAGTTAGGTAATATTTCTATACTTAAATATATCAAAAGAATTTATGTTTCCATATGTACAATTTCTTAGAGTGTTACTATTTTATCCTGAAATCATTTGAGGTACTTTGAAAAAGAAATATTAGGTGATTCTGTTCCCATAACACTTGATGCTGCTATGTGTTATTCCTGGTGTATGAGTGAAATCATCGGGTTGATTGTTTCTGCCTTAGAGATCTGTGAACTGTTGTATATTATATGGACTTCACTTATACCCATTTTTCCGTGGAATATTGGATACATTGTAACGTGCACATTTTTTCTATTAGAGAATTACACTATTGAATGGATCTTTTAAAATTGTTTTTGAGTGTTATTTTTTTAATTGTTTTATTGCTTAAAGTATTACAAAGTGTATTACATATGTCTCCTTTTTTCCCACCCTTGACAATCCCGTGGCCTCCCCCACCCCCCAGTGTCTTATGTCCATTGGTTATGCTTATATGCATGCATACAAGTCCTTCGGTTGATCTCTTACCCTCCCCTCATGCGCCCCAACCCTCCCAGGCCTTCCCCACTGTAGTTTGACAGTCTGTTCAAGGCTGCTCTGCCTCTGTATCTATTTTTGTTCATAAGTTTGTAATGGTCTTTATTATCCATAAATGAGTGAGATCATGTGGTATTTTTCCTTCATTGACTGACTTATTTCACTTAGCATAATGCTCTCCAGTTCCATCCATGCTGTTGCAAATGCTAAGAATTCCTTCTTTTTTACAGCAGCATAGTATTCCATCGTGTAGATGTACCACAGTTTTCTAATCCATTCATCTACTGATGGGCAGTTAGGCTGTTTCCAGATCTTAGCTATGGTGAATTGTGCTGCTATTAATGTAGGGGTGCATATATCTTTTCTGATTGGTGTTTCTGTTTTCTTGGGATATATTCCTAGTAGTTCTTGAGTTTTATAAATGATATCATCAAAGTTACTTCCTATTCTGTGCCAACTTGTTCAGAGGAAAACTTTATGAGGGTGTTAACGTAAAAAAAAAAAACAAAAACATTAAAACCTGTGAAGAATTTTTGTGAGTTTATTTGAGCCAAACTGTCGACATATGCCAGTAAGCAGAACCTCAACGAATTGAGATAGTGCTCCGGAGAATGTCGGGGTTACATCCGTATTTATACATTGCAATCAAAGGAGGAACATAGGTGGGTTACAGGAAATTCATTGGTGACAGATTAAGGAGGAGGGATAAGCAAAGCAGGGAAACCCCTGGGATTGGATAAAAAGTAAAATGATGGACACATATTTAGGTGGGTGCAGGAACAATTAACATGATGATGAAGGAATTTGTGGTATCTGTCCTGGGACCCAGCACATTTGGTTGTGCCCCAGGGGCTCCACCTAAAAGGGAAGTCACAAGTTAGCCAGACATTTCAAGGGTATGTTATCTTAGATGCAAAAAGACAGATAGGCTCAATTAAGGTAAAGGTTGACCTTGTCAGTGAAGATACTGGCCTAGTACGTAACTGCCCACCATAACTGCTTTTAGTTAAAGTTTAATTTCAGACCATCCTTTGTGGTTACTTTAGGTCTCCGAGTTTGCAAGAATGCCATGCAGGCCTCCCCTGAGCTTGGTAGGTCAGCATGTGGCCCCTTTCGTCCACAAGGGCATATCCATTTGTGGTTTTGATGTTTAGGTGAATGGAAGTACACTGAAGATAGTGCTGTCTTTTTAATAGGTTTCCCATAATTAAGAGGAATATTGCAATACCAGTAACATTGTTGTACCTAGGATGCAGAATGGGCATGAACTCTGCATGTGGAGAACGGACACTTTTCCTAAGCTGCACTGCTGGCTGACCTCAGAAAAATTAATTCTATTTCTTTCATTTCCTATTTCTTGTTGCTCTCTGTTTTTTCACTTTGTCTTCCAGGCTGCCATTCTTTTTGCAATGCTTTGACCGCAGCATGTAAAGCTCTTCCTGTCCCACATCAGCCCCTCAAGTCCATGTAGCTGCTGCTAAGTTGTTTGGAGTTTACTAATACAATGACTGACGATAGAATTTGGGGAATATTTTGCTTTATTTAATGAAGTAGGTAGCCCACCATTCATGTTCTCATACAGACACTCACAGTTTTTAATATGAATATCAATTTTTGGGATACCATAAATTGGCATCTGTGTACTTTTAATTAGAATGATTTTTATTGTCTTCATTTTCATTAGAAACCTTAATTTCTCAGTGTTACCTCAGTAACTTGTTTATTGGGGTGGGATTAGCCCATCATAAACAAGTTTTATTCTCATTTTCCTGAATGTAGCCTAATGTTGGTCATTCTTTCTAGAGGAACCCCAGAGATCACGGCAGCTTTGCAGTTGAAACCTTTTATTATTTTGGACACAAAGTTATTTTGTATATATACGGCCTGACCAGAGGTATGTCTTTTGGCATTAGTTGTCCCTGAAGTGTTTTGCAAGCCATCACTGTAAGTTCCAAGAACAGCAGGATAGCAGATATTGAAATGAAAGCCCCACATTTATTACTTCTCCAATGTCCAGTGCTATATTTGTACAAGATGGTAAACATTAGTTCTTATGTGTGTGCCCACCCAAAGGACTGACAAAAAATCATTATAGAAACAACATGTTCAATATTCTTCTACTGTACTTTCTGACATATCCATTGAGCATTCTTATATATATGTATCTCCTGATATTTTGTGACTAGGACTCATCGGACCAGGGGCTTTATAAATTTGTTCTGTTAAAGGACATACTATGGGATCCAGATTATTCATATAATTCAATTCCATGTAGACAATAGTTCCATTTTCTGGTACTATAGTGAGGAATGTTGGGGAGGTGTATTGATGCAAAATACACATAAGGTCTTCTTCTTCTTTTTTTTTTTCATGTGGCCATTAGGGAAATAGATGAAGCAGACACTATCCCTTGGGTTAGAGGGCATTCTGTCTTCAATTTGTCCAGAATGCATATTCTGCTTTGTGGTGAAAAGTTCTAAATCAGAGATTTCAATTTTTTTTTTCTCATAGCACACATGAACTAATTACTGAAATTTAGTGGTCCCCCCCTTTGGGGGTCCAACAACCCTTTCACAGGGGTCGCCTAAGACCATCGGAAAACACATATATAATTACATATTGTTTTTGTGATTAATCACTATGCTTTAATTATGTTCAATTTGTAACAATGAAATTGGGGGTCACCACAACATGAGGAACTGTATTAAAGGGTCGCGGCATTAGGAAGGTTGAGAACCACTGCTCTAGTCCATGTGTGAATAGACACCCATTCTCAATGTGATCACCTCACCAAAGCCTGTGGTTGAGTTCCACGTTACTGCCTCATGCAGAGACTTGTGGTAAGGATTTTATTTTTTTATTTTATTTTTTTTAAATTTTTTTTTAAAATACATTTTTATTGATTTTTTACAGAGAGGAAGGGAGAGAGATAGTCAGAAACATCGATGAGAGAGAAACATCGACCAGCCGCCTCCTGCACATCCCCCACTGGGGATGTGCCCGCAACCCAGGTACATGCCCCCGACCGGAATCGAACCCGGGACCTTTCAGTCCGCAGGCCGACGCTCTATCCACTGAGCCAAACCGGTCTCGGCTGGTAAGGATTTTAATTTCCTTATGTGAACATAAAAGGGAAAGGAAACCTAGCTTTCAAGTTTTTAGTGGCATCATTTAAACCCAAAATAATTGTGAACTTGAAACAACCTAATATTCATTATTCTGTTTCCTGTGGAAATTCTGGAGATTGTATTGGTGGAGCTTGCATCAACCTGATCACATCTGTATGTCCAGAGACATTTCTAAAAGTTTATGTACAATACAGGGCCTCCTGGTTTTCTCAGAAATAATACGAGTTGTGAAAATTATAAAGTATTTTCATCCTAATATTTTAATAACAGTTTTTCTTTTTTTTAATTTAAAAAATATTTTATTCATTGCAGAGCGGAAGGGAGAGGGTGAGAGAGAATGAAATATCAATGGTAAAAGAGAATCATGGATCCCCTGCCTCCTGCATACCCCACATTGGGATGGAGCCCTCAACTGGGGCATGTGCCCTGACCACGAATAGAACCCTGACTTCTGGTTCATAGTCCTATGCTCAACCACTGAGCCATGCCATCTGGGCATGTTTTATTATTTTCAGTAATTAAATGCGTATGCTGAGATAGATTGAAAGTTTGGAAGATACATTGCTTTTGGGGGAGAAAAAAAAAACAAGCTCCCAGGACTCAGCTTATTCCCACTCATGTCTACTCACTATGAAGAGAATGTTCTGCTGTTTGTCTATAGATGGAATATTTTTCAATGAAACATACTTCACATTAGATGTTCTCTAACACATATTGTAAAAATTACTGTGGGTAAAAAGGGAGATGTAATTATTGGATAGTGATCAATGGTTTTACTTCTTTTTAGGCTTACATTACAGAGAATGTGCCACCATACAAAATTGTTTCTGTACTTAATCACTATGCTTTAATAATGTTCAATTTGTAACAATGAAATTGGGGGTCACCACAACATGAAGAACTGTATTAAAGGGTCGTGGCATTAGGAAGGTTGAGAACCACTGTTTTAGTATTTCATCTCACACAGACCATTGCAACTCTTTGTTTAAGGAAAGTGCTTTCATGAATTTCAATTGCAGTCATGTTCCTGTGTTCAAGCCCCTCCCCACCTGCAGTCCCTCACTGTGATCCCAGTTCCTACAGAGTTGATTGAGCCTCACTATCAACATCTGCTTGCATGGCCCGTGGGAAGGTGGGGACAAATTAGCTCCTGACATAACCCTTTTCAACTGTTTGTTTCCAACACGTGGAAATCTCTCTGAGTGCTTTCATAATATATTTGAAGCTAACTGTGAGTCACTGACTTCCATATGTCACCATTGGGACTGGAGGGGAATGTTGTCAAGCAGACATCACTGCCAGAGGGTGTTTCATTCCATTTTAAATTTTAATGAGAAATAGGATTGTCTGAATGTCATAGATCACTTTTTTTTTTTTAAAATATATTTTATTGATTTTTTACAGAGAGGAAGGGAGAGAGATAGAGAGTTAGAAACATCGATGAGAGAGAAACATCGATCAGCTGCCTCCTGCACATCTCCCACTGGGGATGTGCCCGCAACCCAGGTACATGCCCTTGACCAGAATCGAACCCGGGACCCTTCAGTCCGCAGGCCGACGCTCTATCCACTGAGCCAAACCGGTTTCGGCATAGATCACTTTTTTAAAATAATATTTTTTATTGATTTCAGAGTGGAAGGGAGAGGGAGAGAGAGAAACATCAATGATGAGAGAGAACCATTGAAAGCCTGCCTCCTACATGCCCCCCACCGGGGATGGAGCCCACAACCCAGACATGTGCCCTGACCAGGAATCAAACCCAGGACCCTTCAGTCCACAGGTCGACACTCCATC
Organism: Myotis myotis; assembly: GCF_014108235.1. Taxonomy (NCBI): domain Eukaryota; kingdom Metazoa; phylum Chordata; class Mammalia; order Chiroptera; family Vespertilionidae; genus Myotis; species Myotis myotis. The sequence goes on along the minus strand of NW_023416333.1, from coordinate 935,606 downwards.
CACCGAGCCAAACCGTCCATGAAGGTAGTGTTGTAATGTACCCTGCGGATCACACAAGGACGCCTCAAGAAGTTGAATTAAAGAGTCACATTTATTGCAAATCTGGGACTATGAGGGGGCATTTTGCTCTCCCAGATCTCATAGTGCCCGCCCCAGCCCCAACACCAGACTTATATAGGCAAAGATCACGAAGGTATTGTTTACATCCCAAGGTTTGGAATGAGGAGCCTGGTTTGCAAAAAATCAGTTTACAGAAGCAGAAGCAGTTTACTTAAGCATGTTATCTAAATTATAGTTTTGGGTCCCAGGATCACTGAATTGACAGAAACACATTATCTAGAGCCCTCATGTCAGAATGAGGAACCTGGTTTGCAAAAAAGCCATTTACAGAAGCAGACTTAAGCATGTTATCTCAATTACAGTTTTTGGGTCTCTGGAACGCTGAGTCAACAGGGACACTTTAACTGGAGCCCTCTGACCTTGGGATCACTGTGCTGTCCTTCCCAGGTAAAGGAAAATGTGCTTTCTAAGACCAGTATGACCACAACCAATGGGATTTCACATTACAATCAATAGGGTATTTAATCGAATGGGGTGATTTATTATAATTCAGATAATTAAAATAACTTTTCTATTATTTTAGCAATAAAATAAGTACAGAAACCAAACAGCAGGGTTAGAGTTAAACTACAGTTTCTACCCAAAATGATTGCTACCATACTTCAGTAGATCACTTTTAACATCATTTCTGGAGGTTGCATTTGCCCCTGTGGATTGTATCCTGTCCCACAGAGAAGGCTCCTGTTGGATGCAGGTGAGGCTTCATCAGGGTTTCTGTTCGGGCATTCCCCTCAGTTCCATTGGTGTATGTACCTGTGTTAATCCAGGATCACAACCACTTGGTTACTCTTGCTTTGTAAAATGTTTTTCAGGGCCGAAACCGGTTTGGCTCAGTGGATAGAGCGTTGGCCTGCGGACTGAAAGGTCCCAGGCTCGATTCTGGTCAAGGGCATGTACCTGGGTTGCGGGCACATCCCCCGTGGGAGATGTGCAGGAGGCAGCTGATCGATGTCTCTCTCTCATCGATGTTTCTAGCTCTCTATCTCTCTCCCTTTCTCTCTGTAAAAAATCAATAAAATATATTTTAAAAAAATGTTTTTCAGGGTAAAAAAGTGAATCTTCCTATATTTGAAGTATTTAGCCTCTCCCGAATCTCTTTTGCTTAAAGTACAACCAAAACTGTCTTGAATTTCAATAAGTAATCTATTTATTGTGTAGACACTTGGACATATTAAGGAATGTCTTTCAGTTTATTTGTATATGCTTCCTTTAGCATTGCTGTGTCATTTTCAGTGTGTAAGTCTTTCACCGTCTTTGTAGAATAGATTGTCTTTATGTTGTGGACGAAAGGGGCCACATGCTGACCTGACAAGCTCAGGAGAGGCCTGCATTGCAGTCTTGCAAACTCAGAGACTTAAAGTAACCACAAAGGCTGGTCTGAAATTAAACTTTAACTAAAAGCAGTTAAGGTGGGCAGTTACGTACTAGGCCAGTATCTTCACTGACAAGGTCAACCTTTACCTTTACTGAGCCTATCTTTTTTTTTTTTTTTTTAAATATATTTCACCGATTCTTCACAGAGAGGAAGGGAGAGAGACAGAGAGCCAGAAACATCGATGAGAGAGAAACATCGATCAGCTGCCCCCCGCACATCTCCTACTGGGGATGTGCCTGCAACCCAGGCACACGCCCTTGACCGGAATCGAACCCGGGACCCCCCAGTCCTCAGGCCGACGCTCCATCCACCGAGCCAAACCGGCTCCGGCCGTCTTTTTGCATCTATGATAATATACCCTTGAAATGTCTGGCTAACTTGTGACTTCCCTTTTATGTGGAGCCCCTGGGGCACAACCAAATGTGCTGGGTCCCAGGACAGATACCACAAATTCCTTCATTATCATGTTAATTGTTCCTGCACCCACCTAAGTGTGTGTCCATCATTTTAATTTTTATCCAATCAGGGTTTTAATTTTTATCCAAAGCAGGGTTTCCCTGCTTTGCTTATCCCTCCTCCTTAATCTGTCACCAATGAATTTCCTGTAACCCACCTATGTTCCTCCTTTGATTGCAATGTATAAATACGGATGTAACCCCGCCATTCTCTGGAGCATTATCTCAGTTCATTGAGGTTCTGCTTCCTGGCATATGTCGACAGTTTGGCTCAAATAAACTTACAAAATTCTTTACAGGTTTCAATGGTTTTGATGTTAACAATGTGTTTATCTGTTTATTGTATGTGGTGTGTTTACTGGCTTCAGGTGGCATTACTAAGGGTTGATATTTTATTGGCCTAAATCAATTAAATACTTATATAGATTAAACACAATCTTCTGGTCTGACATACTTTAAATTACAGGTTTCTAAACAAGTAATTGAAAGGGCGAGGGCTATGCCCTCCATCTTACCCTAGCAGCCATGTGCTCCGAAAGGCTTCTTCCTGGAAGCCCAAGCCTCTGCTAGCCACGCCCAGGATTTCATAAAACTAACCAATGACAATCAAGGGATGTGCACACCATAGATATGACCACATCCTGTGTAACAAGATCCGACTTGCACCTGGCCAATCGACTTGCACCTGGCCAATAAGCAAGGCCCACAGTCATCTCTCCTCCCCTCACTCCACCCCCCTATTAAAACCCCTTTTTCCCACGGGGCTGGCACTCTCCTCTCACCATTGCATCAGTAGAGGCCGGGAGCCAGACCCGGGTCTGTAATAATAAAGACTCTCTGCTTTTGCATCGGACCCGGCTGGCTCCCTGTTGGTCTATTGGGGATCTCAAAATCTGGGCATAACAGTAATATCTTTTTTTAAAATATATTTTATTGATTTTTTTACAGAGAGGAAGGAAGAGGGATAGCGAGGTAGAAACATCGTTGAGAGAGAAACATCGATTCAGCTGCCTCTTGCACGCCTCCTATTGGGGATGTGCCCACAACCCAGGTACATGCCCTACACCGGAATCAAACCTGGGACCCTTGAGTCCGCAGGCCAACGCTCTATCCGCTGAGCCAAACCAGCTAGGGCAACAGTAATATCTTTAAAGTAAATGAGGATTTATAAAATTCGAATGAATACCTACATTCATGAAAATACTGGAAAATAATAAAAATAAACAAAAATGGAGATGGAAATAAGTAAACTGACAATATTAATATTCTAATAACTGTTTTAAATATTGTTGATTTTAAAATTGTACTGCTTCCAAAATATAAGGAAAACTAACAGGAGACATTCTACATTAATATCAATGTTCCATTAACTAGGTTATAGGGACTATTAAAGTAAAAAATATTAATTTTACAATGCATTCCCAGAACACAAAGACTTCAGAGATCACGACTTATAACTAGAAAGATTTTATCCCTTGAAAAATACATAAATTAAAATCTTGCCGAAACCGGTTTGGCTCAGTGGATAGAGCGTCGGCCTGCGGACTGAGTGGTCCCAGGTTCGATTCCGGTGAAGGGCATGTACCTGGATTGCGGGCGCATCCCCAGTGGGAGATGTGCAGGAGGCGGCTGATCGATGTTTCTCTCACATCGATGTTTCTAACTCTCTATCTCTCTCCCTTCCTCTCTGTAAAAAATCAATAAAATATATTTTTTTAAAAAAAGAAAAATACATAAATTAAAATCTGTTTCCCACTCTGTTGGGTGGAACCTTATCTCATCAGGGGCCTAACCATGACTGGATATCTGGGTCTGTATCTGACACCCCCATCCACCTGCTTCCCTAACTCAAGCTGCCTCTCCCTTCACTTGGGGAGACAGGGAGGGGCTGAGAGAGCAGGCTGCCCTTCCCTTCCCCGATCCTCACTGAGGGTTTAAGGATCCAGGCAAATCAGAGGCAGAAAGTTTCTGGTTTCAAACCCAATCTGCCCGCCTTTTGAATTCTCTGTAACTTCACTGTAACAATGTGCTCCCGGCTTGTGAAGATCCTGGGAAAGACCCCTCCCTGGGACACCTGCAGCTGAAGGGCAGACCAGCCAGTAGCTCTAAGCACAGCCTCTGGGATCAGGGAAACTTCTGTGTGAATTCCAGGTTCCTCCTCCCGCTTTATGCTTTTGCCACAGCTGCCATTTACTCGCTAGCACCCTAATAAAGGAACAGCCCCTCTATCTGGGGTGCCTTGTGCCATCAGAGGGCATCGGGCCCTTTCCTCCCTTTAAAGAAGTAAAATAAACGCCCTCCCTCTGCTCCTGTCTCTTCTCTCCCTTGTGAATCCTTTCGCAGCCCCGTCCCCAGCCAAAACCCTGACAATGACGTGGGAAACTCCCCCAGGAAGGGCTGTCCCTGTGGGAGGAGGTGCGGGGACCCGGGGCTGCCCCCTCGCTCCTGCCCCGCCCTCCCTCCCTCTGTCCCTGCACAGGCCCGGCCGCCGGGCTCGGCCCCGCCCCCATCGCGGAGCCGCTCAGCTCAGGCTCTGGCCCCGCCCACCCCGCAGGGAGGCGCATGCGCAGTTCCTTGCAGACGCGGAAGCGGCCGTGGAGGGGAAGGTGGCGGTTCCCCTGAGGAGGGTGTTTGTCTTTAAAGCTGACGCTCCCCGTCCCCCTCCCCGCAGGGAAGGCTGAGGGCGCTGCCGGCGCTGAAGTCCTTGTTGGGGTCCCCGCCCCGGAGCCTCTCTCAGCGGTGAGTCCGCGCCCCGGGAGGCTGCGCGGTGCGGGCGCCACGTTCCTTCGGGAGGTAGCGGAGGCCCCGGCCCGTGGTCTCTCCGCCTGTGGCTGTGGCCACCGCCTGCCGCGCGGTTTTCCCGCTGAAAACCGTTCCCGGGGCCGCCGGTGCTCCCCGCGGGGCTGAGAGTCTGGGCCAGGGGGTCCCCGCCCTTTGCGCCCCTCCCCCCGCCCGGCGCTTTCCGCCCAAAGACCCCGGATGGCTCCCGGCCTGGGGGTCTGCACCCCCCTCCTAGGCCCACCCCCATTTAATAAGGGGTCTGCCTGTCCGGGGAGCACAGTGTCCATGGGGGGGGGCTCAGGGGGAAGGACGCGGTGTCTCTTGAAGAGGCGACCTGCCCGCAGGGAGGGGCTTTGTGGGCGCGGTGACTGCGGGGGGCGGGGACCCAGGCTGGGGGGTCAGGAGAGGGAGTGAGAGACAGACACGTGGGCGGGAGAGAGGGCAGCGAGGGGTCCACAGAGAGGGGCCCATAGGGGTTTGGGGGGGACTGGACGGCGACGGTAGGAGTGAGGGGGTCACTCGGGAAAGTGGCCTGAGGAGGAAGGAAGTGGAGACACAGGGAGGAGGGGGAGCCCAGAGAGAGGAAGGGGGGCTGAGAGGGAGCGGGTCCTGGGGAGCAGAAGTGGGGGCCGCACAGGAGGAGGCACTTGAGACAGAGACTCTGGTTCAGAGGAGAAGAGTTGGGGAGCGAGTGCAGGGACAGAAAGGGGGGCTCAGGGATGAGGGAGCAGAGGGAGCAGCCCTGAGTCAGCAGCTGTGGGAGCGGACAGAGGGGAACAGGCAGCAGAGGGGCCGCGGGCTGTGGGGAGGGGAAGACGCAGACGTGTGTGGAGATGGAGCCTCAGAGACCGGGAGAAAGAGCCCCTGAAGGGAAGTAGGTTTCAGGAGTTTCATGGTCCAGGTGTAGGACAGAGAGAAAAGGGGAGAAAGAGCAGGGGAGAGGGGGGTACACAGGAAAGGACCACAGTGGAGGGAAAGGGAGCAGGAGACAGAGACAGATCCACAAACAGAAATACATAGTAGTGGGAGGAGGGGAACCCTGATCTCGGTGAGGGATGAGCTGATGGGGTGGTGGATGGTTAAGTTGGGATCTATAGGCTTGTGGCCTTATGTGTGTGAGTGTATATGTGTATTTAGAGATACATATTACTGTTGATCTCCGGGAGGCAAAGAGAGGCAATTATTGATCATCTGCCTACTCCTGGCCCCTCACTGGGCATCAAACCTGCAACCTGGCCATAGGCCCTGAAGAGGCGACCTGCCCGCAGGGAGGAATCTAACCACGACCTGCTTGTTCAGAGGTCCCAGCTCAATCACTGAGTTATACCTTCTAGGTGTGACTTTATATATTTCATTTAACAGCTGAATTGTCTTAGTTATGCAGATTTGAATGACAATTATAAATGTCCACTGTATAAGGCTTGGGAATTTTGTAAGTATTTGCTTCCAATTGCAAACTTCATTCACTCAGAGGGGAGATACTTGTCTGTTGGTCATGGGTCCCTTGTCATTTCCTGGTAGGGCAAGGAGTAAGTCACCTGTGTCTGTCATCATCTGATGCTTTTTAAAAGGAATATTCGAAACTTTAGTTTTGTTGCTGTGGTTGGTGGTGGTGGTGGTGTGTGTGTGTGTTTGTGTGTGTGTGTTACTTTCCTGGATTTACTTTTTCTATGTCTGACAATTTATTATTTAAAAACATCCTGAGATAAATCCTCTGGGTCTTCTCAGATTCCCTGAGGAGTTTAAAGAAATTCCCTCAGGTGTGCTTTCCCCCATAGAGTTGGACAGCTCCTCTAGGTGGGGCATCATTGGTTATTGAGGTGCTCTTGGTGATTGAAAGGTGAGGACAGGGATTAGCTGGAGGGTTGCAGGATGCCTTTGTGAGAGTGGGGAGCAGACTTTGTTCAGGGGAGGTAAGGGGGTGCTCTTTGGTTTAGGAGGTCCGGATAGCAGCTCACCTCATTTCTGTAGGAGTTTGTGAAAGTCTATGGGAGGAGAGACTCATGACATATACACTCGAAAATTTACAGTAGAGTCTCCATGTAGGAGCTCATTGTTCCTGTCTCTCTCCTGTGACCAAGGACAGGAGGGGTGTCCTTTTCCTCATTTCCAGGTCCTTCTGACTGTGAATGTGAGGTGAGCTGATTAAAAGGCTGTGTGACTCCTCAACATAGTGTCACCTAAGGAAACAACCCCAGACCCCGATCAGAACCGGGACCCAATGGCTGCCTCTCAGGTATCAGATGTGTCCTGAACAGAAACTGTGTTTGCTTTTCCTCTAACATCTGTTGATTTATTTCTCTCTTTCTGGTGTTCTTGCCTTTGCAGGTTATTTTTGTTTCTTATTTCATTACTTTATTGATCACAGTCAATGTCAGCAGTTTCTATATTTCTCTCTTTTGTGTGTTTTTCTTTTTTTTTCTGACTCTCTTTTTTTAAAAATATTTTTTATTGATTTCATAATGGAAAGGAGAGGGAGCGAGAGATAGAAATATCAATTAGATTAGAGAATTATGGATCAGCTGCCTTCTGCACCCCACCCTGCACTGGGTATGGAGTCTGAAATCTGGAGCCTGCCCTCCTGGTTTATAGGTTAGCCCTTTACATCTCAGCCACACTGGTTGGGCTATAATTCCCTCCTTTGTGCCAGAGCCGTGTCTGCATTCATTTTGTCACCCTCCACAGGTGAGGAAGCATTACTACCTTTAATTGGTGACTTTCAACTAATCAAAATATTTCTTTCTTTTTTTTATATTATTGATTTTTTACAGAGAGTAAGGGAGAGAGATAGAGAGTTAGAAACATTGATGAGAGAGAAACATCGATCAGCTGCCTCCTGCACATCTCCTACTGGGGATGTGCCCGCAACCCAGGTACATGCCCTTGACCGGAATCGAACCTGGGATCTTTCAGTCCGCAGGCCGACGCTCTATCCACTGAGCCAAACCGGTTTCAGCTCAAAATGTCCCTTTTGTGACAGATCAAACTTGGAAGGCAGCCATGTCTAACATCCCTACTGGGATGGGGTCAGAGGCTCAGGCATCAGTGAAGAAGGAAAATGCAGGTTTTAGGTTCACGGGGCTGCAGCATGAGCTCTAGATCAGAGGTAAGAAGGTGCACATTTTACTGCTCAGAATAGCTCTGAAAGCTCTGAAAAGAAGGGCAAATAGAAGAAACTTGCTCATTAGATTACTACGAAAGACTTCGGAAATAAATTTACTATTAGCTTACAGAACGTGAAAGGTACACGTGGATTGACACATGCAAAAATAAATGTTTATTTGTGATCATTTCCAGAAATTTTTAAAATTTATTGAGGTATTTTTCGCAGTAATTTCACACCAGTGATGACTTGACCTTCACTGTGCTTCAGTCACCTGATGCCCTTTGTCTCAGTCCACCTGATGTTCACATAGCAGAGGTGCTCCCCTCACTGTAGTAGCGATTTAATGAAAGTTGTGCAAAGACCATCACTTCACATCTGGCAGTGTCCATCCTCTTAGATAACGTTTGCGTTAGAAAATGAAAGACTTACTTTTCTTTCCTACAGATCATTAGCTTTTGCATGGGAGCTGTAAACAATTAGGCCTTGATTCTTTTTTCTTTTTTTTTTTAATATATTTTATTGATTTTTTACAGAGAGGAAGGGAGAGAGATAGAGAGAGTTAGAAACATTGATGAGAGAGAAACATCGATTAGCTGCCTCCTGCACATCTCCTTCTGGGGATGTGCCCGCAACCCAGGTACATGCCCTTGACCGGAATCAAACCTGGGACCTTTCAGTCTGCAGGCTGACGCTCTATCCACTGAGCCAAACTGGTTTCGGCAGGCCTTGATTCTTTACATTTTCCTTGTATTCTATTCTTCCATCATGAACGTACCCTACATGGTCACTTTTTGTGCTTTCTAGAAAGTTTCCAAGAATGAGATCATTAATGTCTGATCAGTTTTACTAAATTTCTACAACATAGCTCTCTACTAATGATATGTAAAAATTTTGAAAGAAATGTATTAGTAAGAAAAAATTAGTTCCCCCAGGCTGGTGTGGATCATTGGTGGAGGGTTTGATTCCTGTCCGAGGGCAAGTAGCTCCTGGGTACCTGTGGTAGGCAGCCAATCCATGTGTCTCTGTCTCTCTTCACATTGACCTCTCTCCCTCTCTCTGCTTGCCTTTCACTCTCAAAAAGTCAATGGAAAATATCTCCCCAGGGGAGCATTCACAACCACACAAAGGTAACAGTGTGCCTTTTTGGCTTTATATCATTAAGTTTCTCTCTGTATTGTGTTTATAAAACACAAAGGCGATCATATACAAATAGATTCATGAGATTTATACAATCACTAAGCCATTTTGATTTCATAGTTGTAAAATGTGTGTGTCTGTGCCTAAACTGTTAACCTTATTTTAGCTATTTTTTCTTTGTGTTTTTCCCCAAGTATATTTTTATGTATTTCTAAGAGGACGAGATAGGTAGAAAGAGATAGAAGCATCAATGATGAGAGAGAATCATTGACCGGCTGCCTCCTGTACACCCCACACTTGGTATTGAGCCTGCAACCTGCTCATGTGTCCAGAGCAGGAATTGAGTGAGTGACCTCTTGGTGCATGGGTCAGCACGCAACACTGAGTCACACCAGCTGGACCTGGCCGAATAATCTTCTACGATTACTCAGTAAAAATTTCCAAATTGGATTGTAGTTCCTATGTGTCCTATTCCATGAGAACTGAATTCCATTAATAGACACTTTTAGTTCAAAGTTCTGTATGAATTTTTCCTTGTGTTTTCTTTTTCTGGGTTTTCAGATGTTTGGCACATCGTGCGGAAATATTGGCATCACAAGTAAAACCTGAGCTTGTGACACATGTGGAAACACAGGCCCCATCTCAGAACCTGGATCAGCATCTGTATTTTTTTAAAAATATATATATTATTGATTTCTTACAGAGAGGAACGGAGAGGGATAGAGAGTTAGAAACATCGATGAGAGAGAAGCATGGATCAGCTGCCTCTTGCACACTCCCTGTTGGGTATGTGCCTGCAACCAAGGTACATGCCCTTGACCGGAATCGAACCTGGGACCCTTGAGTCCCAGGCCGACGCTGTATCCATTGAGCCAAACCACTTAGGGCAGCATCTGTATTTTTACAGAAGTTCATTTCGTTGTGGTCTGCTTCACACTTGAGAAGTCCATATACTTCCAACCAGCATGACCTTTCCCGCTGAGAAATATACATCACTGACCCTGAACGATGTAAATGCAGCCTTCAGAAATCCATATGCCCCTGTGCATTCCTTAATTTTAAAGGTTATTTAACTATAAAATAAAATCTGTACTGTGGACATGTGTCATCTTGTGTGTCAGTGTCAGAAAACACATCAGAGAATGTTACTGGGGCAAAGTGATCTTACTGGATAATTCAGGATACCCCAAAGGTCAAAACCTCTTCTCCTAACATTCTTTTCATGTTGGGTGACATTATGAACTCTTCTGGTGACCTCTTGGTCAATGTGTGTTTTCTTTCAGGGACCGTTGACCTTCAGGGATGTGGCCATAGATTTCTCTCAGGAGGAGTGGGAATGCCTGGACCCAGCTCAGCGGAAGTTATACATGGATGTGATGTTGGAAAACTACAGCAACCTGGCTTTCCTGGGTAAGGATGACTTCCTTCCCGATTTCCTACTCCATCCCCAGGGTTTTATTTCCTTCATTATTATTTTTTTTTTTAAATATATTTTATTGATATTTTACAGAGAGGAAGGGAGAGGGACAGAGAGCTAGAAACATCAATGAGAGAGAAACATCGATCAGCTGCCTCCTGCACACTCCCCACAGGGGATGTGCCCGCAAGCAAGGCACATGCCCCTGACCGGAATCGAACCTGGACCCTTGAGTCCGCAGACCGACGCTCCATCCACTGAGCCAAACTGGTCAGGGCTCCTTCATTATTTTAACATCTCTCAGAGGCTTCTGCTTTTTCTGGTAGATTCTTGCTCTCAAAGAACAAATTGGGCCTTAGCTGGTTACGCTCAGTGGATTGAGTGCCAGCCTGCAGGTTTAAAAGTCCCAGGTTTGATTCCCATCAAGGGCCAATGCCTGGGTTGCTGGCTCCCTCCCCAGTATGGTGTGTGCAGGAGGCAACCAGTCAATGATTTTCTCTCATCAATGATGCTTCTATCTCTCCCTCTCCCTTCATCTCTGAAAGCAATAAAAATATACATTTTTAAAAAGAGAAACAAATTGAGGGTAGAAAAGAAAGGCTTTGTGAGGTACGTGAATTAGGAACTCAGTGTTTGCATACTTTACATGGTGTATACACTAATTACAATGCTATCATAAGATAAAATTTTAGGAAATCATTTTCTAGAATATTCTAACATTCTACCATGTGTTATGGCCAGAGGACAACCTGGATTGGAAACGGGAAAGCCTCTCTCAAAATACTGCATTTTCTTTAATTTTTATATTTTTAAAGATTTTATTGAATTCAGGGAGGAAGGGAGAATTAGAGAGAGATAGAAACTTCAACTGGGCATTCGTTGATTTTTTTTATATGGGCCCTGACCAGAGATCAAACATACTACTTTAGCATATTGGTATAATCCTCTAAGCAACTGGGCTACCTGTGCAGGCAAATTGGATTCTTTCACTTAGTTCTATGTATCTTGGCTTCTATCATGTCTTTTCATGTCTTGATGTATTATTTCTTTACTAGATACCCGGTGCATGAAATCTGTGTACTTGGGTGTTGGGGGTGCACTCAGCCCAGCCTGCACCCTTTGCAATCTGGGACCCCCTTGGGGATTGTCCAACTGCCAGGCAGTTGGACATCCCTTTCACAATCTGGGACTGCTGGCTCCCAACCGCTCGCCTGCCTGCCTACCTGATTGCCCCTAACTGCTTCTGCCTGCCAGTGTGACCACCCCCTAATCACTCCCCTGCCATCCTGATCGCTCCCAACTGCCCTCCCCTGCCGACCATCTTGTGGCTGTGGGTGCCCCCATCTTTGAAGGTGTGGCATTCACTTAGCGTATTCCCTCCTTATTGGCCATGGAAACTGTCATCTTTGAGGGCGGGAAAGCAATTAGCATATTCCCGTCTTATTGGCTGTGGGTGCTGCTATCTTAGGGGTGTGACAGTCAATTAGCATATTCCCTCCTTATTGACTGTGTGAATTACCATCTTTGCGATGCTGTGAAGGCCAATTAGCATATTCCCTCTTTATTAGATATGATGATAGTAGTGAGTAATACTTCATTGTTTGTACTTCAGTGTATTTATCTATTCACTTGTTGACGGACCTCTTCATTGCTTCTAATAATTGAAAATTATGAATAAGCAGCCCCTTGTAGGGTTTTGTATAGATTAAAGGCTCAACTCTTTGGTTTAAGAGTAAGGAGCCCAATTACTGAGTGTGTATTTAGTTTTATAAAAACCTCCAGAGCATCTCTCCAATGGGCTGTAGCATTTGGCATTTTCAGCAGCAGTGATTGGGAGTTCGAATTGCTCCACATCACAAAGGCATTCGGTGGGGTCAGTGTTCTGTATTCTGACCTGTTCCATGGTGGTTTAGTATTGCTTGGTTGTGCTCTTTGTTACTTCTCATTGTTATAATGTGCATTTCTTTAATGACATAAGACGTGCAAGATCTTGTTACACTGATTTTCTATGAGTATATATTTTGTAGTGCTGTGCGTTAAGGTGTTTGGTCCTTTTCAAGTTGTTTTGTCAATGTTGAATTTGAAGACTTCTTTGTCTATTTTGCATAATTGTCCTGTGTATGTTGACTTTTTTATTTATACACACACACACACACACACACACACACACACACACACACACACTAGAGGCCTGGAGTACAAAATGCATGCTGGGTAGGGTTCCCAGGCCTGGCCTCCTGGCCTCCTCCTTCCCTCCTTCACAGCCCCACCACTTCTGCTGTTCGCCCCCTGGTGGTTAGTGCACGTCATAGGTTGCGATCGAACTCCGCTCTCCAGGTCAAACTCCCGGACAATATATAGATTTTTTTATTGATTTCAGAGAAAAAGATGAGAAGGACAGAGAGATAGAAACATCAATGATCAGCTGAAGCTGGTTTTGCTCAGTGGATAGAGCGTCGGCCTGCGGACTGAAGGGTCCCAGGTTCGATTCTGGTCAAAGGGCATGTACCTTGGTTGCGGGCACATCCCCTGTAGGAGATGTGCAGGAGGCGGCTGATTAATGTTTCTAACTCTCTATCTCTCTCCCTTCCTCTCTGTAAAAAATCAATAAAATATATATATATAAAAAAAGAAACATCAATGATCAGAGAGTATCATTGATTGGCTGCCATGTGCCCTGAGTAGGACTCAAAATGTTACATCTTGGTTCATAGGTCGACACTGAACTGCTGAGCCGTGCCAGCTTGGCCAAGTTGACTTTTATAAATGTTTTCTTACAGCTAGAGCTGTATTACAATTTTTTTGATAACAGAAGCTTTGAAGTATGTTTTAAAATCAAGAAGCCTGAAGCCTTTAATTACATACATTCTTTTAATGATTCACTTGGTTACATGGAGTCCTGTGACATTCACATTAATTTTGGAAAGAGCTTTTCTATTTCCACCAAAAGTGTCATTGGGACTTTAATAGGGATTGCTTTGAATGTTTAGGTCACTTTGGGTACTAATGACAGCTGATACTGTTAGTATTTCAGTCAGATCATGGAATGTGTTTTCCAACATACTGATTCGGTGTTTAATTACAGCCAGCCAATGTGTTCGTGTGTGTGTGTGTGTGTGTGTGTGTGTGTGTGTGTGTGTTTTCTCTTGTTACTTCTCACTTGATGTTACTTTTCCCATTGCATTTTAGAGAGAGTGGAAAGGAGGGAGGGGGATTGAAAGAAAGAGAGAGCAATATATCGATCCGGCGCTAGCCGGCTTGGCTTAGTGGATAGAGCGTCAGCCTGCAGACTAAAGGGTCCCAAGTTCGATTCCTGCCAAGGGCACATGCCTAGGTTGCGGGCTCGATCCCCAGTAGGGGGCGGGCAGGAGGCAGCCGATCAGTGATTCTCTCTCATCATTGATGATTCTCTCTCTTCCCTCTCCCTCTCTGAAATCAATAAAGAAATATATTTAATAAAATATATATATATATATATATATATATATATATATATATATATATATATCGATGCGAGAGAGACACATTGTTGTTTCGCTTCCTCACATGTCCCAAATGGGGTTTGAATCAAACCTGCAACCATTTGGTGGGTGGGCCCATGCTGTAACCACTGAGACACACTGCAGAGGGCACCAAGCAATATTTTATGCTTCACAGCATACAAGTTGTGCACCTTCTTAGGACGTAAATTGTTAATATTTCATTTTCAATTATGCTGTTATTCATGTAAATACATACTTAATTTGTTATTTTGTATTAATATTTGTTACCTTACAGGAACACAGCTAACTTTGTGGGTGGTTTTACATGGCATGTTTTGAGAAATTAATTCTATATCTATATCTAAATTTTTAGAAATATGGAGTCTGTGATTTGCAATACAGAATTCTATCACATCTTAGGAGAGATCATTTTATTTATTATTTTTTAAAAGTATATTTCTTTATTGATTTCAGAAAGGAAGGGAGAGGGAGAGAGAGATAGAAACATCAATGATGAGAGAGAATCATTGATCATCTGCCTCCTCCACACCCCCTCCTGGGGATCGAGCCCACAATCCAGGCATGTGCATTTGGCCAGAATGGAATCCAGGACCCTTCAGTCCGCAGGCTGACACTCTATCCACTGAGCCAAACCAGCTAGGGCCATTGTATTTATTTTCTATTTTTATTTTCTCTTTTTCTTGTGACCATGAGAACTACTTAAAATATCTTGAGGTTATAACAATGTATCCTAAACTCATAGTGTCAACTGCATACAAAAACTCTGCAGATTGCCATTTTTACCGATGTACACACATACGTTGATATCACATTATCTTTAATGTGTGCCAGCAGAGATTTAAGATTTTATTCTTCTTATATATTTTTTTATTTTTTCAAAACACCTTTTAATTTCAAAGAAGGAGATGGGGAGAGATATAGAAATATCCATAATGGAGAGAATCATTGATTGGCTCCCCCACACTGGGGAATGAGCTCGCAACACACGCATGTGCCCTCACCGGTAATGAAACTGTGACCTCTGGTTCATAGGTAGGACCCTTATCCACGGAGCCACACCACTCAGATTATTCCTTTCATTTTCTAAAGTTCCACAAAAGAAATCAAAGTGATGCGTGTTTCTTTAATAGAACACCACAAATAGAAGATGCACAAATGCACTTCCCTCATCTCGCTCTCCAGTGAAGAAACTGGGAATTGGGAGTGTTTTTATAATATTGCCATTGTGTGCCAGGGGATTTGAGCAGGTATCATTGGCAAATGTAAGCAACTCTTTGTCCCTCTTTGATGTGAGTTTTCCTCGTTGTACCTATCTTGAGCTTTTGTTGAATCCTACACTGGTTCTTGGAGTACTCGAAAATGTTATTTGCTCAATACTTGCTGGTAAGCTCTAAGTGCACTCACGTGATTGCCAAAACGAAAAATTTGTTTTCTTTCAGCTATGTCACCTAAAGATAACCAGGCCTTTATGCCAAAGCCCGGAATACAAGAGTTATTCTCTGAAATAATACTGGTAAGATATAAAAGGTGTATACTTCCTAAGTGTACGTGATAATGTACACTTAATGAAAGCCTTGAAATTTGAGGAAGAGTGTGATGACAACAGAGGATATTAATATAAACAGAACTAATTTGGAAAAATTATCATAATAAATTTCTTTTTACCTAAAAAAGTCAAGTATATTATGAATTTGGGAAACCTCCCAATTTGAAGTCAGTTACATTGGTCGATCAGTGTGTTTGTGCACGTGAAGGTTGAAAACAAATTTTTACTGTTATGCATTCTTGGAAAGGAAATCTGGAAAAACTAGGAATTCGCATAGTCTGTAGTGTAAATAATTTGCGTTGTTTAAAAATGCAGGGTGGGATTAAACTTCGTCAATCATTTCTAAAATATATAGATTTATAATGTACCTATAAAATTAAAATGTGCTCAATTTGGCAATGTTTTATGATTTTTTTCAATTAAAAAATATGTTTTAATTGATTTCAGTGAGTAAGAGAAAGGAAGAGGGAGAGAAAAACATCTGTGATGAAAAACAATCATTCATTGGCGGCCTCCTGCATGCCTCCCACTAGGGACTAATCTGGCAGCCAGGCAATGTGCCCTTACTGAGGAATGGAACTGTGATCTCCTTATTCATATGTCAAAGCTCAACCACTGAGCCATGCTGGTAGGGCAATTTAGTAAACCTTTGTTTATTCATTTTTATGATTGTTATTTTAAAGAATATTTTTAATGATTTCAGAGAGGGAGAGATAGGGAGAGAGAAAAACATCAATCATGAGAAAGAATCATTGATCGGCTGCCTTTGGCACGCCCCCTACTGGGGATAGAACCTACAACACAGGCTTGTGCCCCTGACTGAAATCAAACCCAGGACCCTTCAGTCTGCAGGCCAATGCCCTATCCACTGAGTCAAACCAGCTAGGACAATTTGGTAATCTTTCAAACAAGGATTCATCTTTCTTCCTCTGACAATAATGTTTTATATTTATTTTTTGTCTAATATATTAGGAAAGCTTTTGTTATACAACCATCTTGGTTTCATGTGTATCACAAAATTGTTTTTATGGAACAAGTGTACATGTTTAATGAAATTATAACTGTCACTAAAGGTCTTTCTATCTCCCATAATCACCAGAGTACACATAATGAAGATAGAAGTTATCAATGGATTGAACATTGGAAAAACATGAAGCTAGAGTCATATCTTAGTCATCGGACAAGTGAGCTGACAGAGGAGCATCATAAAAGTGGAAAAGTCATTGATCAAATGTCCAGTCTCAACATACATCAGGTTATTCCTATTGTGGAGAAGACACACAAAGGAAGTAAATGTGTCCAGTCTTTTCTGCAGCCTTCAAATGATGATGAACAAGAGAATATTCATACTAGGGAGCAGGCTCACAAATGGAATCCGTGTGGGAGAGTCTGCAGTCAATTATTCAATCTAAATAGATGCAAAAAAATCCATAGGGGAGAAGAACCTGATAAATGTAAAGATTTTGGTAAAACATCTTATTGGCCTTCAGGTTATACTCTAAATCAGAGAATTTATACTGGAGAGAAGCCTTACAAATGTAAAGCATGTG